>NC_030416.2:16201567-16536567 GCF_001660625.3 Ictalurus punctatus | reverse complement strand
TATGATGAAACCTTGATATAACCCACTGCTGTAGAGTATCAGGATTGGAATATGCAAAACTACTGGATAAATTGTAATTGGGGCATTTTAGCACAAAAATAACAAATTAAACAACTTCACAGGATTTCATACAGCATGATGTGAAAATAAGACCCATAAATATCATAATACATATATAACAAGGGGTTATTTCAGAAAGCATGATATCTCAATGTGCTGCTAAATCTCATCATACTCCTAATAACCAGAGAATTGGAAACTACACTTTTTGCAAATACACTATATGGCCAAAAGTATTTGGACAACTGACCATCAGACCCATATGTGTGCCTTCGCCACAAAGTTGGAAGCACACAATTGTATAGGATGTCTTTGTACACTGTAGGTTTAATATTTCCCTTAGGGCCTACAGCCTTACCTAAACATGTTCCAACATGACAACACCCCTGTGCACAAAGCGAGCTCCATGAAGACATGGTTTGCCAAGGGTGGGGTAAAGGAACTCAAGTGTCCTGCACAAAGCTCTGACCTCAACCCCACTGAACACCTCTGGGATGAACTGGAACAATGACTGTGCACCAGGCCCCCTCGCCAAACCTCACTAATGTTCTTGTGGCTGAATGGGCAAATCCCTACAGACACGCCCTAGTGGAAAACCATCCCAGAAGTGTGGAGGTTATAATAACAGCAAAGGGTGGACCAGCTTTGGAATGGGATGTTCAAGAAGCAAATATAGGTGTGATGGTCAAGTGTCCACATACTTTTGGCCATACAGTCTATCTGCATATCTTTAATATAAAATACGTAAGATGCGTCTGCTAAGTGAATAAATGTAAATGTAGATCTTGTATGGTAGCACTACTTGTATTGTTCTCTGCTTGATATATCGCTTTGCTTGTATTTTTCTCATTTGTAAGTCGCTTTGGATGAAAGCGTCTGCTAAGTGAATAAATGTAAATGTAAGATGTTTAAATTAGCCCAACAAGACTTTTATTGCATTAGGTTTCACGGATGTCTGTTCATCATCACATGATTCAAACGTGGCCAAATGTTAAGATATTGAAAAGAAAATCGCTTTCATCTTCCTTTCTGAAAAATGCATTTGAATAACTTGTATGCTCAACATTTGGCCTTTATTACTGCTTCCAACCTCTTTCATATCCTCTGCAGAGCTACTGGATCATATTTTCTCTACTCAATATTCTTGAAATATCTGATCTAAACGTGCCAAACTGCTTGCCTATCTTTGTCTATTCTTTGGGGCATATACAGTATCTCACAAAAGTGAGTACACCCCTTACATTTTTGTAAATATTTGATTATAACTTTTCATGTGACAACACTGAAGAAATGACACTTTGCTACAACGTAAAGTAGTGAGTGTACAGCTTGTGTAACAGTGTAAATTTGCTGTCCCCTCAAAATAACTCAACACACAGCCATTAATGTCTAAACCACTGGCAACAAAAGTGAGTACACCCCTAAGTGAAAATGTCCAAATTGGGCCCAAAGTGTCAATATTTTGTGTAGCCACCATTTTCCAGCACTGCCTTAACTCTCTTGGGTATGGAGTTCATCAGAGCTTCACAGGTTGCCACTGGAGTCCTCTTCCACTCCTTCATGATGACATCACAGAGTTGGTGGATGTTAGAGAATATGTGCTCCTCCACCTTCCGTTTGAGGATGCCCCACAGATGCTCAATAGGGTTTGGAGACATGCTTGGCCAGTCCATTACCTTCACCCTCAGTTTCTTTATCAAGGCAGTGGTCGTCTTGGAGGTGTGTTTGGGGTCGTTATCATGCTGGAATACTGCCCTGTGGCCCAGTCTCCAAAGGGAGGGGATCATGCTCTGCTTCGGTATGTCACAGTACATGTTGGCATTCATGGTTCCCTCAATGAACTGTAGCTCCCCAGTAACAGCAGCACTCTTGCAGCCCCAGACCATGATACTCTAGGACTAGGCAAGATACACTGGTCTTTGTACTCCTCACCTGTTTGCCGGCACACACGCTTGACACCATCTGAACCAAATAAGTTTATTTTGGTCTCATAAGATCACAGGACATGGTTCCAGTAATCCATGTCCTTAGTCTGCTTGTCTTCAGCAAACTGTGGGCTTTCTTATGAATCATCTTTAGAAGAGGCTTCCCTCTGGGACGACAGCCATACAGACAATTTGATGCAGTGTGCGGCATATGGTCTGAGCACTGACAGGCTGAGCTCCACCCCTTCAACCTCTGCAGCAATGCTGGCAGCACTCATACGTCTATTTCCCAAAGACAACCTCCGGATATGACGCTGAGCACATGCACTCAACTTCATTGGTCGACCATGGCGAGGCCTGTTCTGAGTGGAAACTGCCCTGTTAAACCGCTGTATGGTCTTGGCCACCGTGCTGCAGCTCAGTGTCAGGGTCTTGGCAATCTTCTTATAGCCTAGGCCATCTTTATGTAGAGCAACAATTCTTTTTTTCAGATCCTCAGAGTTTTCTTTACCATGAGGTGCCATGTTGAACTTCCAGTGATCAGTATGAGGGAGTGTGAGAGCGATGACAACAAATTTAACACACCTGCTCCCCATTCACACCTGAGACCTTGTAACACTAACAAGTCACATGACACCAGGGAGGGAAAATGGCTAATTGGGCCCAATTTGGACATTTTCACATAGCTGTGTACTCACTTTTGTTGCCAGTGGTTTAGACATTAATGGCTGTGAGTTATTTTGAGGGGACAGCAAATTTGCACTGTTATACAAGCTGTACACTCACTACTTTACATTGTAGCAAAGTGTCATTTCTTCAGTGTTGTTACATGAAAAGATATAATCAAATATTTACAAAAATGTGAGGGGTGTACTCATTTTTGTGAGATACTGTAGGTTATAATTCTGCCTTCTTCAGATCAGGTCTGGAGACTAAAAGAATCATAGCACAACTTTAAATAATGACTTTTGCATTTACTTACTGCTTGTTTCCTTCTTGACAAGTCTTTATGGCTGCTCGTTTCGACTGATTAATCAAGCTATCCATCCTTTTCAAGTAGTCTGATGGAGAAATATCAGCAGTCACTTGTTGACTTTCTGAGACTATTTGGCTGTTCTCATCAGGGACCTGTTCATAGTGATGACTTGATTTCTCTTCACGCAATTCGTTCTCATTAGTGAATGACAGAGACTCTGTTAAGACAGGGATGGAGAGGAACTTCTTCAGGAATATTGAATCGTTGGTGTACAGTCTGTTCGCCCTTTTGATTTGCTCCATCTGCAAAGAACAGGTGGAAGAATTTGGTCAAGAGCAAACCATTTATTAACCAAGCTGAATTAAAATAGATTTTAAAGCTTCAGCTTACAGACACGCCGTATTTTAGGGACAATCCTTGTAAAGTTTCTCCCGGTTGGACTTTGTGTTGGACTAGTTTTTGTCGGACTGGTGATACAGACGAGGTCACCAAGCTGCCGTAAGACTTCGCCGGCTGTCCGCGGAGGAGACCGTGTTCTCCACTCACCACAGATGTCTGGACCGCGGACATGATGAGGGATGACCTGCTCAAAGATGGCTAACAACTGACTGATATTTTGCTGTGTGCAGCGTGTCGTTACACGGTGGTAAATATGTAGCGACTGGTGTGACGTTATCGCTCGCTAGCTTTCACTTCCGAGACAGGACTCCAAAACACTTCGGATCCAGTCATGTAGATGATATTTGATGGATAGCTGAATTAGCTACGTGGCAGACATTTTAAGTAGTTTCTATAACGAAAGCTTATGGAGCTTTTGTAGTTTCATCGAAAATATGACACTGCGCAGTTTAACAGCTAACACTGAAACGAGCATTGTTAAGCAGTTAACTCTCATGTTAAGCAGTGCAACAACTTACTTACACCCTCTCGCTGTAGTTACTCAGCGAGCGTCTTTAAAAAAAAAACAGCAACAACAACTTACATTTGAAGTCACATGGAAAAAAACCTACACATTACCTAAGGGAGCTTTCTCAATGTCACTATTTTATTTACCGTCAATCGAAACAAGCTAGTAGCTATGCTAATCTTCCTGTGTTGCCATGGCTCCCTGTTACATCAAGAACCGCCCACATGTCCCATAATTCCGTTTTACAAACAGGAAGTGCTTCGATAACCGAATTCGCTTAAACATGTCTTTCAAAAGAGAAGGTGATGACCGCAGTCAGTTAAATGTCTTGAAGGTAAATAAACACATCTGTTTGTTTATATATACATATATATAAATTAAGGAATAAACCACGACACCACGTCTTGTAGTGTGTTATTCGTTTTGAACGACAGCACTGTGGTATATACAGTACTTTATGAATAATTAGAATTTAATATTACAGACACGTCAATATAGATAACAGTTAGGCATTTCTGTTATTAGCTAACATATCTTTAGCGAGGACAGTTATGGATGAGACGGTATGGACTCTGGTTATGTTTATGCTTGTAGAAACGGCGTGTTGCGGACTTGCTGTCCAACTACATTCCTGAGGACGAAGCTACTCTGATGAAAAATGGAAGGTAATGTTACTGTAAATCCACGATGTACAGTTATGATTACACACACTGATCAAAAGCCATTTTGTGGCCTGGTGTCATGATGCTCCATGTTTACCTAAGATCTACTTGTACAGAGTCTCTACAGTGTCAGTCTTTTCTTCCATAAGGGTCATAATTGAAGTTACTTTTGTGTCATCTTCATATTCTGTAGTACATAAGTACTATTCTACAACTGCAACTTTTCCAAAAGCTCTTCCAAACAGTTTTCTCATGGATTATTTAAAGCATCATGGAGATGTCATTTCATGTCACTGTAATCAAATAATCTAAAAGATGAGCCGCGAAAGTACACTCTATGACCAATGGTTTGTGGACACCCGACCATCACACCCGTATGTGGGTCTCCCCTAAACTGTTGGCACAAAATTTGAAGGACACAATTTGTATTGGATGTCTTTGTATGCTGTAGCATTAAGATGTCCCTATACTGAAACTAATGGGCCCAAACCTGTTCCAGCATAACAGTGTCTCTGTGCACAAAACGAGACCAATAAAGACATGTTTGCAATATTGGAGTAGAAGAACTTGAGTGTTCTGCACAGAACCCTGACTTCAACCTCACTGAACACATTTTGAATGAACTGGAACACTGACAGCGTCCCAGCCTCCGCACCCAACATCTGTGCCTGACCTCATTAATGCCGCAAACTTTTGGCCATGTAGTGTATATTGAGATACACATTGACCATGACCATCACACCTATATGTGCTTTTTGAACATCATGTTGCAGAATGCTGTTATAATATCGACCACTATTCTAGGAAGGCTTTCAATTAGGTTTTGGAGCGTGGTGGTGAGGATTTGTATCCATTCAGCCACAAGAGCATTAGTGAGGTCAGGTACTGATGTTGGGCGATGAGGCTTGGGGTGCAGTCTGCATTCCTGTTCATCCCAGAAGTGTTCAGTGGGGTTGAGGACTCTGTGCAAACCACTTGAGTTCTTCCACTCCAACCCTTGCAAACATGTCTTCCTGGACCTGACTTTGTGCACAGGGGTATTGTCATGCTGGAACATGTTTGGGTCCCTTAGTTCCAGTGAACAGAAGTTGTAACACTATACACATACAATGTCATCCTATACAATTGTGTCCTTAAAACTTTGTGGCAACAGTTTGGGAAAGACCCACACATGGTTATGGTGGTCAGATGTCCACATACTTTTGGCCATGTCGCGTATATTTATCTGTTTATTTACAAGTTAATTTGATTACATCCGTTCCACCCTCGGATTGTGTAGGTATAGCTGTTTGGTGTGTTCACGTCGTCCGGTTTTTGACACAGTCGATATGCTGACACTACACAGAAATGGGAAGCGGCATCTCGAAGGTGAGATTTGGTCTTCATTTTCTTTACGGTTTTTGTTTTTGCCATTGTATATCAGAACAGTGTTTGGTTTTGTTTTATCCTCTCGGGTTTTTCACTGTCCAGGTCTAAAATGGTTTTATGGGAAAAAAGCTTGGCTACAAAATGAAATTGATAAGAGGCAACATCAAGAATATGTTAAGGAAGAAGATGACCAGCAGGTAAATGCAAATGCCTGTTTCTTTTAACAGGTGGTATTTACGTACAGTATTATTCTGAGATTATATAAGCTTGTCATATTATGGTTATAGGAAACTGGCAGTTCCGCTCCATTACTGACACAGACACGAAAAATTACCCACCATGCCTTGCTAAGATCTACACCTTATAACAGCTGTCATAAAAAGGCCAGGTAATGACTGGATAGTTAACTTTCTTTTCCCATGATATTTTCCCATAGCATAAATTTTATGAAGCTTAAGGTAGAGTATCAAGCATAGTGGTATATTGTATGAATGTATTTTATTGAAATTTATGAAGATGGGAACTTAATATAAATAATTATTTCATATTTCCCCATGTCTCAGGCATTTTAGATAGTAAAAATTCAGCTAATACTTCACTGTTCCCCTTGAAAATGTCGTGAATGTTTGTTAATGGATCATGTCTATTTTCTTTTCTTCCTTTTATCTGAAAGCACTGTTGGATGGAAACATTGGTTTGACATTTTTGTGTTTGTTGATATTTTTAAGTGAAAGATCTGAAAAGCCAACAACTCGATTGAACCCAGACTGCAGCAGTGACCACAGTGTTGATCACAACATTATTCCCATAGCTACAACCAAAATCAGCACAGATACCACACCTTCTCATGGTGAAATATTTAAGTCTGATACTTTTCAAGGGGACACATTTTGAAATTTTGATGTGGTAGTGCATAGTTTCTTTGCAGAATATAATTTTTCTCATGTTTGTGTTTAGCAGATGCAAGCCAGTACCACACTGAGACACAAATGAAGAAAAAGAAAAGGAAAGCTGCTGAATCTGAGCCTCTCACAGAGCAGAGACGCAGAGAACTAGAACACTACCTCAAATTAAAGAGGTATGATGTTATTCAACCATTTTATCATGACCTATGATATTGGAAGTACTTCTGCAGTGTTTAGCAGCATTTACTTATTCCAGCCATATTACATGAAGCATTTGTGTGTCTGTTAAAGAATCACCTTAACTCATTAAAGCCTAATCATCTTAAACTATCTTTTGCGTTGTTTTGATCATTTTTTTTTTTTGGTTTTGCGTTAGCAACGGATGGATACAGGACCCCAGTGGTAAATGGATAAAAGATGAAAATGTGGAGTTTGACTCAGATGAGGAAGAACCGCTTCCACTGATTCCTACGCCTGAGTCTTCATAGGAGTTTTAGCCAAACTTGCTTTCTGGACTTCTTCCCACTTCCTCAAAAAGATTTCTTTTTTGTGTTAAAGCTACAAACTCAAATTATGCAGAAAAGAAAAAGAGGGACCGCAGAAGGAACTGCTGACAAGTGAGGAAGCTAGTTTCTCCCACAAACCCGAGTTACTTTCTCAACATATCAACCTTGTGTCTTGGCATCTTGCTAAAAAGACTGTCGTACCAAATCGGTTACTTTATATTAAAAGAGAAAACACTGATTCTAATGGAAAGCATGAATTGACATATTTTTCTTTATTTGTATTTCTCATTATTAGTACTTAGATGTGTACCATGAAAGAGGTCACAGATGCAGGACAGTATCGTATGTGAAATTAGAGCTCTTAAGTCACAAAACTGGATCCTGTTCCAAAATGCCAGAGTAGGGAGTGTATAGTGTAGTGCTAGTGCTGCCCTCTAATTCTGATCATGACAGTCTGTCTGAGGTAATGAGAAATAAAAATCTAAATACAAATACATTTTAAAAACAGCTAAACATTTATTAATAAATTTCACAAGTAATGTCATTTATTTTGCCGATCACCTAGTAGCCTTGGTTCCAAAGTCAGAATATTGTTTGTGGAACATCTAAACTTGACTTACTGGCCTGTGTTTTTAGATGGGAGAATGGCTATGTCTGCAGCCATAGGCCAATAAAAAAAGACTTAAGAGATCACCAGCTGTTCTGAAGGTGGGACATCAGTTTTCTGCATACACCCCCGTTCCCTCTTGACCGGGTATGAAGCTATATTTGGAACTGTGTAACTAAATCACCAGGGACTGACTTTCATAGGTATAAATAGGCAGATTTCAGAGGATAAACGAGTGTTACTGTGGGAAATTGAAAAGATCCGGCTGTTCAGAGGTCAAAGGATTCAACAGTAACTAGTTTTGAATTAATCACACAATGGTTCACCACAATAAACTGACCTAACAGTGGTTACATAATACTGACTATGAAAGCTGTTCTATTCAGTTAATCATGTAACTGAACTGAAATCTGAAACAATTTTGTCATTATTATCCTAATCAACATTACTTAATAAGATATTTTTAAACCTGAGTAGTTCTATTGGAGATCATCGGTGTGGATAAATGGACTAAATTCTGTTCCATTTACTTAGGATAAATTATGCATGTTAGATGAATAAATCACATTAAACAGTGTTGATAGTGATACATTTCATGACTAAATGCACCAGGCTTACTAGTTTACAGTCTGCTTTGCATAACTGCTTAGATACTGCAGAATTAGTGGTGACATTGGCTTCTTAACTGTCCTCTGAGACGGTTGGTGACGCACAGTTTTATGATCTCAATTTAACAAAACTGAAGCCTGATTAGACAATGAAAAAGATAACGTTTTATTTAAAATATGTACAGATCTTTTTGTTAGAAGCACCATATTCCAAAAAAATAAAAATAAATCATGGCTCAAGAGATGATCAAGTAGTGTATTTTTACAAGTTTACAAACTCTGATATATTGGAAGCACATGATTTTTATTAAGTGAGAACACATTTGGCTTGATGAAGCCCAGTGTATACAAACACAGAGCAGGGCTGGTGTTAATGATATCCACAATGGGAGATGAATAAATGGTTAAAGCATAGCAAGCTAATCTGTGTCACCATCCTGAGTCTTCTTAAGAGTGCTCCAACAGAGACCATCATAGCCTTCAACTCATCTTATCCTCTGCTGGCGGACTGAATATGGGGAAAAAACAAAATAAACTTAAGAAAGGTGGCATATGTACGCAGTATTTTTCCCACATGCATTGATAATACAAAATACAATACTTAATTATTAATTATTTTTCTATGTGATTTTTAAAAATTAATTCCTATGTTAATTAATAACAGTTTTCTGCACATCAGTCATGTGAGAAAGGGCTCTTCAGTCAATCAATAGAATATTCTCTTAATAATATCCAGGCTCCTCTATTACCAGATCTTAAGAATTTATACTCAATGTCTTATTCCTGACTAAAATGTATTAAAGGTGTTATAATTGCTGCTGTAAGTAATGTTCTGCAATAACCACTGTTGTGTCTCTCTCTGTTCTAAATCTAACAGCCCACATAATGTGATTCTACACTCACAGTAGTCATTGTTTCTGGTGATTGCAATGGCTGCTCTGGCACGAGGGCCCTGCTGGGTGAAGTGGTAGCCAATCTTTAGGATGCTTGAGTTGTTTTCCAACATAGCAGCAATCTCCATCTCTACTGAATCTCCCAGTTTCTGCCTCTGTATGAAGGCAACCAAAGCTACAATTAAAACCTCGAAAAAGCACAACCAGATATCTTTCTGCATGGTACATTAGCTGGTTGAGTCTTGTAACCTGGTTGTCAATCTTGATTTCAGCTATGGTGTTGTTTTCAGACAGGGCTTTAATGATTGCCATCATTCCCTCAGCAGTGATGAAGTTAGACTCGATGTTCAGGCTTTCCAGTGTAGTGTTCTCCACTAACATCTCTGCTATGGCCTGGCCGATTAGGACAGAAAGATTAGTTGAGATAAAATGTTATAAATTCCCAAATGTTTCTTTACTATGCTGCTATTTAGATGCATTGGCTTAGACCAACAATAGATTAGTAACATCTAATTTCTATAATTTTCTAAATTGACAAACACACACCCATATATATATATATATATATATATATATATATATATATATATATATATATATATATATAAAGTAGAGAAAGTCAAAGTATGTTATAGGCGGAAAATTGTTTTTTTGGGGGGTTTTTTTGGTCTGTTTGTCAGAATCCAGCCACAATCTCATTCAACAGGTTTTCTCAGAAATCACAAGTGTCCAAGCAATGCATGGATCACAAATGTAACTTGGAGTACTCACGTAAGCCACAGGATCATTGCTGCGTGTAGCAGCAATGCTTAAGCTCAGTACGTGCGTGTTATTCTTCATACTCTGGAATATCTCTTTCAGCACTGGGATGGGAATGTCCTAAAAGATAAAGCAACCATTAAGGTAACTGTTTACTGACAAAAAGCAATTCATAACTGGCAAGTACAGTAAAAAGCTAGATCTCAAGAAACAATACATAGAACAAAAAAAATACAAATCAAAAGGTAATATAGTTAAGTTATATTAAAATAAAATTGTACTATAATAGGACTTCCGGTATGGCGATGTAGGAGAACGCAGCAGAATGGACGGTCTCCTGATTTTTACCTTGTACATATAGTATCTCACAAAAGTGAGTACACCCCTCACATTTTTGTAAATATTTGATTAAATCTTTTAATGTGACAACACTGAAGAAATTACACTTTGCTACAATAAAGTAGTACAGTAAAGTAGTGAGTGTACAGCTTGTATAACAGTGTAAATTTGCTGTCCCCTCAAAATAACTCAACACACAGCCATTAATGTCTAAACCGCTGGCAACAAGAGTACACCCCTAAGTGAAAATGTCCAATTGGGCCCAAAGTGTCAATATTTTGTATGGCCACCATTATTTTCCAGCACTGCCTTAACCCTCTTGGGCATGGAGTTCACCAGAGCTTCACAGGTTGCCACTGGAGTCCTCTTCCACTCCTCCGTGAAGACATCACAGAGCTAGTGGATGTTAGAGGCCTTGTGCTGCTCCACCTTCCGTTTGAGGATGCCCCACAAATGCTCAATAGGGTTTAGGTCTGGACATATGCTTGGCCAGTCCATTACCTTCACCCTCAGCTTCGTTAGCAAGGCAGTGGTCATCTTGGAGGTGTGTTTGGGGTCGTTATCATTCTGGAATACTGCCCTGAGGCCCAGTCTCCAAAGGGATATCACAGTACATGTTGGCATTCATGGTTCCCCCAATGAGCTGTAGCTCCCCAGTGCCGGCAGCACTCATGCAGCCCCAGACCATGGCACTCCCACCACCATGCTTGACTGTAGGCAAGACACACTTGTCTTTGTACTCCTCACCTGGTTGCCCCCACACACGACTGACACCATCTGAACCAAATAAGTTTATCTTGGTCTCATCAGACCACAGGACATGGTTCCAGTAATCCATGTCCTTCGTCTGCTTGTCTTCAGCAAACTGTTTGCGGGATTTCTTGTGCATCATCTTTAGAAGAGGCTTCCATCTGGGACGACAGCCATGCAGACCAATTTGATGCAGTGTGCGGCGTATGGTCTGAGCACTGACAGGCTGACCCCCCACACCTTCAACCTCTGCAGCAATGCTGGCAGCACTCATACATCTATTTCCCAAAGACAACCTCTGGATATGAGCACGTGCACTCAACTTCTTTGGTCGACTATAGCAAGGCCTGTTCTGAGTGGAACCTGTCCTGTTAAACCGCTGTATGGTCTTGGCCACCGTGCTGCATCTCAGTGTCAGGGTCTTGGGAATCTTTTTATAGCCTAGGCCATCTTTATGTAGAGCAACAATTCTTTTTTTCAGATCCTCAGAGAGTTCTTTGCCATGAGGTGACATGTTGAACTTACAGTGACTAGTATGAGGGAGTGTGAGAGCGATGACACCAAATTTAACACACCTGCTCCCCATTCACACCTGAGACCTTGTAACACTAACAAGTCACATGACACCAGGGAGGGAAAATGGCTAATTGGGCCCAATTTGGACATTTTTACTTAGGGGTGTACTCACTTTTGTTGCCAGCGGTTTAGACATTAATGGCTGTGTGTTGAGTTATTTTGAGTGGACAGCAAATTTACACTGTTACACAAGCTGTACACTCACTACTTTACATTGTAGCAAAGTGTTATTTCTTCAGTGTTGTCACATGAAAAGATATAATCAAATATTTACAAAAATGTGAGGGGTGTACTCACTTGTGTGAGATACTGTATACATATACACATTTTGCAGTGAATTTCCCTTTATAAGATGCCTTAAAACCAATTTAACAAACTAATCTGTGCGCAATGAGTAATCCTAAACAGAAAAGTGCTGTGTAGCAGTCGAAAAAGACTAGCGTAGCTAGCAAACCAGGGAGCATGGTGGCTGCTTCGCCTCAAGACGGAAATCAAGATGCAGAGGGAAACTTGGACGACTCTCTCTACCCATGACGCAACTTATTTCTGAACTACCTAAACAATGGGAAATTCTCAAGGAGGACATGGCTGCCCTTATAAACTCTGTAAAACCACTTCAAACCTCGGTGGGTGCTTTGAGCGACATGGGAAACTCTTTTCATTGTCGACAGACATCAATAGAAATCATTGCAAGTGAAAACCTTGAGTGTCTTGTGGCAGTGGAATCTACAATCACCTCCCTTAAGGCTGAAAACAGTTTTTTTATTGGAGGGTCTAGATAATCTGGAGAACAGATCATGCCGATCTAATCTGCGTATCCTGAATGTACCTGAGGGGAGCAAGGATGCCAAGGACCCCGCCGTATTTGTTTCAGAACTGCCGGTGGAAGCAATGGCTGAGGTGTTCATTAGTCCACCACCGCTGAACAGGGTGCACTGTTCGTAATCTTTGTGCTACATTTTCACCATTATAGTGACCGGGAGCTTGCCTTGAGATGGGCCAGACATCATGAGGTGAAGTTCAAGGAGTATACGCTGAGGGTCTATCCTGATCTGTGCACTGCACTTGCTAAGAAATGCGGCACGTTTAACCAGGTGAAACGAGCTCTGTATCAGGAGGGTATTTGGTTTCGTCTGCTATACCCTGCACGCCTCAAAGTCATGTTTAAGGTGGAGAACCACATCTTCAAGACCCCAGATGAAGCAAATGACTTTTATGAGAAACAGGTTCTTGCTCAGAAGGAAAAGTGAGACTGCATTAGTATTAAAATGATGAGACCTGTCCATTTGAGAGATTTCTACAAAGGAGAGACAACATTTTCTTTCATTAACTAGGGGAGTGTTCATGACAAAAACAATTCTGGAGTTTTTGGACTTCGATGGTTCCTTACCCTATTAGAAGGGACTAGATAAAATAATAATTGTATTCAAAATTAATTATTTATCATACATGCTTCCCCTTGTGTTACCTTGTGTTACTTCTGAAGAAATACAATAAATGTGTAGAATCCTTCATATGGCAGGTGAAGAGACCAATTTTTAATCATACTAATTTGTACTGGTGGGCTCTCTCTTCCCAGAATTGACTGGTATCATTGGTCCATCTCGCTCTCGCAGTTGACTAAAAACAACATGGCCATCAACAAAGCTCCTGCATGGATGCATACTGAAAAAGAACTAATTGCCCCCGTTCCAGCAGAGGCCTTCTTGACACAGCATGCTCGACCAATACCAGACCAAAATCCAGTTCTTAGATTTATTAGGAAAAGCTGGAAATTGTATCACCAACATTCAAAACAAAGCCCATGGCTAACAGAGAGCCTCGGTCTGGCACAACATCAAATTACAAATAGATAGGAGGCCTTCCTGCTGAATACAGCGGGCTAAAAAAGGAATATGGTTCTTAGATAACCTTTATGAGGGAGAACATGTGGTCTCATTTAATCACTTGAAACAAAATTACAAACTATCGAACACTGACTTTTGGAAATACCTCCAAATGAGACATTGTCTCTATGCAACCCTTAAAAATGGTCCTGACCCACCAACAGATGTACAGCACCTGTCTGCTGTTATCGGACACAAAAGGGGGCGGTGGGGCTCAGCTTTCTATGCTTATATTAGAGACGCTAATGTACCTAATTTAAACAGGCTTAAAGTGACATGGGATAGAGATTTACGGACGATAAAGGAAGAACTATAGAAGCAGGTTGTATTGAAATGGCATACTAATGTTCGTGAAATTCAATCCCATTTGATAAATGATAAAATTCTTAACAGATGCTACTGGGCTCCAAGCAGCTTGGCTAGACTTAAACAAAGAGATATTGCACTATGCTGGTTGTGTAACAAATATACAGGTACTATGGTTCACACATTATATGAATGTGACAAGGTGGAGGAATTGTGGGGGAAAAAATTTACATTTTGTTAATACTTTTTGTCTATCATTATACAAGAACCCTGCCTTGTTTATGTTGGGTATTATACTGGAGGATATGCGCATGTCTCAAGAACAGATGTTCTGGTGCCGTTTAGCTATGGCTTCTGAATGTAGAGTCATTCTGAAGCATTGGAAGTCAGACATGCCTTCCTCATAGGATGAAAGGATGGGACTCATGTCAAATATTGATAGTTATGAATGTGTGATATTTAGAGCTTCAGAACATCAGGATCTGTTTATGAAAATGTGGGGTCTACCTGACTGAGAATGTATTATAAAAGGAGAAACAGTCTTCCAGATTTGTCCTATATTTCTGTGTTGTTATGTACTATTTTTGTAAAGTCTAAACAATTTTCTTTTTTTGACGCAACCCTTTATGTATTTTTCTTATTTATTTTTATCTTTCCTTTGCTTTTAGAAATTTTCTTTTATATTGTGTAATTTATTTATTTGTTTGTTTGTTTGTTTGTTTGTTTGTTTGTTTGTTTGTTTGTTTTGGGAGTAGTGTTTAAGCTGGGGTAAGGGGTAAAAACTAAAACATGTCACTGGTATAACTTCATTTTTGACTGTTCATGCTCAAAAAAGCAAAAGAAATTGTATTTTAATAAAGTAATATTTAAAAATAAAACACACGGTATATACAAATACAAAAAATACACAGGTATAACACTGAGGAAATGTATTTGTCATGTTAAATATAATTTGTTTGATATTTATGTTTATGGTTCTCATACATTAAAGATTTTAATTTCTATATTGTTTTAATTATCACAAGTAATACTAATTAATTTGCTAGTACTCCTGTATATGTCAATATATACTTTGCTATATTGAGCTCAAAATTAAGTGCTATGTACTTCATTTTGAAGTTACTTTTGACATTTATTAGTCAAAAGTTAAGGGCATATTAATTCAAATAAACTGAAACGCACAGCCCACAACTGGTTGAGAAACAATTAAAAGATGTTTAAAACTTTCATAAATAAAATGTAGCTCCAAAAGGTACTGATGAAAAGCATCAGTTTATTTGTGCTATATGCTAACTGATGATAGCAAAGTACTGTCACGGTTTAAATTACCGGGATGTTGTTGAAGTTGACCTCTGTCAGGCTGCTGTCATTGTTTTGGATCCTGCGCAGTGTGTCTTCAACATCTGTGTCATTGGGAGGTTCATCGGGATAGATCTTATAAACATCAGGTTTTACCACACCTGTAGGGGGTTGTAGGACACACCACAGTAAAGAATTAAGGAAAGCAGAGAATAATCACATATATAATGCTGCAAAAATGAATGTGAGATGAGTACGTACTGTTGATGCCTTCTGTGTTGGCAATTTTACCAGTGGCACCAAGAGCATCATAGTATTGCTTATTACTCATCAGTGTGTACATTCCCAGGATGGCTGCAAAGATGCAAGTACAAGTAGTTAGAGCAAGGCACAAATTGTTTTTACATCTCTTGTTTTTGAATGTATGGACTTGTGAGATTTTCAAAGCAAGCAAGTTCAACATAAGTCGCTTAAGGGATGTGATTGGAAAATATGTCACAGATGATTGTGTTGCACATCATCACCAACAGGTGGAAGCATTTTCTAAGAAACCCCCATCCTCAATTCCACTGCAATTCGGTGATAAATGTGTCTCCAACTGCTGTGTTGCGAGACTCTGCATTTCCCACCCTGCTGTGCTATTTACTTATTCACATTGGGATGGGGAAAAATGGATGGTAGTTATAATTTGGCACGGTTATGGTTTGGTTTGTCCAGCAACAATGTGCTGCAGCTGGGACAGGAAGACCTTTTCAGGCGTAATGGCAGACTGAGGGGCAGCTGCTTACGAGCACATTACTCTGCCTTTACATTATGGCTTATGCTCACTGTAATAATAATCCTGCGAACATAGCACTATTAATAACAAAGACAATAGGACTGGCTGTGTTTTTATGAAATAGAATCTACTAGTCTACAACCCATCAACTTAAATAAATGTGAATTTTCATTCAAAAACACCACGGACAGAGGAATGACATAGCTGTAAAGGAGTTTTAATCCCACATTGGATGTGTTCCAGATGAATGGCTGTACCAAAGTAAGCTTCACCCAGAGAACTGCTAAATACATTGTCCACCACCATAGCACAGAGTGAACACTTTTAGCTTTCCTGTAATTAATAAGTAAAAAAAAAAAATCTGGGAATACATTTTTTTGCTTTAATCTTTTTTGGAAAATTGAGTCAATTAGTCAGTTTTTCACACTGAATTTTGGAGGTTAATTGGTTTTATTTGGTTGTACAGCCTACAGAATGCGATGTGCTGTTAGAAACCGACCAGACTAGTATATTTTAGATTACTTGACCACTCAATGATTTCAACGCCCAGTTTACATTATGCTAATTGATGGTCATAAAGTTTACTGCTAGCCTCATAGTTTGAGTGCACAACAAGGAGATTTTTTTTCTAATAACCACTCCATTAAAAGCAAGATGACCTCAGTAGGACTGGGCCATACTCTAACACTGCTTAGCTACTACTGAAAACATGGCTCCTTTCTGCTGCTTTAAACAACATAATCAGCCTGTAACACTCTGTTGTTTTCCCATATGGTTGTGTAAGTATCTTCACAATCCTATAAACCCTTCTCAATATTCTCAACAAACCTACCAACCCCCCGTTCTACAAGTGTTAATGCGAACCCAGTGGCCCTTGGCCAACTTATTTTGGTGACCTGCTGAGCTACGGGAATCAGATACTGTGGGGTATGGCCCAAGCTCAATCACATCTGTAATGCATAGTGAGCCAAACACTATCACTCTTTTAGACTCTATTACTATTTCTCTGACTCTTTTAAGTCATCTTAAGCCATTCAAACTACCATGCTGTACGGCCAACAGTCACTGTAATAGGACAGTTTAATATAGTGTTAGTTCTTAGGCTGTCTAATTGCATTGCTCTGTTTAAAGACCATAGCAAATGAGCTTTTTACTCATGATGACATATTTCACTAGCTGAATTCCATGTGGCTCTGTGTGCTGGTTACTTGCTATATTTTAAGTAAATGTGGCTTAGACTGTGGATTTCTTCTGAGAGTAGGCACAGTGGATATTGGATGAAGGTTAAGTAAAGGCCAAGGATGGCCAAGATTAAATATAGGGACAGCTTTGGTCGATCTGTCAACAGAGCAGAGTGGCTTTTGCTGAGAATTGCTGAGGCGTGTGCCATTCCACCCACCTGCAATGTCACACATCTCAGCATCCGTGGCATTTTTTAGAGCTTCTTCCAACTCTGGCTCCAGAGTGATCTGCTCTTCTTCTGGGATCTTTCCTGCTCCGGGTTTGGGAACAAATTTCTTCCCTAGAAAGGGATTGATATTTAGTTTGAAAGAAAGATTCCATGAAATATCCCTCCCTTTTGACTGAGGGAGTAGCTAAACTACCTTTTTTCTCCCCGGTAAAGGGCACCAGGTCTTCCCGATCCTGATGTTCTAGAGCTTGTTTCTCCAGGTGATCGAGCAGAGCACTGCGGTCAAATGGACCCGTTGGACTCTTCTTGGTCTGATCACGCTGGCGGAAGCCAGCTGGGAGCATTGCATTCTGAAACATGACAAAAAAGGATAATACACAGAATTTCTTATATTAAATTATGTATAAGTTTTAGACTTTCCAAACAGTTGTATATTGTTAATTAATGCATCTTACACCACAAATTACAATACAAAAATTCCTCTTTCTCCATGTGTAGGCTGTGCAGCAATTTGAGCACTTGTGTGGGTGGTGAGCACTTAGCTGAGCTTCAAGATGGGGAATGCTTATTAATGAGCTATATGTTCTTTACCTCAGGGTCCATCTCCTGCAGCTCGTACTCGAGCTGGTCCAGCTCCTCTGCACTGAGCCCCCTGAGGATAGCATCCTCATCAATGTCCCGGGGGTCGCTCTTTGACATCTTGGCTGCTTGAGCTAACTCCTACAGCACAGCACCAGCCCAGAGAAGAGCGCTCTGGCAAGAGAAAGAAAGGTTGTGCAGTATTCACTGAAAGTGCAAATACATTCATTACATGGACACAAGCATGGTAACTAACACAAAAGATGGGAGGCAGAGCTAAAACCCATCGAAGTGAAGGAATACTCCACTGATAAATGGTCTGTGTGTCTTTACAATTTTGTTTCATTCATTCTCTGAGCAACAGTTTCAGTGGGGAAACAACTTTTTTTTCAGGATGTACAATGACTAGACAAAAAGCGAGCATGCAGAAAGCAAAGACAAGAACTGCATTTATATTTAAATGCAGTTAAACCCAACATGAACTGGAACAAAAAACTTAGCATTGGTTCACCTGACTGCATTACTGGCATTCAGGTTTTCTGGCATGTCATGCCAAAGAGGTCTGTGTGATAGCACACTCAGATGACAGCACATAGTGAACAATATTTGGAACATTCTGAATGTAATATATGAAGAGACAACACTCCACTGGAGGGAGATTTTTTTTCTAATTGCTATCTATATAAAGTTTCTTTGCCTTTTCAAAGTTTTGGCAAAACTGTAACATTTGACTTAAATTAAGAGAGGGAGAAGTGAGACTATAGCATGGTGGTACAGCAGGTAGTGTTGCTGTCTCACAGCTCCAGTGTCCCTGGTTCGAGCACGAGTTTCTGTGCATGTTCTTCCAGTGTCTGTGTGGGTTATCATTGGATTGTCACAAAAACAAGCCAGTAGGTGGATTGGCTAGATAAATGATCTCTAGGTATTTTTATATAAAATTTCCTTAACCATTTCAATACATGGCAATACTGTAACCATTGAATTGAACTGTGAGAGATGAACTGAGAAAATGAGAGAGAGGGAGATCTTTGCTATTCTTAGTGCCAGAATGGCAGGCCTGAGTTTTGGGTTACAGTGGTGAGGAGTGGAGAGAGCCATGCTTCCACATTTATCAACAGATTACATTCACTTCTACACAGGCCTCAACCCAGTGCTGAGCAGAACTGCAGTACTGATAGGAAACATCATACAAAGCCACAGTTTCACATCACCACACCCAAAAAAAAAAAAAAAAAAAAAAAAAGTGGCATGTGGCACCATGTACAGGGCTTAAAAATAAAACTGATGCTGATGAGCTTAAAGGGTTTGCATGGATGCATCTCTTCCTAATCCCTGAATCTCACTACACACTTCAGGTGTTGTGAAAGGTTTCCGTGAATGATCAGTCTCTATCAGTGTATGTATCAGTTTACACAACACTTTCTTAGCAGGTCTTCTCAATTAAGCTTAATTCTGTAATGCTAGAAAATACACCTGTGATTGAGCCATTTATACTCTAATGAGATCATTATATTCACATGTACACATCATTTGATCCATCTTGGCAGAGACGCTAAATCTGACACAGTTTAGTAACATACGTAACTGCTCTGTCTCCTCCAACATGGCAATCAGCGATATAAAACACTTTGGTGATGAGTTCTCTTTCAGCACAAGCACCTAATACGACAACAAGCTATTCAAAACAGGACTGAAAAATTGCTTTGGTGTTTGTAGGGTTTGTTTTCTGAGACCATTGAAGATAAGGATTGTGTAGATGTATGTTCGTTAACAGAGGTTGTGGCAGTGCAGAACAGCTTTAATTTGTTGAGCCTGTATTTCTAATACTACACAAACAACTTGGCATATGACAAATTAAAGCAGCTATAAAAGTGAATTTGAATGGGTGAGAGGGACTCTTTGTGGAGGGGACAATAATATGTGGTCTTACACATTTCATCCTACTCTATCTTGCAGAAAAAATTTATTCCAATTACCATCCTCCTACATTTATCACCGGTTACATTTTTACTTAATGAGATGCATGCCTATTATGTATCTAAACTTAATTAACATTTCACATGAGGCTTTTGATCACAACATCAATATAAATAATATTTTCTTGGTCATTTGCTGTTGCTGACAAACTGACTTGAAACCCTGACTAAACCCTTGAACACATCTGACATTGGTTTGTCATGAGCTAGAAGAAAGACTAATAGGAGATGGAATTATAAATAGGAAGAAAGCAGGTCAAACACGGTCAATCCCACTGGCTAGGTGACATTTTTATGAGCCCTTTTTAAAGCTAGCTGCCTGCTTCATGCACCTGTCTGCAGAGCTCCCAAAACACATCAAGTCCTCTTCAGACAATATTAAAGCATGGCAGGACAGCATGTGCCACCTGTTCAGCCAGCTGGTAATGAAGTAGTGTAAATGAGATCTTTCTACATGGAATCTCTGACTTAAAGCTGCCTTAATTTACCTCATGCATTCAATGTGTGATATGATCTACAGCTCGATAACATGTAGATTTCACAAATTAAGGTAAGGAATTTCCAACCAGAAGTCCAAAACACATGGGCTATGAGCCTCGGGACCTTCTGAATATTAGTGCCAGTTGTGTTAAAGGGTAACACCATGAGTTCAAATTAAATTCTGTTGAGTAAATCACCAGGATCAACAATTTACATGTAAAATTCAAGAGTAAAGGGTCAAATGTCCCAAGCAGAAGTCAATTATAATTCCTGTCCATCCAACATCAGAATAGAAATATTACTGTAGATCAGACACTATATATATATATATATATATATATATATATATATATATATATATATATATATATATATATATACACAATAAGAGCAAGTGTTCGTTCAAAATAACATCATAAAAACAAGAAAGGGCATGATCTTTCAGTGTTGTATCTCAGAAACCCAAAACTGCCTGTCTGCTGTTACATGACTGAATGTCAAGTCACTGGCACACAGCAGAAACACTTGAGGGTGAACCGCTTAAGCTAAGTCACTGAATAACCAAGTCAAGTTGAAGTCGAGGATAAACTCTATCCTGCAGGGAATTACAAACAATTTTAGCTTAGAGAATTGGATAACAATTCATATACAAAGATTTTTTTTAAAACAATACTACAACTCGTTGAGTGAGTGTTCTTGTGTACACAAGAGAGATGAGGTTCCTCTACAGCCGAGCCCTTAAACAGATTTCACACTATTTGTGGGTCAGCTCTTTCACAACTCACCACCCAAGTGTAAAATTCCAAATCAACCCCAGCTTAATTTTAGCTTCATAAGTCAGCTCCTTCCAATAGTGTAAATCTTACTGCCAATCTTTACTTCAGCCTTCAGTTAATTCCAGTATCCATAAGAAGAGACCCACTTTAAACTATTCCAGCCTGACTTTGAATATACCCAAGTTGCGTACCAGCCTAACAAGTAAATAAAGATGAATGAGATTTAAGGTCCTATAGGAATCCCATGCACACTTGCTACCAATCCTTGAAAGTCAAGTTAATCCAGTGCTTTCCTGCTATTACTTAGTTGACTGGACTGACGGATGTCATCTATGTTATGTTACACAATGGCCACACTAAAACTGATCACTTCATTCTTCATTAAGTGCTGGTTGCTGTAATCACACAAAAAAAGTAACTTACTACATTGCAATGCAAGTTTATTACCAGGTTTATTATTCAACATAAATAAATCCTATACAAGTATTAATATAAAAACACAGAATTAATTGATAGAACATAGAAGTAGTTGTGACTAGTAGTGCAGTATATCCATATCAATAAGTATATTTAATGAGTAAACAGTACATTCTCAGGCATGAATACACACAGAGTTTATAGTAAGCATAGGCCCTAGTCAGTGCGAAGTGAAAAAGTTGACTGCAACTTACCTGCACTCAGAGTCAGTGTTGGATCCTGCCGAGCAGAGCCAGCAATGGAAACCAGAGAGCTGCAATACATTTCCCCCCTTTCTCCCACCCACAGTGTACCCACCCCCCAAACCCCTATCTCGTTCTCTGCCTTGTGCCTGCTTTCTAGGTAATGCTGAAACAGTCATACTGGCACACACTTGTAGAGATGTGTTATTATTATTATTATTATTATTATTATTATTAATTTTTTAAAAATTATTATTATAGAGTGCCCATAAACCAGTGACAAAGAGAGAGAGAGAGAGAGAGAGAGAGAGAGAGAGAGAGAGAGAGAGAGAGAGATCAGACAGAGCATGTGCTTATCTATCAACCAAACTTGGGATGACATTTTGAGCCAAGCAATCGCACACTCTAGTGGTGGAATTTTGTAGTTCAGACTGACGCGATCACTAGTTGAAAGATACACACACACACACACACACACACACACACACACACACACACACACACACACAACCAGGTGACAAGTTAGTGTCCCTGCAAATCAATACAACGTTATTCAAACTGATCACCTTCATCCTATGATGAAACATTTCTATCCTGATGTGAGTAGGTTCTTCCACAGGATACAAGGGATTTGTTTGATGAGAATGAAAATTATGGAAATAATATGCTATGGTCTATGCAGTTACCAGATCTCAAACCCAAGTGAACACTTATTGGTGATGTTCGACTGCTGTGTCATCAGTCAGTCATAAAACATAGACTTTCAGCTGCATGTAGGTGGGTGAAGCTCCAACGTAGGGAAGCATTTTGAACTTTTACAGGGAATCAATGAACTACTATGATCCCTCAAAGCACAAATATATCCATATTCAGTTGCATATACAGTACTATGCAAAAGTATGAGAGCACCCTTTTGTTTTCAATCAAATGGCCATTCAATACTTGCTGGGAAAATGTAGCCTACATTAATTCCATTTTCAGTCAAACAGCCTTGCAGTACTTATGTATGCATGTAAATATTATGTTTCAATATTACAAATAAAATACTAACAGATTTCATCCTGTTTTTACTGTTGAAGATCTTTGTGTGATTGTTGAACAATAACCATAATGAACAATAATGATGGGGGAAATGTATTTAACAGAAAATCACACAGAGGTACTGAACAGGAAGGTAACAAACAGTAACAGTGTTATGAACCCATTGATATACTGTAGATATCCACCAGTTTAAAAATAAAGTAATATGGTTGCCATCTCAATTGACACAGTGGGTAGGACTTACACAGCAGAGCTAATATCATGAACTGTTTCCTCACTCCTCTGTCCTCCGTGACCCGGAAATCGATCAAAGCCAGCCATCTTGAAGGACATATCAATTCCCTCATTTCACCACGAAGAGACGAGGAACAAGGAGTAAAGAAGCTTCCAGAGGAGCTAGGAGCAAGGATACACAGGTCTATCCTCAGGTGTTTGTTGTTGAAAAACTACCGTATACAGTTTTGGGTGTTTCATTTTTCATTTTACGAAAGCTTCAAGTGCAGTTAATTATTTGTCATGCTATACGTGCAAATAGATGACGGCAGATACAAATTCTCCAGAAACAGGCCTCCTCTCTACTTTCAATTGGCAACATTTCATTCATGTGACAAACTCGGAGTAAGGACGATGTATGTACGTACGAAGTAAGGACTGGTGGGAGAGAGTTGTTTTAATGGAATTTGATGATGCCTAATGGAAAGAAAATTTTTGTGTACGTGTCCTATCACAAATTGCGGTGAAAACTCCCACATGACATTAGCATGATTAAGGTGTGTACATAATCACAGTCTATAATGCACTTCGACAATGCGACTAAAAAAGGAATACGCCACAATTCGATTTGTGCTTACTTCAAGTATGACTTCAGCAGGATTAAGGTAATCAGAAATCAACATTAATCAGGTAATCAGCTAGTTCATACTACATAGTACATAGTACATACTAGTTTCTTTATCAGAGTATTGTCTTAATGGGGTTAATATCAGAATATTGTTGCCCATGTAAATGTTGACTGAAAACACAGGGGGAACAGATTTGCATGGACCCCCTCTCTGTCATCAGCTAACACTTGACCACTGCCACACAGACTAATTACAGGTACAAATAAGCTTTAAATATAAGAACAAAATATTTTTATTGGCAAATCAAGAATTAAACTATATTATGCATATACTACAATTGTGCAAATATGTGGAAAATCCAATTAAATTAAAAACAAAACTTAAGTACTTCTATAAACATTAAATACAAATATAAACATATTAATAACAGTAATAATGTTCATGTGCATGGTGCCCTGCGATTGACCAGTGTCCCATCCACAGTGTACTTCTGCCTCACGCTCAGTGTTACCAGAATAGGCTCTGGATCCACGACAACTATGACCAGGATAAAGCAGTTACTGAATAGAAATAAATGAAAAAATTTGTTTATTTACCTTTTAATTAAACAAAAACACAATGCCATAAAATTAAATACAACAACATAGACGCCTTTGAAAAATATTGTCACAGTTAACCTTGGTGTATTCTTCAATACATGCTGGGCAATAAAAATCTTCCTCCTGATGAGTTGCCCACACATGACTGATGGTACCACCTGTCACATTCATTACAGGCAATCTGAATGATCATAAAATGTTTTAAATCATGTGATAAAACTATTTTATAAAATAGTTAAATAGATAAAAAATGTGATAAAACTATTTTATTTCTACATTAGATAGACTCATCTGTTACAAGTTTAACTGTAATAGCATGGGGCATTGAAAAGGCTAATAAAATTTGAGTATTATTACTTTTTTTTTATTTTTATTTTTTTATTAAGAAACTTTTAAAATAAAAATGCCCCATTACCCAGGCAGGTGTCAAAACTGGATCACTTGGGTTCCCCACAGAACCGACAAAGATCACTCAAATCTTTTACAAAAGTGTATAGAGTATAAATAACATCTAGACACTGGATGAATTATACAGCAATCAGCCATAATATTAAAAGGCGACAAGTGACGTGAATAACATTGATTATCACGTAACAGTGGCACCTGTCAAGGGGTGGGATATATTAGGCAACAAGAGAACAGTCAGCTCTCAAAGCCGATGTGTTGGAAGCAGAAAAAATGGGTAAGCGTAAGGATCTGAGCAACAACGAAAAGGGCCAACTAGTGATGCCTAGACAACTGAGACAGAGCATCTCCAAAACAGGGTGTTCCTGGTATGTAGTAGTTAGTACAGTAGGTACTAACTACTGCATACCAGGAGCACCTTGTTCCTGGTATACAGAGGTTACCTGGTATGTAAACCTCTGAAGTCTGAAGAGTTTTCTTATGCTCATAGACCGTTTTCTGCTGTGTCTTATTTTTCATTATTATTATTATTATTATTATTGTCTATTTCTTTCAAGGACTTCATCAATTCCCTTAAAAAATTTAGGACTATTTAAAATAGTTTCAAATATTCTGCTAGCCCGCACTGCACTTTTCAGAGGTTCGTGCCAGGCTACCCAGTGGGTCGTGCAGATATTTGGTCCACGCTGCGTGGTTCTTCTGAGTAGCTCAGAAGGTGGTAGGCCTGATTTAAACACAATAGGAAACAATCAATATTATTATTATAAAACAGTGGTAGTAAAGAGTCATTAGTCATATTCATTATCGAAGTCAAAAATCGTATTATTTAAAAAACAATTTTAACTACAGCAAAACTTACCTCAGAATGCTTCTTGGACATCCTGGCACAAAACCTACAATCGGTTTTTGGTTGGTTTTTTTTTGCAAGTGGTTATATGTAAGTTAGCCGACAAGGAGTACTTTTATTTTTTGGGGGGGGTCATGCTTTTTAAATTAATGCATTCTGAACACAGAAATACTTTTTTTGTAACTTTTTTTTAAAGATCAAGTCATGTCACTTGGCTAAATACTACAAATGAAACTTGTTACCCATAATGATGACATCACCAGCATCACTGTAGTTCTTTATAAATGCTCACACTGTAACATACAGGGGGGAACAACCACTTTTCTCAGACTTGCTGAATGAAACAACATTTATAGGTGCACTTCTCAGGCGTAAGTCCTAGCCATAACTGAGATGAGTAGCCTGAAATAAAAACACAGGCTACTTACTGTGCAGTGCAATATAGTTTAATTGTGTTTGCAACAAAAAGAAGATTGTGTGACAAAAACGACACACACAACAACAATAACAATAATAATAACAATAAAATTAAATATAAACGACTGTCCGAACAAGACCCCTGAAAAACAAAGCATTACAGCTCTAATTGTGACAGAACCTATTAGTTCATTAAACTTGAAGCATTAGCTGTTATACAGAGACTCTGAAAACAGGGCGAAAGCTAGAATTCGCGGGTATATCTGACTTACGATTGAGCAATAAAACTTTTGAAAGCAATACATTCTATACATTAAAGGCTGTGTTTAATTACAAACTATCTAACAAACAATGTAAAACGTACCTTATACTGATGGAAAGTAGGTAATAACACTATAAACTATCACACGCGATGATAAAGCACACACTATCTGCTCAACGCAGCAACAGGAGAAAATGTCATGCGTTCGCGCATGCGCACTGAAGGGGAAACACCGCACCGAACTTTCCAGAACACTGGAAAGACACGTCACTGAAGAAAACACACACACACACACCATCACGGTAGGGACCATGACGTCACAGTGAGCCTACGCGTTAGGTTCCAAAACTGTTACAATAAATAAGGGTCGATTTTTTGTACAGGTTATTACTGGTAGAATAACTAGTACTGATAGCGCGAACAAAAATGCTACAAGATAAAGTTTCGAGTAAGGAAAAAAATAAGCCTGGACCTTCTGTTGAGGCCGAAAATGCTGAGGACAAAATCAAGGCTCGACGAAACCTGATTACTGCACAAGTGCAGGCCAAGAAACAGTAAGATATATCTGCAGTGTCTGTCAGAGAAAAAGGCGTTTGTGATTCAGTTTACTGATTTTCAAATGTTTTGTAAGCAGGGACACCTTTAGCTGTAGAGAAAAAAAATGTCTTAAAATTCCTTAATATAAAAATAAGGCCTTAATCAGCATTACAATGTCTTATATCCAAGCATCAAAGGTCTTAAAAATACTTATAGTAGGCAATATTACACTGCTGAGCCTCGGTGTCATCTTAGCTACTTATGCTCATGATAAGAACCTAATAATAAAAGCAATTTTGATTGTGTTGCATTGTTGTTGTTGCTGTTTACAGCACTGTAACAAAACAAAAAAAAAAACATGGATCATCTGGCTCTGCTTCACAGACCCTACTTTGAGAACCATTGATCTAACTTATTTTAACTTACTCCTTACTTTGTTCCTAGAGTTTAGCTGCCATTCGTATTTTGATTATTACCAATTGTATATTTTTCTTTCATGAAAAACTGAAGACGGGACCTTGGAGATAACTTCCAGGAGAGAGTGGAAGATCTGCCAAGTCAGAGACAAATGGAAGAAAGTGAAAGAGTAAGTGGAGTTTACTATAACTGTTTAGTTACAAAGCTATTTTGCTTTATTGTTTTTAGCCATTTTGAGTCAATAATCCATTCCTAGCTGCATTTAATTGATTGAATTTATATTGATCATCTGTTCTTGTTGCAGTACATGAAAAAATTAAAAGCAGATAGCACAGAGCTGGTGATCAACATTTTGATGGAGGCTGATGCCAGGGAGTCGAAGAGGAGAGAAAAACTAAGGGACGCAAACAGACTAAGGTGAGTTAATAACTTAACTAAGACAGTTATTAAATGTATTCATTTAATACTGTTTGGGTTTTGTGGAAATTCAGAAGTTTAGCATTAGTACCAAACATTTTATCTGAACAACATTTAATTTTATTGAGGAAGCCTACATATTTTATTTCATGCAACTCAGGCTTTTCATTCCCACCACTCAGTGGAGTCCAAACTCTTTAGAGATGGTTTTACAACCTTTTCCAGCCTGATTAGCATCAACAACTCTTTTTCTGAGGTCCTCAGAAATCTCCATTGTTCATGCACACAAACGTGTGTGCAGTTCACATCTGCACATTGCTGCTTGACTTTAGAGTTTGGCATCAACTAGTTTTTAGTTTTATTGGGAAAACATCTAGTTTTGATTTTAGTTAAAATCTAAAATCTTGTATGCTTTCTGTAGCTATGTGTATGTTAGGTTGTGCAGCCATATCGCACTGGCCAGACATTATCACAGAAATCTTGGCAAGTACCAAGATACGAATGCCCACTGTTAAACAACATAGAGTATTATTAGCGATGCAGAGTGAAAAACACAGACTATGACTCTATTTTTATATACAGTACATATAGCTAGTGGTCAGAGAACACACACAGAAACAAGTTAAATATAAGGAAAACAGGAGATGAGGATAAGACACTTTGTCACGAAATCTAAACTTGCATAGTGGTGCAGAAGGTACTGTTGCTCTTCCAGGATCTCAGGTTTGATCTTGAGTTATGTTCCTTGATTTTCGACATTTTTTAGAAAAGGCTTCTAACACAAATTGGGACAGCTTTTGCATCATCTGTTTCTTATTTCTCCATTGTTCCCAAACATGTTCTGGATGATCTTGGATAGATTGGAGAAGCTGGAAGATGCAGCCAAGAAAAGCTCAGAGAAGTTCAGTGAGATCATGAACAAGTGGACTGAGGCCAAGACAAAAGTGAACCATCAGGAGCTGGAAGATGATCTGAGAAAACAGCAAGAGCTCTGTTGGGAAATCATTGAAGACAAGAACAAGCTCATCAGTGAATTGCAGCAGGTTCGCATGCACACACACACACACACACAAACACGCACAGACAGACACACACACACACAGGAGTTCGTCTGTGAATTTCGACGAAGACCAAAGTTTCCATTTCTGCCCACCGTTATGGAGAACACAAACTGGAACTCGACTTGTGCATGATTGGATTAAAGTGAGGAAGACTCACTTCCTGGTGACCACCATGATCCAGTGGCAAGACTGAGTCAAGATGACTGAAGATGGCCCCCGGGCGCAGTGATTCATACACCCATTCATCCGGACACTTTGGAAATGCCAATCCGCCTACCATGCATGTCTTTGGACTGGGGGAGGAAACCGGAGTACCCGGAGGAAACCCCCACAGCACAGGGAGAACATGCAAACTCCTCACACACAGGGTCATGGTGGGAATCGAACCCCCAACCCTGGTGGTGTGAGGCGAACGTGCTAACCAATAAGCTACCGTGCGCCTTACAGACACACACACACGAACATTAATTAAGGTTTAGACCTTAATGGCTATGTGTTGAGATATTTTGAGGGGACGGCAAATTTACATTGTTACACAAGCTGTACACTCACTACTTTACATTGTAGCAAAGTGTCATTTCTTCAGTGTTCTTACATGAAAAGATAGAATCAAATATTTACAAAAATGTGAGGGGTGTACTCACTTTTGTGAGATACTGTATACACGCACACATACAAATATACACAGACCCACACACATGCGCGCACACACACACACACATGCACTCACTCCACAGATGTCTACTTTTGTGTGCAGGAGCTAAAAGAAAGAGATAATCGCTTTGAGAAAGATCGCAAAAAAGAGGCAATAGAAGTGGATCTCTTAATTGAAAGGATGCAGGAACAGATATCAAGATTGAAGGAGAACTATAGAAAACAGCTAGACCTAATTCAGGTATGGTGCAGCCCAGCTGCTATGTTTTTATATTGCTTAGCTATATTTATTATACAGTATACAAGCTCATGTGCTGCTACTTATGATGGATTATAATCCTATGCAGATGTGCATCATTGAGTTTATAGATGCTCGTTATAGATACATTTGTCACACTACAGTGGGTACAGAAAATATTCAGACCCCTTTGGATTTTGCACACTTTATTGTAATATAGATTTAATTTAAAATAGCTTTTTTTGCCATCAATGTACACCCAATTCCCCATAATGACAAAGCAAAAACAAGTTTTTCGAATTTTTTGCAAATTTATTGCAAATCAAAAACTGAAATCTCTCATTTAGATAGGTATTCCCACTATTTATTCAGTACTTTGTAGAAACACCTTTGGTAGCAATTACAGCTTCATGTCTTTGAGTCTCAATCAGCTTTGTAAACCTGGATTTTGACTAGATCTCCAATTCCCAAGTTGTTTACATACATATGAGTAATTTTCTATAACAACATCAATGTAAGAAAGTTATAAACGCAAAGTTATTAGCAAATGCATTGTGCTTACTTCGTTTCCTGATTGGGTTACAGACCTCAATCTGTGATGAGAGGAGAGATTTGCTCACAGCCAGCAAGAACAAGTGGGAGCATAAGAGGAAGGAACGATGTGACAAAGAGGCAGAATGAACTTGCATATTTTACATGTTTCATTTTTTGACATTCCACAAATTTGTAAATCATTGCCCTGTGTGTATATGTGTGCTGTACAGTATATCATTGCACTGTGTGTGTGTTTGAGCAGCTGGAGTACTTGCTGCAGAGGATGAATATGATTGAGGAGCGCGAGGCCCTGCTGGAACGTCTGAGAATGGAGAGAACAGAGGAGTCCAACAAGATCAAAATCAAACTAGACACTGGTGTACAGGTACACTGCATTACACTGATAACACATAACCTTGAATTTTCACTGAATGTGAATTATTTGCCTGCTGCAACCAACAGATTAAACTGTATTTCGTAGAAGGAATTGTAAGAATTGTTCTTCTGCTTCAGAAGAGAATGGCTTACATTCAAGATCTTATACTGAGCAGCTTTAGATAATATCAGCTTCTTTTTTAACAAAACTTTGAACTGTGTTGGTTATATGATGCAAACTGTGTTGAATCTACATTTAAAACAGTGTACAGTCAATGGATTAAATGGATAGTTGGGGGTCACCCGCCTCCTGTGCTTCTGGGGTTTCCTCCAGGTACTCCGGTTTTCTCCAACAGTCCGAAGACATGTTGTAAGCTGATTGGCATCTCTAAATTTCTGTAAGATCAAACTGGCCATGTTCGAAGCTGTTATAAAATCCTTGATGCACACAGACCTGTGACCACTTCACAACGTTTCAATTTTTTATTAATGTTATAATATAGCTAGATTATCAACCAACAAAACTACAGCCATTGTTCTGTCCATAGAATACCATCATCTTTGTCTGTTATTTATTCAAACTGGATTTCATAATATTATTGTTGTTGCCCTTTTATAAAAGTTCTGCTTAGCGTTATGCCTAAGAGCACCCTTACCCGTGATTCAAGTTTACGTGAACTTTTTACAATAAAAAAAATTGTCCACAAAACAGGAAAAAAGTCTCTTTACAGTAATGATAAACATTATAACATCAAGCAGGATCCTCAGACATCAATATCTTTCTCTGTGTGTGTATGTTTTCATGAACAGTGCCTAAAGCAAGACCTGCAGGAAGAGAAAGCTACCTACCAGTTTAATCAGGAGAAGATCGAGAACGACCTACAAATGCTGAAGAAACATGAGGAAGAGTATGCCATCAATAAGGCTCAGCAGAATAGGATGGTCATCAGGTACTGTTAAAATATCTTATTCTGTATATCCTGTATAGAATATATATATAAAAATTGGATTAAATGGCTACCGAATGTACTTAGGTTAGTATTAGTTAACTAGCATAAACTATGCTTTCAAATCTGGCCACAATAAAGCACATCAGTGGGAAGTTGCCTTCTGACTGGGACAGTTCTTTTCTCAAGAGTGTACAGATGTTGCCCAAAAATGCTGTCTACCTCCAATTGGAAAGCACTGTATACTTATATTGGGTTCACTTTGTTACAGACTGCAGGATACGTGCAACGATCTGAAAAAACAAACTGCCATTCAGGAAAAGCAGTCCCATGAGGAGAACCAGTCATTGACGAATAAGCACAAGCGCCTCATGCAACAGTACGAAGATATTCAGAAGAGGATAAGGTGAACGGTAACACCCACAGACAAATAGCACACACAATAACCACTAACTTCAGTTCTTTTTCATTTCTACTGACCGCCAGAGGCGGTGCTTTCAGTACCTGGATGTCCATAACGTGTACATGCAGGTTGAGTGTTTATTTCAACAAAGTCACCTGTGACACGTGTGCCTTTTGCCCCAGTACTAAAGGCACGTTCACCCTGGAAATGACCTCTTGTATCTTCTCACGTTGGTAAGCAGGTTTCAGGAGTGCAGGCACCATTGATAGTCTTGTAACCTGAAGTAGGGTTGGAGCTACGAACTTTCATGTTCTAAAGACCGCGGTTAGCCTTTTTTGTGAATATTTACACTTCAAATAGTACGCTGTCCAACAAAAGGTAAGTACCTCTGCTATCAATACCGTTGAGGAGTGGGCACGCTCTAATTCGGCAATCGGCAGTTTACAGTGCATTTTCAGTTGGTGTTTCTACCGTTAACGCGGATAGAACGCTAAATAATCAAAGTCGCGGTGGAATCCCCTCCCATAAAATTTTGTTTATACTTATCGTGGAGTTATTCCCCACGATTTTGGTATTTTCATTTTTTAAAGCACACTGTCGGTAGGCAATGCACCCCAATTGGGCTTCATTGAATTGTTTTCATCCCCGTGATTTAGTTCGTGAATTGACTTAATTATTGTCTATAGTGTGAGCGTGTGAGCTCTTAACTGCACCATGTTGCATCACAGTGCATAGTGATCATAGAGAGATCATCCCCCAATATTGTTATTGTTTCAATCTCATAATTGACTCGTTGTGGTAGGACAGGCTACACAACACCCCTGATTGGGGTTGATTGAAACGGGTGATTGTTTTCGTCCCTGAATTTATTTAATTATTGGCTACAGTGTGAGTGTGTTCACACTAAACTGCACCATATCACATCACAGTGCATAGGGATCATAGAGGGATTATTCCCAAATAGTCTTATTTGTTAAATTCACATAATTGGCTCATTGTCCATAGAAGGCTACACAACACCCCTGATTGGGGTTGATTGAAACGGGTGACTGCTTTCGTCCCTGTGATTTAATTCCTGAACTTAATTATTGTCCACAGTGTGAGCGTGTCTGCTCTTAACTGCACCAAATTGCATCGCAGTGCATAGTTATCATAGAGGAATCATTTCCCAATATTTCTATTGTTTAATTCTCATAAGTGACTCATTGAGGTAGAAGAGGCTACACAACGTGCCCTGAAGTGTGGTGATCAAAACGGGTGATTGTTTTTCATCCCCGTGATTTAGTTTGAGGGTTTATTTAATTATTTGCAGAGATACGGCAAAGGGTAGATATTTCTCTCTTCGTGCTCAAGTACCACCTGGCAAAGTGGTCACACGCAGAAAGCCACGTGGTTAGTAATTACTTCTGGTACCCATGTTTATAACATGTATTGATTGCCTGGCCCCTCTGGAGCTAGAGGATGGCCATGAGAGATGTCCCTCGTGCCTGGGGGTTGAACACTTAAGAGAGGGACTGACGGAGATGGCATGCATGAACTGCAGCTCCATGAGCTTAGCAGCACGGGCAGCCAGGCTGGCCCAGCTAAAGGGCATGTTGGGCACTCAACCGCATCCTACACAGGCCATATTTCCTAGCTCTCATAAGCGCTGTAAGACTGATTCGCGGGGGGCCCCTGGTAAGGGGAAACGCGCAGAAGGGTAGAAGGGGCGAATGGGTAGAGAATGACTGTACCACTCCTGTGGTCGGGTGCTTCACCAGCCAGTAGCTCAGATGCTGGGAAGTGCTTACGACAGACCCCTGGGTTGTGTCAACCCCGTCACAGGGCTACAACGTTCAATTCAGACGCCGACCACTGAGGTGCCAGGGGGTCAAAATGACCTTAGTCAAGGACCCAAACAAGGCTCTAGCCCTACGCCAGGAAGTCTGGGCTCTCCTGAAGAATGGTGCCATCAAGCAATAAGACAGCACTGGATTCGATTCCACTAATTTTATTATCGCAAAGATAAACGGCGGATTCCGGCCCATACTGGATTTAAGACCTCTGAACACCCACCTCAAGGTGTTCAAGTTCCACATGTTATGTACAGTGGACATGCTGCAAGGCATCGGGCAGAACGATTGGTTTACAACAATCAGCCTGAAAGACGGACGCATATTTTCACGCTCCAGTCGTGCCCCAGCACTGGCAATTCCTCCATTTCGCCTTCAGGGGAAGAGCTTACCAGTTTTGTGTGCTCCCGTTCAAGATTTCACTGGTGCCAAGTGTCTTCACCAGGTGTGTAGCAGTGGCACTGTCTCCATTACAGGCCAAGGGGATTCGAATTTTCCCGTACCTGGACGACTGCTTGCTCTGTTCCCAGTCAAGGGTAGATGCCCTCGGAAAATCAGCATTGCTGGTGTCCCAGGTTACCATGCTAGGGCTTACAGTGAATTATGGAAAGAGCTCTCTCATGCCCAGTCAGCGAAGACTGTTTATTGGCATACAGTTGGACTCACGGTTGATGATGGCTACCCCTCTCAACAGCGAGTCAACAACATCCTCTAGTTCATCAGTCACTTCAGAAGAGGCAGGGCTCTGGTCCTCAAAGCATTTCTGAGACTGCTCGGTATTCTCACAGCAGCCTCATCGGTGGTCCCTTTGGGCCTTCTATCATTACGGTCTCTCCAGATCTGGCTGAACGACCTCGGCTTGCATACCACTCAACACAGGCACGAGCTGGTCAGAGTCGCTGCCAGTTACCTAAGGTGCCTACACCCATGGAAGAGGAGAGCATATTTTACCCAGGGTGTTCCCTTAGGCTGGCAAAGCCCCCACCCTGGCGAATGGAAGCTGCACCCTGAATTAGTGCAAGCGATCTGGCACAGATATGGCAGGGCAGAGGTGGACCTTTTCATCTCACTGTCAATGACACACTGTCCCCTTTGAATTTCACAGGGGGAACCAAGAAACCCCTTGGGACAAGATGTGTTGGCCCATGCATGGCCAAATCGACTGATGTATGCTTTCCCTCCACTACCATTGATACTGCCCTCCCTAGACAGGATCCTCAGAGGCAATCACAAGGTGCTATTAGTAGTCCCCAAATGGCCAGGGAGGGTGTGGTTCCCACTATTGGGGCGGCTGTGGTTCAGGTGGTAGAGCGGGTTGTCCAGTAATCGTAGGGTTGGCGGTTCGATTCCCGGCCCTCATGACTCCAAATGACTCTTCACATGACTCCACATGGGCAAGACACTGAACCCCAAGTTGCTCCTGATGGCAAGTTAGTGCCTTGCATGGCAGCTCTGCTACCATTGGTGTGTGTGTGTGTGTGTGTGTGTGTGTGTGTGTGTGTGTGTGAGAATGGGTGAATGAGACACAGTCTCATTTTATCCAAGCGCTTTTATCCACGCTTTGGATAAAAGCGCTATATAAGTCTGCCATTACTGTACCTTGGTGCCTCCCTGTGAGGAGAGATCTCCTATCTGGCATGCAAACTCATCCCGGCTGCAACTTTGGGTCTGGTCTCTGAAGGGACCATTTCTAAGGATGTGTGATGCAGCAGTTGTTCGGACCATCCACAACTCCCACGCACCTTCCACCAATGCGTTGTACCCTAACAGATGGAAGCTTTTTTCTGAGTGGTGCTAGTCCCATCTTCCTCCAGTCCCATCTTGATGGAAGCCTTGCAGCCTCGACCATCAAGGTATCAAGCTGCCATCTCAGCCATGCATAATAGAGTAGATGGCGTGACGATTGGGTCCCACACCCTTGTGACCCGCTTCCTTAAGGGTGCTCAACGTCTGAGACCTCCTCGACGAAACCAAGTATCCTGAAACCAAATTCTCCTTTACAAAGAGGCACTGTGTCAGCCTTCATTTGAACTTCTGGGAACATCCTGCACATTTGCAAGATTTTATAGGGTGAATGTGATCTCGCACAATCCAGTGGCTACAGCCATTTTTTCCCCGGCTTCACAGCTGTTGTTAAGGGGCACGTAGAACTTCTCGTGACCTTGTTGGTATTAGTCAGCCAGGTGCTGAAAGCACCGCCTCTGGCGGTCAGTAGAAATGAAATAGAACAGTGCTTACTTATGTAATCGCAATTCTATGAATTTCGGATAACTGCCAGAGCTTGAGGGTGACTCGGAAGATTGGCAAGAAGATTGCCAAGAGGTCGTTTCCAGGGTGAACGTGCCTTTAGTACTGGGGCGCACATCACCCAGGTCACAGGTGACTGTTGATATAAACACTCGACCTGCACATACACGTGATGGACATCCAGGTGCTGACAGCACCGCCTCTGGTGGTCATCCGAAATTCATAGAACCACGGTTACATATGTAACCATCGTTTTATCTCTAGTTCTAAATAGAGAGCATATTATTAATAATATTGACCACTTTGTGCGTGTGCATATGAAGGCACTTTGCGGCGGTTGATACCAAGCTTTACAAGGACGTTTGGTTGATGAATGAAGATAAGGCCAAAGCGTTGGTGTGTAGAACTATGGACGTGGACCGTGCTATTCACGAACAAATGCTGGGCCTGCCTTGGAGTCCCCCACCACTGCCCTTAATGGATCGTTCCAGCCCCAAGCAGCTCCTGGTAGAGGAGGATGAGACACAGGATCAGACAGAGCGAGAGACAGAGCAAGAGAGAAGTACACTGGAGGACTCTGGCAGTCTGGAGAACAGCATGGCCGGGGTGGATTGTACAACAGTAAAGAGGTTGCTGGAGCTTCTATGTGATGAGATGGTGGGTACTGGATATGTATGTGTGTGGATCAGAAATGTTTTTCTATAGTTTCACAGGAAAAAGTTGTATGAGCCCCTTAGATAGCCAGCAGTGGCCTAATGAATATGATATTCACAAATGTACTATGGAGATCTTTTACTGGCTACATACTGGATATCATACCAATGTTATTTTTTAGACTCTACAGATCTTTTTCTAGTATTTGGTTTGCCACTTATGAAGGTTGAAATTATGACCTGCTGCACTATTAAATACTCCACCCCATTAAAAGTGTGCAATTCTATATTATTACCACTTCAGGAAGATGCACTCAATCTCAAATATGAATGAAATTAAGATATCAATAATAATGAGATTGCCTAATGACTTTGGTCCAGAGAGAACGTAAAAAGGACATTTTACCAAGGGGATGATTTGTCATTTATTGTAAACCAAGTAGAGCCACTCCCTGTCCCTGGAGTTTCACATGTTCTGCCCGTGTTCGCACAGGTTTCATCTGTGCTCTCCAGGTTCCTCCCACTTCCTTAAAAAACATGCCAGTAGGAGAATTGACTACTCTAAATTGCCCCTAGGTGTGAACGAGTATGTGTGCATGATTCCCTGAGATTGACTGGCAAATGTCCAAAATGTCTTCTTTTGTGTCTGGTGAAATATGTTTTAAAATTCTGATGTTTATTTTTTAGGGCTTTCTAGTAGAGAGTAAGTTACTCAAGCTACTCTCTTCCATTGAGAAGAATGAACAGATGTGTTTGAAGCTGGATTCCATTTTTTCTGTGAGTAATTTTGTTCTGTAACTTCTGAGAGTTTCAGCTGTTTTTAGCTGCTGCTATTCTAATCCGAAACTACATACTTGATAGTCCCCTTAAAACTGACCTATGAATGAATACTTTTATCTTGTGTGATTGATTGCAGGCCATGCAGATTAAGAATGAAGAGGATATAAAGAAAATGACTATGTTCTTTCTGAAATACAAAGAACCACAAACAAAGAAGGTGAAGTTAGGAGGAACTTTGTGGTTCAAACGGAGTTCTGTTTACTTGTCATGTCACCTAGTACAATTACAACTAACAATATCTAATCAGTTTATGGCTAACTTGCTTGTCTGGCTTTTTCATAGGAAAACATGTCAGTGAGTAATCAGGAAGAGGAGGAGTCCAATCTTATGCACCCAAATGATCTACTGAAAGCTCTCCGAGCCTTCAGTGCCCAGTACTGCAAAGCCAGGTGTGTGTGTGTGTGTGTGTGAGACAGTGGCATTACCAGAATACACCAGTGTTCTCTAACATTGTAATAGGTACAGGCAAGAAGTCCCATGCATTTTCTTGTATTGAAGAGCATAAAACCTTTTCAGTTTAAACTCGCATAGAACAGCAGCCTAAACACAGGTGTTGCATTTTATCACCTCCCACCTCCCAAAACCATGGTAGTGGGTGAATTGTTTGTTAAATTGGTGTGTATGGTGCATATTCCAAACACACCAAGACACATAACTACGTAATGCAGATTCAAAATTGTTACACTGTAAAGGTCTTAGGATGAGACAGACATGAGGTGATGAGTGTGTTTCATCAGCTCCCTAGTTCAGTAGTCAGGGCAGTGATCAGGGAATCAGCCATTTTAAGGGATGCCTCAATCGCAAAATCCTTTCACTGCATTGGAACTTTCGCTTCCTAAAAAAAAATCCCACAGTGCACCGCAAAAATCAGGGAGCATTGATGCTCACTATGTTACTGGAGATGATGTCACATTTTATGAAGCCTCTCAGCTCGAAAATATGGCAGACGAACTCCTAGCTAACTATAAATAGCTAGTTATTTTTGTAGCTCGCAAATGGTTAATTACGTTAGTGATTTTTAACTTTATTTGATGTTCAATATACGGTTTGTTTGAGAATAACAATGGTTTAATGATTTTAAAAAATCAACTAGCTAGCCCACGATCCTGCTTGAAGTACCATGACAGAAACACGTGATTAAACTAACAGATTTATATGACAAACAATGTCAGAAAGATATCTGTTGTGTTGATAAATGCCAGTGGTGAAGTTTTACAAAGTGAGTACGTAGTCTTGTTGTCAGAAATTGAGTCATCAGTGTCCTGATGTGTAGTGAGTCTGGGTTTTTACCAGTGCTTGAACTCGTGTACACCATATACTGATTCACAACCTAGTGAGCTGATTGAGACATACCCAGTGCCTCACCAAAACTGTTTGTATGGAGTTTTAATCATCATTCCAGTTATTTGCTTTCCCCAAAGTTATATGCATGCAGTGGAAGTTGAGGGGTGTCTGTGTTTTCTTTTGGTATATTATACACATTACAGAGTACAAATTTAATGCCTATGACTGAAGAATTCATGAACACATTCAACAAAGACGTGTGCATCAAATACCTGTTTAATTATGACCCAACAACTGCCCTTACCCTGCCATAATTAGTAATAATAATTATTTTTATTAATGAGAACACGTTTTAACTGCTCTTCTTTTAGTACAGGATAAAATGTATTTGTTGAAAAATTGAAAATGTGGAAAAATTCCTGTCCGTGGTAGTCACACATTAGCTACAGATGTAGTACACAGTGTGATGTTGAAAAACCCTTGATTATTCCTTTAATTACTTTTATAACAGAGCAACACATAAGGCCAGTGCTCTAGAGCTGGAGAGGATGAACAACTCTGAGGTCAAAGCATACTGGGACAACATAGCTAACGTCATCCCCGAGTCCAAACTCAAAGTCTGGAGGGCGCTGGAGGCAGGTTTCAAGATGTACCAGTGAGTATGAACATGTCGCAAATAAGACTTTCTTCACATCACCACACATAAAAAAAGAATCCGTTATGCATATCGGTTTCTCAGTGAATTCCTACTAAATAAAAATAAATCACTCGTCCAGGCTTTTTGCAATTTTTAACATCACAAGTTCTTTCTCTTTTTAATGGCCGTGTAATGTTATTGCTTTCTCAGTACTGAGCTGACTAAGAGATCCAAGCTTCTGACTGAAACACAGCAACTCAAACAACAAAACTCAGAGCTCCGCAATCTCCTGCACAAACATCAAAACTCATAGGTAGGTGTCTGTATGCAAATGTAAGATACATTCATGATTTGTTCTCCAATATCAAATCATCTCACATTGTGTCAACTGATAGGTCAATGCTGAACTGGTGATCCCGCCCACCCAGATGATGCAGTGATGAACAGTGGCAGTTGGTCAATAGAGGGCGCTGGGGCAATAAAGAGTTAACTCAAATTTGAACATGGCATGCTCAAGCGCAGGTATGTGAATGGAGAGTAGAGCTGGAGAAGGGGAATTATACTAATACATTTTCTGTGTTGCACTGAGCCAAGGCAAGAATAAAAACGTGAGAGACAGGTGCCTCGAAAGACAGCGCGCCAACCAGCACAGAGCCCTGTCTGCACGTGTCTCTATGAAATAAAAACAGTGAAAAGCGAAATTGAAATAAAGCACCTTTTAAATTGTTCCAAGCCTGCCTCCAGTTTCCTCATTCCCTACCTGAATCTGGGAGTGTTACACTAAGGTTTTAGTTACTTATTTCTCATGTTTCTACGATAATATTTCAGTATGTTAAAATGAAATAGACGAAAAACATGTTTTCATCATGGCTACAATAATCCCCAGGGGGCGGTGGCCAAATCTTACATTCATCCAATGGCTGTGAAGAAAGTACTGAAGCCTGTCAAAGGAGTATGGTGTCTCTGCAGAACAAAAATACGTTTTACAATTATTTTCAAACCGGGATAGGCATTTTTCAACCGCTTTACCTGATTTGTTAAAATATCCCTAACTATAACCGTAGTTGAATGGATGGTTGAACAACTGAAGCCTGTCCAGTCTGAAGACACCCATTGATCGGAAAACGCCCATTTATTTTCCGCAGAGACCTGTACTTGCATCAAAGGGCTGTCAGCTTTCACTCAAACTGGACAAATGTGAGGTCAAGCCATAGAAATATATTTTTTTTTCTCCACTTATTTTTTTATACAGTAATATCTCTTTGTTGCATAAGAGATATAAATGGGCCGAGTGCACATGTTTCTTACTCATTTAGATCAAAATGGTAGGCCTTTTGGGTGTCAGAAATATGTCCCACACAAACTTACTACTTGTTCCACATTTGGTCTGGTTGCATCTGGTCACCGGTCCCCCTAGCGCCACCTCCTTCAAGTTATCCAGAGAAGAGGGCTACTTAAACAAGTCATGTTAGCATTTATTTAACAATCTAAATTGTATTTCAATCATATCTGTGTGCCTGGTGCTGGCCAAATGAGTGTGTATGTAGGTCCTCAAACTTCTAAAAAGCAGGTGACTTGAGGCTGCTCTCTAATTGGCTCGATTCAGATTGTCCTGGGGCACGGCTCATTGCTCCAGATACGCCCACTTTTGTTGTTCGTGCATCAATATTGTTTTCATATTTTTTGACCTTATGTGATTGGACCGTTCTCAACGTCTCTTTCCCACTGTTGCAAGAGAACAACGTAGAAGTAGGCACAACATTTCTTCCAGATGAAATAAAATTGGGTTTTATCTTTACAAAAAACCCTCTCACAAGGCGTTCAAGTGAAGGAAAAATGTATATAAAGGAGCCTGGAACAGATTGACCCAATTTACAAATTCTGCAGTTAAGTGATAGCGGGCGAGCTTACACCCGGATTTCTCCGGCACTTAAGACAAACGGAGTTGGCTAGTTGGATGAGATGCAAGTCATGCATTTTATTGTTTACCTTGTTAGCTGTTTCAAAGTCATGGTACAGGGGTTACGAGACTTAAACATCTTTCTGAAAAATGCAAATGGAATGAAAGTAGCTACAGCCATCTTGACAATGCTATGATTCTACAGTTTTTTGGGAAGCTTATAGCTTTGCTGAACTTTCAGTCCCGCATTACTAACGGTCTGATTTTCAGTTTGTTTCCGCACCGAATATTATTTTTTGCACCAGCCACCACTCAAATCAGTGGTGATGAAATTGCCTCGCCATCATCAGAGCAGAAGTAATCAAATAAACGTGTTACATTACAAATACAGTATGATATATCCAGTATTACAATAATTTTTGATAAATACTTGTTAGACTAAATGTTACTGTCTTGTCATCAAAACAACAGTAGACTATAGCTAAATATAGTGACGATCCATCCGTCTCTGTACGAATCTCTGCTTGCCTATCGGACATCTCGGTCTGGATGAGGGAACACCACCTTAAACTCAACCTGGCAAAATCTGAGCTTCTCGTCATCCCAGCCTGTCCCTCAGTCAACCACAACCTCACTGTACAGCTCTGCTCAACCACACTCAAGCCAAACCAGGACGGCCAGGAACCTTGGGGTGACTCTTGATGACAGCTTGACCTTTACAGACCACATCTCAACAACTGCACGGTCCTGTAGGTTCATCCTGTACAACATCAAGAAAATCCGACCCTACCTCACCGAACAGGCTACACAGCAACTCTTCCAGGCTTTTGTTATCTCAAAACTGGACTACTGCAACTCACTACTCTCGGGCCTCCCAGCCAGCTCCATCAAACCTCTTCAAATGATTCAGAATGCAGCAGCACGCCTCGTCTTCAACCAGCCCAAGAGAACCCATGTCACACCCCTCTTCATCTCCTTCCACTGGCTTGCTGTAGCCGCCCGCATCAAGTTCAAGGCCTTGATGCTCATGCACAAGACTTTGTCTGGAACAGTACCCTCCTACCTCAACTCTCTCTTGAAGGCTTACATTCCCTCATGCAATCTGTGATCAATCAATGACCGACGCTTAATAGTACCTACTCAGTGTGGCTCAAGGTCCCTTTCAAGGTCCTTCAAACTAACTGTTCCTCAGTGGTGGAATGAACTTCCAACCTCAATCTGGACCGCAGAATCTCTCACCATCTTCAAAAAACAGCTAAAGACCCACCTCTTCCGTGAACACCTAACCAACCCCTAAAAAAAAAAAAAAAAAAAAAAAAAAAAACTTACTCTTCAACTTACACCTCTACTCTGCACACTTTGCTTCTTCTGGAACTCAATTAATGGATTTTGTATGGTAGCACTGCTTGTATTGTTCTCTGCTTGATATCGCTTTGCTTGTATTTTCTCATTTGCAAGTCGCTTTGGATAAAAGCGTTTGCTAAATGAATAAATGTAAATATAAATGCAAATGAATTCTCTAATTTCACAATGAGGAGGCAAGGAACAAGGAGTAAGGAAGCTTCCAGAGGAGCTAGTAGCGAGGATACACAGGTCTATCCTCGGGTGTTTCTTGTCGAATAACTCTTATATTAAAAAAAAAAAAAAAATGAATGAAAAATTCTTTATTCTAATATCTTGAGAAAATGGATTTTTAATTTCTATGAGGTGTAAGCTGTAATCGAGATTAAAACAAAAAAAAGGCTTGAAATATTTCACTTTATGTGTAATGAATCTAGAATATTTGAAAATTCCACTTTTTTAATTAAATTACGGAAAAAAAGAACTTTTGCAAGATATTCTAATTTTTTTTTAGATGCACCAGTATATTGCACTGCACAATAAGTAGTCTGTGTTATTATTTTAGGCTACGCATCTCAGTTACACGCTAGGACTTACTCCTGAGATGTACACCTATAGAAGTAGTTTAATTTAGCAAGTCTGAGAAAAGTGGTTCCCCCCTGTATATTACAGTGTGAACATTTATAAAACACTACACTGTAGTGACCACAGTGATGCTGGTGATGTATTTTACAGTCATCATTATGTGTAACAAATTTCATCTATAGATCAGTCTATTACACTGACTATGTTTACATGGATAGCAGTAATCTAATTATTGACCTTATTCTGAATAAGACAATATCATGATTAAGGTGTGTACATGAGTTGCTTTTAGAATATTCCTTTCATGTTCCTATTTTACATGTTATAGAACATAGATCGATTAATGGCACACGTCATTACATCCTCATGCCACGCCGTCTGACGTTCCCTCCAGAATTTCACGTATCAACATACAGTTCGTCTTCGTTATGGTACCGTATACAGTTTTGGGTGTTTCATTTTTCATTTTACGAAAGCTTCAAGTGCAAATCGACAATGGCAGATACAAATTCTCCAGATACAGGCCTCCTCTCTACTTTCAATCGGCAACATTTCATTCATGCCACTGTGACAAACTCGGCGGTACTGGATGAGAGTACGAAGTAAGGACTGGTGGGTGAGAGTTGTTTTAATGGAATTTGATGATGCCTAATGGAAAGAAAATTTTTGTGTACGTGTCCTGTCGTAAATTGTGGCGAAAACTCCCACATGACATTAGCATGATTAAGGTGTGTACATAATCACAGTCTATAATGCACTTCGACAATGCGACTATAAAAGGAATACTCGACATGTCTTAATTTGATTTGTGCTTACCTCAAGTATGACTTTACCTTAATCCTGCTAATCAGAAATCGCAGTTTCTTAATCAGAGTATTGTCTTAATTGGGTTAATATCGGAATATTGTTGCCCATGTAAACGTACTGACTGAAAACACAGGGGGAACAGATTTGCATGGACCCCCTCTCTGTCATCAGCTAACACTTGACCACTGCCACACAGACTAATTACAGGTACAAATAAGCTTTAAATATAAGAACAAAATATTTTTATTGGCAAATCAAGAATTAAACTATATTATGCATATACTACAATTGTGCAAATATGTGGAAAATCCAATTAAATTAAAAACAAAACTTAAGTACTTCTATAAACATTAAATACAAATATAAACATATTAATAACAGTAATAATGTTCATGTGCATGGTGCCCTGCGATTGACCAGTGTCCCATCCACAGTGTACTTCTGCCTCACGCTCAGTGTTACCAGAATAGGCTCTGGATCCACGACAACTATGACCAGGATAAAGCAGTTACTGAATAGAAATAAATGAAAAAATTTGTTTATTTACCTTTTAATTAAACAAAAACACAATGCCATAAAATTAAATACAACAACATAGACGCCTTTGAAAACTATTGTCACAGTTAACCTTGGTCTATTCTTCAATACATGCTGGGCAATAAAAATCTTCCTCCTGATGAGTTGCCCACACATGACTGATGGTACCACCTGTCACATTCATTACAGGCAATCTGAATGATCATAAAATGTTTTAAATCATGTGATAAAACTATTTTATAAAATAGTTAAATAGATAAAAAATGTGATAAAACTATTTTATTTCTACATTAGATAGACTCATCTGTTACAAGTTTAACTGTAATAGCATGGGGCATTGAAAAGGCTAATAAAATTTGAGTATTATTACTTTTTTTTTATTTTTATTTTTTTATTAAGAAACTTTTAAAATAAAAATGCCCCATTACCCAGGCAGGTGTCAAAACTGGATCACTTGGGTTCCCCACAGAACCGACAAAGATCACTCAAATCTTTTACAAAAGTGTATAGAGTATAAATAACATCTAGACACTGGATGAATTATACAGCAATCAGCCATAATATTAAAAGGCGACAAGTGACGTGAATAACATTGAATATCACGTAACAGTGGCACCTGTCAAGGAGTGGGATATATTAGGCAACAAGAGAACAGTCAGCTCTCAAAGCCGATGTGTTGGAAGCAGAAAAAATGGGTAAGCGTAAGGATCTGAGCAACAACGAAAAGGGCCAACTAGTGATGCCTAGACAACTGAGACAGAGCATCTCCAAAACAGGGTGTTCCTGGTATGTAGTAGTTAGTACAGTAGGTACTAACTACTGCATACCAGGAGCACCTTGTTCCTGGTATACAGAGGTTACCTGGTATGTAAACCTCTGAAGTCTGAAGAGTTTTCTTATGCTCATAGACCGTTTTCTGCTGTGTCTTATTTTTCATTATTATTATTATTATTATTGTCTATTTCTTTCAAGGACTTCATCAATTCCCTTAAAAAATTTAGGACTATTTAAAATAGTTTCAAATATTCTGCTAGCCCGCACTGCACTTTTCAGAGGTTCGTGCCAGGCTACCCAGTGGGTCGTGCAGATATTTGGTCCACGCTGCGTGGTTCTTCTGAGTAGCTCAGAAGGTGGTAGGCCTGATTTAAACACAATAGGAAACAATCAATATTATTATTATAAAACAGTGGTAGTAAAGAGTCATTAGTCATATTCATTATCGAAGTCAAAAATCGTATTATTTAAAAAACAATTTTAACTACAGCAAAACTTACCTCAGAATGCTTCTTGGACATCCTGGCACAAAACCTACAATCGTTTTTTTTTTTTTTTTTTTTGCAAGTGGTTATATGTAAGTTAGCCGACAAGGAGTACTTTTATTTTTTGGGGGGGGTCATGCTTTTTAAATTAATGCATTCTGAACACAGAAATACTTTTTTTGTAACTTTTTTTTTAAAGATCAAGTCATGTCACTTGGCTAAATACTACAAATGAAACTTGTTACCCATAATGATGACATCACCAGCATCACTGTAGTTCTTTATAAATGCTCACACTGTAACATACAGGGGGGAACAACCACTTTTCTCAGACTTGCTGAATGAAACAACATTTATAGGTGCACTTCTCAGGCGTAAGTCCTTGCCATAACTGAGATGAGTAGCCTGAAATAAAAACACAGGCTACTTACTGTGCAGTGCAATATAGTTTAATTGTGTTTGCAACAAAAAGGTTGTGTGAAAAAAACGACAACAAGAACAATAATAATAGTAAACTTAAATATAAACGACTGTCCGAACAAGAGAAGACCCCTGAAAAACAAGGCATTTACAGTTCTAATTGTGACAGATCCTATTAGTTCATTAAACTTGAAGCATTAGCTGTTATACAGAGACTCTGAAAACAGGGCGAAAGCTAGAATTCGCGGGTATATCTGACTTACGATTGAGCAATAAAACTTTTGAAAGCAATACATTCTGTACATTAAAGGCTGTGTTTAATTGCAAATTATCTAACAAACAATGTAAAATGTACCTTATACTGATGGAAAGTAGGTAATAACACTATAAACTATCACACGCGATGATAAAGCACACACTACCTATTCAACGCAGCAACAGGAGAAAATGTCATGCGTTCGCGCATGCGCACTGAAGGGGAAACACCGCACCGAACTTTCCAGAACACTGGAAAGACACGTCACTGAAGAAAACACACACACACACACCATCACGGTAGGGACCATGACGTCACAGTGAGCCTACGCGTTAGGTTCCAAAACTGTTACAATTAAAAAGGGTCGATTTTTTGTACAGGTTATTACTGGTAGAATAACTAGTACTGATAGCGCGAACAAAAATGCTACAAGCTAAAGTTTCGAGTAAGGAAAAAAATAAGCCTGGACCTTCTGTTGAGGCCGAAAATGTTGAGGACAAAATCAAGGCTCGACGAAACCTGATTACTGCACAAGTGCAGGCCAAGAAACAGTAAGATATATCTGCAGTGTCTGTCGGAGAAAAAGGCGTTTGTGATTCAGTTTAATGATTTTCAAATGTTTTGTAAACAGAGACACCTTTAGCTGTAGAGAAAAAAATAAATCATGGAGCCCCTCAGTACAGAGTAATTTTGTGAAATATCGCAATATTCTGTTCATTATTCAGACGTGTGCAGAAATATTTTTGGAGTTTTTACATTTCTGAGCTTTCAATATTAGGTCCAAGCTGACACTATTTTACAGGACAATTTGTTTTTGAGGTACCCCCTTTTGGATTAAACTAATTTATTTCAAGTGAGCAGTCAAACACAGGGTGTCCACGAGTCCTTAAAATGTCTTAAATTCCTTAATATAAAAATAAGGCCTTAATCAGCATTACAATGTCTTATATCCAAGCTTCAAAGGTCTTAAAAATACTTGTAGTAGGCTATATTACACTGCTGAACCTCGGTGTCATCTTAGCTACTTATGCTCATGATAAGAACCTAATAATAAAAGCAATTTTGATTGTGTTGCATTGTTGTTGTTTACAGCACTGTAACAAAACAAAAAAAAAAACATGGATCATCTGGCTCTGCTTCTCAGACCCTACTTTGAGAACCATTGATCTAACTTATATTATATTAACTTACTCCTTACTTTGTTCCTAGAGTTTAGCTGCCATTCGTATTTTGATTATTACCAATTGTATATTTTTCTTTCATGAAAAACTGAAGACGGGAGCTTGAAGATGACTTCCAGGAGAGAGTGGAAGATCTGCCAAGTCAGAGACAAATGGAAGAAAGTGAAAGAGTAAGTGGAGTTTAATATAACTGTTTAGTTACAAAGCTGTTTTGCTGTATTGTTTTTATCCATTTTGAGTCAATAAGCCATTCCTAGCTGCATTTAATTGATTGAATTTATATTGATCATTTGTTCTTGTTGCAGTACATGAAAAAATTAAAAGCAGATAGCACAGAGCTGGTGATCAACATTTTGATGGAGGCTGATGCCAGGGAGTCGAAGAGGAGAGAAAAACTAAGGGACGCAAACAGACTAAGGTGAGTTAATAACTTAACTAAGACAGTTATTAAATGTATTAATTTAATACTGTTTGGGTTTTGCAGAAGTTCAGAAGTTTAGCATTAGTACCAAACATTTTATCTGAACAACATTTAATTTTTATTGAGGAAGCCTACATATTTCATTTCATGCAACTCAGGCTTTTCATTCCCACCACTCAGTGGAGTCCAAACTCTTTAGAGATGGTTTTACAACCTTTTCCAGCCTGATTAGCATCAACAACTCTTTTTCTGAGGTCCTCAGATATCTCCATTGTTCGTGCTCACAAACGTGTGTGCAGTTCACATCTGCATATTGCTGCTTGACTTTAGAGTTTGGCATCAACTAGTTTTTAGTTTTATTGGGAAAACATCTAGTTTTGATTTTAGTTAAATGGGTGCTTTTGTATGCTTTCTGTAGCTATGTGTATGTTAGGTTGTGCAGCCATATCGCACTGGCCAGACATTATCACAGAAACCTTGGCAAGTACCAAGATACGAATGCCCACTGTTAAACAATATAGAGTATTATTAGCGATGCAGAGTGAAAAACACAGACTATGACTCTATTTTTATATACAGTACATATAGCTAGTGGTCAGAGAACACACACACAGAACCAAGTTAAATATAAGGAAAACAGGAGATGAGGATAAGACACTTTGTAACGAAATCTAAACTTGCATAGTGGTGCAGAAGGTACTGTTGCTCTTCCAGGATCTCAGGTTTGATCTCGAGCTTGAGTTATGTTGTTACTTGACTTTTGACATTTTTACAAAAGCCTTCTGACACAAATTTTGCATCATCTGTTTCTTATTTCTCCATTGTTCCCAAACATGTTCTGGCTAAACTTGGATAGATTGGAGAAGCTGGAAGATGAGGCCAAGAAAAGCTCAGAGAAGTTCAGTGAGATCATGAACAAGTGGACTGAGGCCAAGACAAAAGTGAACCATCAGGAGCTGGGAGACAATCTGAGAAAACAGCAAGAGCTCTGTTGGGAAATCATTGAAGACAAGAACAAGCTCATCAATGAATTGCAGCAGGTTCGCGCACACACACGCACATGAGCACACAGACACACACACACACACACACGCATACACACATACGCATGCACACTTAAACACGCGCATACATACACATGCACACACATACACAAACAAACACGCGCATACACATACACACACGCACGCACATATACATATGCAAACACACGCGAACACACATGCGTGCATGCACCCGCACACACAAACACCCGCATACCTACACATGCACATACACATGCACCTACACATATACACACATACATACATATATATATATATATATATATATATATATATATATATATATATATATATATATATATATATACATATGCATGCACACACAAACGCACACACGTGCGCATACACTCACATGCACACACACGCACATATGCACGCACACACACACATACACTCACACAAACAAACGCATGCACACATACGCACACACACACGTGCACTCACTCCACAGATGTCTACTTTTGTGTGCAGGAGCTAAAAGAAAGAGATAATCGCTTTGTGAAAGATCGCAAAAGAGAGTTAATAGAAGTGGATCTCTTAATTGAAAGGATGCAGGAACAGATATCAAGATTGAAGGAGAACTATAGAAAACAGCTAGACCTAATTCAGGTATGGTGCAGCCAAGCTGCTATGTTTTTATATTGCTTAGCTATATTTATTATACAGTATACAAGCTCATGTGCTGCTACTTATGATGGATTATAATCCTATGCAGATGTGCATCATTGAGTTTATAGATGCTCGTTATAGATACATTTGTCACACTACAGTGGGTACAGAAAATATTCAGACCCCTTTGGATTTTGCACATGTTATTGTATTATAGATTTAATTTAAAATAGCTTTTTTTGCCATCACTGTACACACAATACCCCATAATGACAAAGCAAAAACAAGTTTTTAGAATTTTTTTTGCAAATTTATTGCAAATCAAAAACTGAAATCTCTCATTTAGATAGGTATTCCCACTATTTATTTAGTACTTTGTAGAAACACCTTTGGTAGCAATTACAGCTTCATGTCTTTGAGTTTCAACCAGCTTTGCAAACCTGGATTTTGACTAGATCTCCAATTCATAAGTTGTTTACATACATATGAATAATTTTCTATTTTCTATAACAACATCAATGTAAGAAAGTTATGAACGCAAAGTTATTAGCAAATGCATTGTGCTTACTTCTTTCCTGATTGAGTTACAGAGCTCAATCTGTGATGAGAGGAGGGATTTGCTCACAGCCAACAAGAACAAATGGGAGCATAAGAGGAAGGAACGACGTGACAAAGAGGCAGAATGAACTTGCATATTTTACATGTTTCATTTTTTGACATTCCACAAATTTGTAAATCATTGCCCTGTGTGTATGTGTGTGCTATACAGTATATCATTACACTGTGTGTGTGTTTGAGCAGCTGGAGTACTTGCTGCAGAGGATGAATATGATTGAGGAGCACGAGGCCCTGCTGGATCGTCTGAGAATGGAGAGAACAGAGGAGTCCAACAAGATCAAAATCAAACTAGACACTGGTGTACAGGTACACTGCATTACACTGATAACATATAACCCTGAATTTTCACTGAATGTGAATTATTTGCCTGCTGCAACCAACAGATGAAACTGTATTTCGTAGAAGGAATTGTAAGAATTGTTCTTCTTCTTCAGAAGAGAATGGCTTACATTCAAGATCTTACACTGAGCAGCTTTAAATAATATCAGCTGCTTTTTTAACAAAACTTTGAACTGTGTTGGTTATATGATGCAAACTGTGTTGAATCTACATTTAAAACAATGTACAGTCAAAGGATTAAATGGATAGTTGGGGGTCGCCCGGCTCCTGTGCTTCTGGATTTCATAATATTATTTTTGTTGCCCTTTTATAAAAGCTCTGCTTTGCGTTATGCCTAAGAGCACCCTTACCCGTGATTCAAGTTTATTTGAACTTTTTACAATAAAAAAAATTTCCACAAAACAGGAAAAAAGTGTCTTTACAGTAATGATAAACAGTATAACGTCAAGCAGGATCCTCAGACATCAATATCTTTCTGTGTGTGTGTCTGTATGTTTTCATGAACAGTGCCTAAAGCAAGACCTGCAGGAAGAGAAAGCTACCTACCAGTTTAATCAGGAGAAGATCGAGAACGACCTACAAATGCTGAAGAAACATGAGGAAGAGTATGCCGTCAATAAGGCTCAGCAGAATAGGATGGTCATCAGGTACTGTTAAAATCTCTTATCCTGTATATCCTGTATAGAATATATATATATATATATATATATATATATATATATATATATATATATATATATATATATATATATATATATATATGTATACATATGTATATATATATACATATGTATATAAAATTTGATGAAATGGCTACCGAATGTACTTAGATTAGCATTTGTTAACTAGTTAAACTATGCTTTTGAATCTGGCCACAATAAGGCACCTCAGTGGGAAGTTGCCTTCTGACTGGGAAAGTTCTTTTCTCAAGAGTGTACAGATGTTGCCCGAAAATGCCGTCTACCTCGGGCGGACACTGCCTTCCAATTGTAAAGCACTGTATACTTATATTGGATTCACTTTTGTTACAGACTGCAGGATACGTGCAACGATCTGAAAAAACAAACTGCCATTCAGGAAAAGCAGTCCCGTGAAGAGAACCAGTCATTGACGAATAAGCACAAGCGCCTCATGCAACAGTACGAAGATATTCAGAAGAGGATAAGGTGAACAGTAACACCCATATACGAATAGCACACACAATAACCACTAACTTCAGTTTTATCTCTAGTTCTAACTAGATAGCATATTATTAATAATATTGATCACTTTGTGCGTGTGCATATGAAGGCACTTTGCGGCGGTTGATACCAAGCGTTACAAGGAGGTTTGGTTGATGAATGAAGATAAGGCCAAAGTGTTGGTGTGTAGAACTATGGACGTGGACCGAGCTATTCACGAACAGATGCTGGGCCTGCCCTGGAGTCCCCCACCACTGCCCTTAATGGATCGTTTCAGCCCCAAGCAGCTCCTGGTAGAGGAGGATGAGACACAGGATCAGACAGAGCGAGAGACAGAGCAAGACTCTGGCAGTCTGGAGAGCAGCATGGCCGGGGTGGATCGTACAACAGTAAAGAGGTTGCTGGAGCTTCTGTGTGATGAGATGGTGGGTACTGGATATGTATGTGTGTGGATCAGAGGTGTTTTTCTGTAGTTTCACAGGAAAAAACTGTATGAGCCCCTTAGATAGCCAGCAGTGGCCTAATGAATATGATATTCACAAGTGTACCATGGAGATTTTTTACTGGCTACATACTGGATATCATACCAATGTTATTTTTTAGACTCTACAGATCTTTTTCTAGTATTTGGTTTGCCACTTATGAAGGTTGAAATTATGACATGCTGCACTATTAAATACTCCACCCCATTAAAAGTGTGCAATTCTATATTGCTACCACTTCAGGAAGATGCACTCTATCTCAAATATGAATGAAATTAAGATATCAATAATAATGAGATTGCATAATGACTTTGGTCCAGAGGGAATGTAAAAAGGACATTTTACCAAGGGGATGATTTGTCATTTATTGTAAACCAAGTAGAGCCACTCCCTGTCCCTGGAGTTTCACATGTTCTGCCCGTGTTCGCATAGGTTTCCTCCGTGCTCTCCAGGTTCCTCCCACTTCCTTAAAAAACATGCCAGTAGGAGAATTGACTACACTAAATTGCACCTAGGTGTGAACGAGTATGTGTGCATGATTCCCTGAGATTGACTGGCAAATATCCTAAATGTCTTCTTATGTGTCTGTTGAAATATGTTTTAAAATTCTGATGTTTATTTTTTAGGGCTTTCTAGTAGAGAGTAAGTTACTCAAGCTACTCTCTTTCATTGAGAAGAATGAACAGATGTGTGTGAAGCGGGATTCCATATTTTCTGTGAGTTTCAGCTGCTGCTATTCTAATCCGAAACTGCATAATTGATAGTCCCCTTAAAACTGACCTATAAATGTATACTTTTATCTTGTGTGATTGATTGCAGGCCATGGGGATTGAGAATAAAGAGGATATAAAGAAAATGACTATGTTCCTTCTGAAATACAAAGAGCGACAAACAACGAAGGTGAAGTTATGAGGAACTTTGTGGTTCAAACGGAGTTCTGTTTACTCGTCATGTCACCTAGTACAATTACAACTAACAATATCTAAACAGTTTATGGCTAAATTAGTTGTCTGGGTTTTTCATAGGAGAACATGTCAGTGAGTAATCAGGAAGAGGAGGAGTCCAATCTTATGCACCCAAATGATCTACTGAAAGCTCTCCGAGCCTTCAGTGCCCAGTACTGCAAAGCCAGGTGTGTGTGTGTGTGTGTGTGTGTGTGTGTGTGTGCCTCTGTGTGTGACAGTGGCATTAACGGAATACACCAGTGTTCTCTAACATTGTAATAGGTATAGGCAAGAATTCCCCATGCATTTTCTTATATTGAAGAGCATAAAACCTTTTCAGTTTAAACTCGCATAGAACAGCAGCTTAAACACAGCTGTTGCATTTTAACAAGAAATGTTTAAAATAGGATGGCATGGCATGGGTTCTCCAGTCTTCTCCCACCTCCCAAAACCACGGTAGTGGGTGGATTGTTTGTTAAATTGTTGTGTGTATGGTGCATATTCCAAACACACAAAGACACATAACTACGTATTGCAGATTCAAAATTGTTGCACTGTAAAACTCTTAGGATGAGACAGACATGAGGTGATGAGTGTGTTTCATCAGCTCCCTAGTTCAGTAGTCAGGGCAGTGATCAGGGAATCAGCCATTTTAAGGGATGCCTCAATCGCAAAATCCTTCCACTGAATTGGAACTTTGGCTTCCTAAAAAAAATCCCACAGTGCACCGCAAAAATCAGGGAGCATTGATGCTCACTATGTTACTGGAGATGATGTCACATTTTATGAAGCCTCTCAGCTCGAAAATATGGCAGACGAACTCCTAGCTAACTATAAATAGCTAGTTATTTTTGTAGCTCACAAATGATTAATTACGTTAGTGATTTTTAACTTTATTTGATGTTTTATATACAGTTTGTTTGAGAATAACAATGATTTAATGATTTTAAAAAATCAACTAGCTAGCCCACGATCCTGCTTGAAGTACCATGACAGAAACACGTGATTAAACTAACAGATTTATATGACAATGTCAGAAAGATATCTGTTGTGTCCGTTGTTGATAAATGCCAGTGGTGAAGTTTTACAAAGTGAGTACGTAGTCATGTTATCAGAAATTGAGACATCAGTGTCCCGATGTGTAGTGAGCCTGGGTTTTTACCAGTGCCTGAACTCGTGTACACCATATACTGAGTCACAACCTAGTGAGCTGATTGAGACGTACCCAGTGCCTCACCAAAACTGTTTGTATGGCGTTTTGATCATCATTCCAGTTATTTGCTTTCCCCAAAGTTATATGCATGCAGTGGAAGTTGAGGGGTGTCTGTGTTTTCTTTTGGTATATTATACACATTACAGAGTACAAATTTAATGCCTCTGACTGAAGAATTCATGAACACATTCAACAAAGACATGTGCATCAAATATATGTTTAATAATGACCCAACAACTGCCCTTACCCTGCCATTATTAGTAATAATAATTATTTTTATTAATGAGAACACATTTTAACTGCTCTTCTTTTAGTACAGGGGAAAATGTTTTTGTTGAAAAATTTAAAATGTGGAAAAATGATTGTCCATGGTAGTCACACGTTAGCTACAGATGTAGTACACAGTGTGATGTTGAAAAACCCTTGATTATTCCTTTAATTACTTTTATAACAGAGCAACACTTAAGGGCAGTGCTCTAGAGCTGGAGAGGATGAACAACTCTGAGGTCGAAGCATACTGGGAGAACATGGCTAACGTCATCCCCGAGTCCAAACTCAAAGTCTGGAGGGCGCTGGAGGCAGGTTTCAAGATGTACCAGTGAGTATGAACATGTCGCAAATAAGACTTTCTTCACATCACCACACATAAAAAAAGAATCCGTTATGCATATCGGTTTCTCAGTGAATTCCTACTAAATAAAAATAAATCACTCGTCCAGGCTTTTTACAATTTTTAACAAGTTCTTTCTCTTTTTAATGGCCGTGTAATGTTATTCCTTTCTCAGTACTGAGCTGACTAAGAGATCCAAGCTTCTGACTGAAACACAGCAACTCAAACAACAAAACTCAGAGCTCCGCAATCTCCTGCACAAACATCAAAACTCATAGGTAGGTGTCTGTATGCAAATGTAAGATACATTCATGATTTGTTCTCGAATAACAAATCATCTCACATTGTGTCTACTGATAGGTCAATGCTGAACTGGTGATCCCGCCCACCCAGATGATGCAGGAAAAAACAGGAGAGACAGGTGCCTCGAAAGACAGAGAGCCAACCAGCACAGAGCCCTGTCTGCACGTGTCTCTATAAAATAAAAACGCTGAAAAGCAAAATTGAAATACTATGAATAAAGCACCTTTTAAATTGTTCCAAGCCTGCCTCCAGCTTCCTCATTCCCTAGCCGAATCTGGGAGTGTTACACTAAGGTTTTAGTTACTTATTTCTCATGTTTCTACGATAATATTTCAGTATGTTAAAATGAAATAGACGGAAAACATCAGTTTCATGGCTACAATCATCCCCAGGGGGCGGTGGCCAAATCTTACATTCATCCAATGGCTGTGAAGAAAGTACTGAAGCCTGTCAAAGGAGTATGGTGTCTCTGCAGAACAAAAAAAATGCGTTTTACAATTATTTTCAAACCGGGATAGGCATTTTTCAACCGCTTTACCTGATTTGTTAAAATATCCCTAACCATAACCGTAGTTGAATGGATGGTTGAACAACTGGAGCCTGTCCAGTCTAAAGACGCACACTGATTGGAAAATGCCCATTTATGTTCCACAGAGACCTGTACTTGCATCAAAGGGCTGTCAGCTTTCACTCAAACTGGACAAAGGTGAGGTCAAGCCATAGAAATAATTTTTTTTCTCCACTTAATTTTTTATACAGCAGTAATTGTCTTTGTTGCATAAGAGATATAAATATAAATGGGCTGAGTGCACATGTTTCTTAGTCATTTAGATCAAAATGGTAGGCCTTTTGGGTGTCAGAAATATGTCCCACACAAACTTACTACTACCCACATTTGGTCTGGTTGCATCTGGTCACCGGTCCCCCTAGCGCCACCTCCTTCAAGTTATCCAGAGAAGAAGGCTACTTAAACAAGTCATGTTAGCATTTATTTAACAATCTAAATTGTATTTCAATCATATGTAGGTCCTCACACTTCTAAAAAGCAGGTGACTTGAGGCTGTTCTCTAATTGACTGGATTCAGATGGATTCAGATTCTGCTGGGGTGCAGCTCATTGCCCCAGATACGCCCACTTTTGTTGTTCGTGAATCAATATTGTTTTTATATTTTTTGACCTTATGTGATTGGACCGTTCTCAACAACTCTTTCACACTGTTGCAAGAGAAAAACGTAGAAGTAGGCACAACATTTTTTCCAGATGAAATAAAATTTGGTTTTATCTTTACAAAAAACCCTCTCACAAGGCGTTCAAGTGAAGGAAAAATGTATATAAAGGAGCCTGGACCAGATTGACCCAATTTACAAATTCTGCAGTTAAGTGATGGCGGGCGAGCTTACACCCGGATTTCTCCGGCACTTAAGACAAACGGAGTTGGCTAGTTGGATGAGATGCAAGTCATACATTTTATTGTTTTCCTTGTTAGCTGTTTCAAAGTCCTGGTACAGGGGTTACGAGACTTAAACATCTTTCTGAAAAATGCAAACGGAATGAAAGTAGCTACAGCCATCTTGACAATGCTATGATTCTACAGTTTTTTGGGAAGCTTATAGCTTTGCTGAACTTTCAGTCCTGCATTACTAATGGTCTGATTTTCAGTTTGTTTGTGCCCCAAAAAATTTTTTTGTATTAGCTGCCACTCAAATTATTGGTGATGAAATTGCCTCGCCATCATCAGAGCAGACGTAATCAAATAAACTTGTTACATTACAAATGCAGTATGATATATACAGTACTACAATAATTTTTGATAAATACTTGTTAGATTAAATGTTACTGTCTTGTCACAGCAGACTATAGATACAAAAATTAAATATTATTGGGTGAGCAACATCTATTAATTTACTATTATATGGCTGTGATTATTTAGTAATTACGAACATGTATTTTTTCTTGTATTCATTGTAGTCAATATAGCCAAAATACTTAAATAAGAAAATAAATACTGAGAGTATTATTGAAAGAAAATCAATAGTCCCATACTTTGAGGTCATTTGAATCTGTCTAAATGCGACTGACCTGCATAGGTGTAACTGACACTTAGACACCACTTATAAGACTGGTACTTCTGCGCAGGCCTGGATTAAGAATTCAGAGGCCCCTGGGCACAATGGCTTGTCAGCAATGGTAAAAAAAAAAAATTTTAAAGTAAAGAAAAGAAAATGGGGGGAAAAATTTTTTATTTCTTCCCCTCGCGTGGGCCCCAAGTGCGCATGGGCCCCTGGGTCCGTGCCCATAATGCCCATTGGATAATCCGGCCCAGCTTCTGCGTTGTGTAGATGTGAAGCGGTGTCTGCGGTGAGTCATTCAAACACGGCACAACAGGCACCAGATCATCTCGGTCTTTTAATCGCACTTAATATAAAACAAATAAGCAGCCTATCTGATTGAATCGCCCTTACAATGTGCTCGTGCCCATTCAATTACAATGCAAAAGGGGCAAAGAATACATCCAAGTAACAAATTAAAACAATATAAAACAAAAACCATACCTGATATAACACAAATAAGCAGCCTCTTTGAGTGAATCGCCCTATAGATGTGCATCTATAGATGTGCTCTATAAAATAAACATGATGTACAATGGTCACCATGTGCTCTCAGCTCCACATTTTAAAACAAAATGCAAAAAAATATAAAATATCAAAACAGGGGTAAAACAACAAAAATAGTCACACATGTAAATAAAATAACATGCACACAAATTAAGTTACATAAATTGAGTGTGCATATATACATGATGATGATTTACATAAAGATGAAATAAGATTATGGAGAACTCAAAATTAAACCTACCTCTCACATTAAATTACAGTGAGAAAGGGAAGAGGAGGGGCCAAAACAGGAAATCACATCCCCAATGACATGACAATTGAAGGAGAAAGCACACAAGTAGACAGCTATATCAGGTACAGATATGAGTAATTTTGTGTTAATTCTACCTAATGTATATATTTAACCGTATAATTTTTATACATATTACACTTGTGAGGCTGGTCTTTTAGTTTCATGGCTCCCAAAACAGAGTTATTTCCCCCAGAATCTTTGTGATATTCTCCACTGTATCCTTCAATTCTCAACTAAAAAAACATGTCTTCCCGCAGTGTTATTACTACATGCAGTAGGAAGGCCTCAAAGTGAGGAGATTGCTGTGAGGCCTGTTCACACAGGGACGTTTTTCGACGCCCAGGCGTTAAATGCGGGCGACGCCCTGAATGAAAGTGCAAATCCACTCCCTGACAGTAAATGGGGTTTATTTAAAAGCAGAAATACTCCGGTACACAAGGTGGCGTTGCACAACTTTCCGTTTCTGATACCTGCTCATCACTGACAAGAAGAAGAGAGCCAGTATTTACTTCTTTGCAAAAACTGTTCACACACATTTATCGAACTCGCTAAAGCACGTATGTAGTTTTGTGAAATGTAAAGTATTTAGTGATTTGGTCAGTAACGCTTCTTTAAAGATAAATGCTTAAAGTTCTCATTTTAAACAGTATATTCTTTTTAAATAAGTAATGATTTGAATATAAATATATATATATAGCTACTATATATATATATATATATATATATATATATATATATATATATATATATATATATATATATATATATAAGTAGCTTTCACATACTTATGGGAAGACCCAGATTATTATTATTATTATTATTATTATTATTATTATTATTATTATTATTATTATTATTTTAATTGCACGTGTGTCACAAATAAGACTTTCTTCACATCACCACACATTAAAAGTAATCCGTTATGCATATCGGTTTCACAATGAATCCTACTAAATTAAGAAATCACTCCTTGAGGCTTTTTGCATTTTTTACTTTAACATCATCACAAGTTCTCTCTCTTTTTAATGGCCATGGTTGTGTATAATGTTATTTCTTTCTCAGCTGACTACGAGATCCAAGCTTCTGACTGAAACACAGCAACTCAAACAACAAAACTCAGGAGCTCCGCAATCTCCTGCCCAAATATCAAAACTCAAAGGTAGGTGTCTGTATGCAAATGTAAGATACATTCATGGTCTCAGCATCGTGCAATAATTGTTGTTGGAGTTTGACCAATGACAGCTGGGGTGGGGATAATCTCTTTAGTGTAGGTACCAAGCCATGAATAAAAAAAGTATATGTCATCTTTCTTTAGCTCTCTCTTTTGCTGTGTCCGTTGCTCTTTTGCTCCTCTTTCTCTCTTTCCCTGGCATCTTTGGACAACGAGTACTTCTCCAAGAAGTCCAGCATGTCTGACGGCTTTCTTTTCCCTGCACTGAACCTCATCACTGCTGGGCTGGTGATTGATACTCCTGAAGAAATACTTGCAGGTTCCCTTTCACATGAATCATTTTGGTCATGCACTTCATCAGTGTTTTCAGAAATGTTGCTATGAACATTGCAAAGATAAATTCAGCATCAGAAATAATCATTCACAATGTGAGCCATGCCACACTTCATAACTATCTTGAACTGATGCTCCTGAGATCAATGTTTGATTACAAAATATAGTTTAGATTCACAGTAATTTTAATGTACAATACATCTGGCAATGCAAATTCAGCAGAGGTTACCTATCCACAGAACGCCGCATGTGTGAACGTACCTTTGTTTCCAAGTTCATCAATCATGTGTAGCCCATTTGCTTAACCTTCATTTCACCAATATATACCTTACTAGGTGTTTTCACTCTGCTGTTGTGTCCACACTGAACCGTTCCCTAGGAAGAATACTGCCTTATATCTGTCAAATAGCTTTGGTCACTCAAAAGAAACCGTATTTCAGTGCAATTTAAAATGTATGGGGTTGTAAATGAGGCCTTTTTTTGAATGATATATAGGTATTGAAAATGGTTGGACTCAAGTTCTCTGTGCTATCATGTTGCATAGAAATACCACACATCTGACGCTGACATTTCTGATTTTACAGTCATTTTAGGTCTGAGGAAGGCAATGGCTCAAAGGCGTTATTTTAAGTCTTGTGCTGTTTTCATATGACGACTACCTACATGGGGAAAAAGCACATCAACAAAGCTCTCATACATTCAGGCAGGGTGTTTACCCTACAAATGGTCTCATACAAGAATATTTTCAGACACACTAGTTGTGAGAGGTTTTGTGAATCTGCGTTCTATAGACTTACTCTTTCTTTAATAAAATCAACAAACCAAAAAAATTATAATATATAAAAATGAGTGAAGGGCAAATCCAGTTCCAGATTTCTAACCCTTATATTATGTCTATTTAGAAGGGGACATCTGACATTAATTCCTTTTCTTCCCCTTTTTTTTCTTTAAATATATATGAGTTTGAGTAAAGTTCAGTCATTTAAGAACACTCAAGTTGTGGTGTTGGAGAAAAACACTACAAAAATCTCATTCTTGTTGATGCTTTCTCTGAACTTGCCTGTCAGTCTTTTGTTCTGTTCCTCTTGGCAGCTCACATGTTTTGGCTTGTGTTTCGCTTTCAGTTATTAAGTACATATAAGGATAAAGCGAGCAAATGGCATGAACTAGATTGATAATTTGTATGGACTTTCGGGTGAGTTCAGCAAAAAGGGCTATCAGGTTAATTGTGACACCTAAGCTTAGCACTGTGTTGCTATCTCAGCATTACTAGCCAATCAGCAAAGAATATCTTGAATTATTCTTGCCCTAATGCTTATCAAGCAAAATTTGTCATTCATTTTCATTGATCACGAGGGTGGGCTGAATCAGAGTTGAAATAGCAACTGATCAGCTTAAGCGCAAGTGGACTGACATCGCAATGTAGTCTATTTAAACATAGTAATTTTACAACAACATGACGTTGACATTGAATTGACAGGTTTAAGCTGTTTTATGCTGGTCAACACTGGTATAAGAGCTGGTCTAAGTTCACATGGCTGGTGTTTTTGGTGGTTTAGTGAATATGGAAAATCGTTTTTGGTGGTTTAGCGAATATGGAAAATCATTTTTGGAGACCTGCCAAATCTCTATATGTTGGAAAGTACCAGAATTTTATGATGACCAGCAGAAAACACCAGTATATTTTGTGTTTTGTGTGTTTGTTTTACTGGTCTCCAGCTGTTTTTTGCTGGTTATGAAAACATACTGGTTTCTAACCAGCACATGCTGTTAACCAGCATAAAACAGCACAAAGCACAACTTCTGCATTCAAGCACAGTGCTAGTCTGTGCTTTTTCTCCAGCAGGCTAGCACTTCTGCAATTCCTGCACCAAACCAAGTTCTGCATATGGCTCCCATAAAGCCATTCTGCTGCCTGACCACCAGGTGGAGACACGTGCTTTGTGTGAAACCACATACTGTGGGTACGCAATAAAGCGTTAAACACAGGAAGTGAACTAAAGTAGTCCACCTTCACGATCAAGCAGGTTTAATGTCCTGCTTCATTCGTGGTATATATATATATATATATATATATATATATATATATATATATATATATATATATATATATATATATATATATATATATATATATATTTCTTATGACTGTAAGCAAGTAAACTCTTCAAACTGTGTACTGTAACTTCCCTGTTTATTCTTGCACAGTTATAGGCTGTATCATAATTCACATCTTAATTCTCATCTTAAATGTCATTGTACACTACGTACCAATACCTGAATGGCATTCTCATCATAGAGAATGCTACCAAGTAGGATTCCTTGGTCAACCTGGGGGAAAAAATCTGAGAGTCAAATATTTTGCTCAGCCATAGCTAAAAACCCTGTCAATCATTTGGTATGACATTAGACAAACAAAAGATACACCTACGTGGGACTTTCACACATGTAGAATCGATTGAGAAGTCCACTATATAGTCAGTTATGACTGTAATAATTGTTAGTATAAAACCCCCTTGGTGCATTTGAAGGACCAAACAGAAAGACGCATGCTTTCACTTTAAAGGGGAATTTTAATAGAATTCCCTTTTCAAGCCATAGTTTCAATAAATACAATGCAAACCCAGGGCATGTTACAGTAATACCTAATCTGTGAAGGCCACCAAGAAGGTGGTCTGTTCATAAAAATGTCTTGTCCTTGGAATTAGTACAGCATGTTATGATTTGCAAGAAATTCATTTGTAAACCAAAAGTAAACTACCTAATTCATATTGAAAGCACAAAAATGTCAGCCATTTTGATTTGCATTTTTTTTTTTTACTAGGACTACAACTTATTTAACTCGGGTTTCTATTCTGAGGGTACAAAGCAATACATTTTGCAAATGAGAAATGTATGGTCTAACAGTGTTTATTTATTAAGCATTTGGCTATTTAACTGTTTACTCTGCCTTTTTTAATGCCTTTTCTTATCTTTAATTATTGCTGGAGGAATTTGATCTTTGACAAAGCTATGCGTAGGCGTAAGGTTTGTGATTATCACAGGTGAATGAAGAGGAGGTGCTGACTCAGGTTTCCTTCTTATGTTTTGTTTGTATTTAGAAAAATGATTGATGCCAAGTAACAGAATAATAGAACCAACTAAAATGTCTGCCAGACTGCCAGATTATTGTAAATGGCTTCTAGCTCTGCATTTTATTGTAGATAATGGATTGATTTGTATCATGATCTTTCTACATGTCTAAAACTACATTTTGTTGGATGCTGTGCCAGGAGAATAAGCCATGGTTTTATTGGTGTGAATGAAGATGTCATTAGTTTCAGAGTACTTTGTCCTCAGAGAGGTATTTGATTGCTTTTCTCTTTGAATCTCTTTGAAGTCTGCCTCATACTCCTTCCCTCCTCCCCTTGCTCCCAATCTCACAGATAAAACATCTGTGAAAGACAGCTCATTTTCACTCAACTTGAACTAAAAATGATCAGTATTGTGTTAGAGTTCAAATAACTAAAAAAATTATAGTGGCATCTCATTTTATGAATGAAAGCCCTTTGTTTGCTGAGGACATTCTGAGAGACTATATAAGCTGTGGGTTTTGAGTAGCTCTATAAGCCCCTAACAATTCCTGAGCCATTGTTGTAAGAGACTGAGTGGGCGATGATCTCACTGGCCGGGTATGTGTTTTCAGTTCTGCTGATGTCAAAACTGCAATCTTCCCACCACCGCCCACTTCCTACCAGAAGCTTAGCCTGGAATCCCGAGCACACACGAGGTATGGAGGAACAGTGAACAGGAGGAGCATGTATTTTAGATTTTTTTTTAAATAGAGCATTTTGTCTTGTTTAGAAGCAGAATACTCTTCTATTTAATACACATTGAATGCACATTGAGCTTTGATATTAGTAATTATTAAATTATAGCTTATATTTGTTTGCATTAATAATTCTTCTAGTTCAACCATGGAAACTAGTAAGAACCCTTGAGAGGATCCAAGATGGAGGCGTGGCAGTAGCACGCAGCGGCCTATTCTTATCCAAAATGGTGCTATTTTTGTCTCTTAGCCCGTTTATTTATTTATTTATTTATTTTTACAATGCATGGGTGTTCATGTCTACTATTGCCAGACACTGCTAAAATATAGAAATCATGCAGCAGTCAACCTGCATGATGATTTGCTGGAGAAGCTACGCGATCATGGCTTGTTGCTGGGACCAGGCTTCCAGTCCTCGGCATCACCTGATGCCGGTGGGCTGGGGAGCAGATGTTGTAAGCGGTGTGTGAGGAAGCGGAAGCGTGGCAACAGGGCAGGGGTCTATGCTAGGCTAAAAACAAACCCTAGCTAAAAACAAACCCCCTTCGGCTCTCCCATTCATCCTGCTCTCCAATGTCTGCTCCCTGGACAATAAAGTGGACTACATCCGACTCCAGCAGTCAGCGCGGCGTGAGTTTAGAGACTGCTGCATCCTTGTTTTCACTGTTCATATCAGAGTATACATCCCCCCAGTGCTAATGCTAAGTATGCGCTCTGTAAACTGTATAGGGTTATTAGTGAACTGCAGAACACACACCATGATGGACTGTTTATCATCGCTGAAGATTTCAACTCAATCTCAAATCAGTGCTCCCTAAGTTTTACCAACATGTGGACTTTGCAACGAGAGGGGTGAACATGCTGGATCTGGGGCGGCTGTGGCTCACGTGGTAGAGTGGGTTGTCCACTACTCGTAGGGTTGGCGGTTCGATTCCCGGCCCACGTGACTCCACATGCTGAAGTGTCCTTGGGCAAGACACTGAACCCCAACTTGCTCCTGATGGCAAGCTAGCACCTTGCATGGCAGCTCTGCTACCATTGGTGTGTGAGTGTGTGTGTGTGTGTGTGTGTGTGTGTGGGTCAATGAGAACCAGTGTAAAGCACTTTGGAACCGTTAAGTTTAAAAAAGCGCTATATAAGTGCAGACCATTTACCACTATCTTTTGCACTACCTCTTATATCTGGCACTTCCACACTAGAACTGTGTACTGGTTAGTGCTACACTGTCACTCACTATGCGGATTGTCCTGATTTAGTAGTTACTGTACTGTCTTGTATTGTTTGCCTGTGCACTTTATGTAGTTCTGTGTCGTCTCATGTAGTTAGTGTGTTGTTTTATGTAGCACCATGGTTCTGGAGGAACGTTGTTTCATTTCACTGTGTACTGTAACAGCTGTATATGGTTGAAATGACAAAAAACACTTGACTTGATGAATTCTAGATTTAACATTCAAGATCTTTGAATGTTTTAGAGCAGCACTGTGACACAGTTGGTAGCATTGCCACCTCACAGCTCCAGGGTCCCAAATCTGAACCTCAGCTTTGTTTGGAGTTTCTCACATTTCTCTCCTTGTCCTCATGGGTTTCCTCTGGGTTTTCTGCTTTCCTCCCAAAAAACCTCCCAATTGGTGGATTGGTTAAGAGGAATTGCCCCTGTGTGTGTGTGTGTGTGTGAGAGAGAGAGAGAGTACGTTTACATGGACAGCAGTAATCTAATTATTGACTGTATTCTGAATAAGACAATATTGTGATTAAGGTGTTTACATGAGTTGCTTTTAGAATATTCCTTTCATGTTCAGGTTTTACATGTTATAGAACATAGATCAATTAATGGCACACGTCATTATGTCCCCACGCCTCGCCGTCCGACGTTCCCTCAAGAATTTCACGTATCAACATACAGTTTGTCTTCGTTATGGTACCAGTTTTGGGTTTCATTTTTAACTTTACGAAAGCTTTGAGTGCAGTTAATTATTTGTCATGCTATACGTGCAAATAGATGACTGTTTGAAGCTAGGGGCTGCGACGGAAACCGCGCGCTTACCTATTACATATTAGCTGAACTACATGTATTTCACCTACTATATAGTAGGTAAGTTTCGGACGCAGCCGTGCTCTCTTGTTTGTCGTAAAACTGTTGAGCACTGCCGTGTGTGTCCCTGTTGCAAAATGGGGTGAAAACTCCCACACGATGTTAATAGTGTGATTAAGGTGTGTACATGTCTGTAATGCACGTCGATAATGCGACTAAAACAGGAATACTCCACATGTCTTGATTACATTTGTGTTTAATTTGAGTGCGACTTTAGTCGGCTTAAGGTAATCAATAATCGCTGTTTACATGGTAGTTTCTTAATCAGATTATCGTCTTAATCGGGTTAATATCATTAATTTGGTGTCCATGTAAACGTAGTGTGTGTGTGTGTGTGTGTGTGTGTGTGTGTGTGTGTGTGTGTGTGTGTGTGTTGTGCCTTGCAATGTAATGGTGTCCCATCCATGGTGTATTCCCATCTCATACACAGTGTTCCTGGGATTGGCTCTGGATCCACTGTGACCCTGACCAGATAAGTGGTAACTGAAAGTGATTGAATGGTTGTGAAGTGAAGAAGTATATTTGGTGTAAAGCTTCTTATATGTAAATAACATTTAAAATTCCAAGGTCTTGTATTTTTTTCTAGTGGTATACAACAAAATACTTAGCTGCTTGTTTACTATCTCTTCAGTTTATCCTCTTATATTTGTACATTAGTGGAATAAAACAGAGCTCCAATATATAGCGGGCTCTTAAAGTGTTCTTTCAATAATTAGATTTCTTATCTTCCTGAAAGGGTTCTATTGTATCCCAATTTAACAGGGAAACTCTCTGTAATAGGGTATACTATACAAGAAACCTGTAAGGGTTCTCTGAAAAGGACATAAAATAGAATTTTTTTTAATTTAACCTTTTCTAATCTGTGTAAGTGTACAATCAAATTTTATAGAAAAGACAGGCTGCAACCTTTGTGTGAAGTGTTACTGTTTATTCAAGCAAATTTGGGAGTAGTGTAGTCTAAATCATGTGATTTTATTTTTAGTCATGTGTCTATATACACAACATGTAGTAAACCATAATGAAGGTTGCTTTAGTATTTTAGAGATTTCTTACTTTAAAATATCCAATAAACAATTACAGAAAATATAGCACTAAACTGATCACAGTATGCTGTGTCATTATGAGGAAATTATGATTCAATATTAGATTTTTGCACAAGAAAACGGATGACGCATGTTTCCTCTGTAAGTGTCATGTGCTGTACAGCTGACACATTATACAGACTATCTGTTTTGTACTCAAAACTTGAAAGGGTTTTTTCACCAAAAAAGACTTTCAGTTTAGTGTCATTAACATGTCCAATCCCTTGAGGCTTTTATTTTGTTTGGAAATATAGCTTAATACAATCTTTTGTATCTGTCATCAGTATCCATTCCAAAATGATTAAATCATTATGTTACGTAAGGCGAGGTTTCATGCTAGGACATGCTGAGGCCTGAGTGTTTTCCTCAGAACATTGTGTTCCTGCTGGAGGAACACTGACACACCGTCTCCTTGCAAAACCTTGGCTAGTTACACCCTAATATTTAGATATTCTGCTCACATTTCTTGTCTCTCAAACATTATTTTTGTGTGTATATGAGAGAAACTTTATTTATAACCAAAGAACCCACTAGACATTCTTTAATGACATTGGTATTTCTGGTATTAATATACTGAGAAACCCAATAAGGCATTTCTTCATATGGAAATGAGACATGAAGGATATTAATATAAAATGATCAGGGCCACAGTAAACAGTTTAATACAAAGTTAAACATCAAAGTTAGAAATCAGGAATTTGAAAATATATTCATTCCAGTTACTAATTTTCTAATTCGGCATATGCAGGAATAGGCAATAAAACCATGTGTATTACAATTAATCTCATTACATAATTTTACAGTGCAGGCAAATAACTAAGCAGTTGATGGCAAAAGGCATTGCTAAAGGGCCTAACGGTGGCTCACAGATCTAAGATTTTAACAGGAACATAAATGCTGTGCTACCACTTCTCCATATGTGTCTATACAGTGCTCACGTGAAGCCTAAGAAAACATATTGAAAAGTGGAGAAAAATAATAAGTTCTGACTCCATTGAAATACTCCTGGGTGTCCCTAATGGATTAAATGATCCAGTGATAGTACCAAACTCATGTTCACGACAACAGCTTTGACTTTTTTTTGGCGTCTGAAAGTACATTGTTTACAACATTATTTAAACCAATACTGGGTTTGTCGTAATGACAGAAAAAATGAATCCCTTTCATCTTGTATGAATATCTTCATACTAAAATTCTAAAGCGTTCATAGAGTTGACAGTTTATTACTAAGTAAATCAGAATACAAATGTCACACACCATGCAGTTTACTGTATACAGTGCATTATGAGGGTGATGCTGGGAACAGAAATGAACAGTAGAGGTGGAGTGGTGGGAACAAGTGACAGAAAGCTGAGCAGTCAAATTAACATGCAGGTGTTTCATTATCACCAATCGCCTGAGAAATCTCACATACACATTGAGATGTGCACGACAAGCACAGGGAAATACAGATAGTTATAGTTCTATAACCATAATTTTTGTGCACTGTCCTCATAGCGTAAACAATGAATCTTACACGATAATGAATGACTGCAGGAATGACTGCAAATACAGTTCTCATGTTTACCATAAACAGTTTAATTTGTTGTTTAGCTTTTAAATGCAATGAACATATTATGGTGCAATTACAAGTGGTGTAGCTGTCTGATTTAATGCACACAGACATGAGCATTCACTAGTTTCTACTGTAAGTAAAGCAGGATGTTTTATATGTCTGTGTGCTGTTTTTTTTTTTTTTTTTTTTTTTAATAGAACTGCCAAGCCTAAATTAGTTTAGTGGGTGTGTTGTACAGCAGCTGATATTTAACATTCGCTGTTAAACTGTTGTGTTCCTCCTCTCCCACAGGTGTTTATAAGTGTGTATTAGCATTAAAGATTGACAACAGAACTTTTAATATGGTACAATGTTTGCAATTTGTTTTGTCAATAGCCTGTTGGGTGATGTCAGTGATTCAAATTACAAATGTTCCCTTCTACAGCTTTCACCAAGAAAACATTAAGTCCAGACACGCCACTAATTTCAATCATAAGTATCATTATCATCGTATCATATTCTAATAACAATTATGTGCACATATGGTGGCAAATTATTTTATTTCTACTTCTGTAAACTTGATTTGACCAAAAAGAAAGTCCCATTCATATCACCCACTTCCAAAAAAACCCCACATAAGTATAAAAACAACACAGAAAAAGTACCTACATTTCAGTCTGCATTGTCAGTTTTACTGGTGATAATTCCTACACAGAGTGGGCCATAAAATAAAGCTGACACCCTGTTTCTGGGAAGAGTGTGGGAAATATGAGATATGAGGTGTTTCAGTGCAAAGTGACAAACAACACAAGTTCAATCATGTACCGTGGTTCTGAAGCTGACATCATAGGCATTAGGAGCTGAAGCTGTGACATCTTTGGACTGGAGTAAATAATCAAACATGTTGTGTCACAACATTGGGCAAACAGTGATATCTGGCTTTGTTTCTCACAAACTATAAGAACAAGGCAAGAGTAAATGTTTTTTTTAATCCAATAGAAGTACTTCTTTTTGCTAATCTATTGTTTCACAAGCCTGTGTAAATTTGCTCAACATGCTAATAGAGTATTGACTGAATCTACATGTAAGCAGAGCTTTAAAGAGGTCATCTTGGCCTCTGGTCTGCGTAAAACAAGTGAAATTACACCATATCAAGGTCAAGACCTTGATGAACAATAACTTCCACATGTACCCATTTTCCCATCTATTTATCTATCTCACTTATTGCCACAGTAGGTACATTATTCTTTTATAACCCTTTGAAACACCTTCTAATACAGTCATGTGAAAAAATAAGCACACCCCATAGAAATTGTTGCACTTTTTTTTCATGTGACTGATCTTTTTTTTTTGGTAGTTAAATTTGTGAAAATTACTACAAAATGTCAGTTGTATGTGTGCATGATCAACTTTATTAATAGGCATTGTTTCAAAGAGGATAAAATGTTTGCTTCTCCAAATATGTCAAAAAAGCCAACAGTTTTCATGGCGTGTATTTTTTCAGTATTTGCCCCATCCTGATTTCTTCTGTTTTATGTATTTCTCCTTCTAAACAGATCTTCAAACAAAATGCAATATAAAACAAAGGCCCTGAAGCAGCAAATCATCCCCACACCATCTCACTTCCACCACCATGCTTGACTGTAGGTATGATGTTCTTTTTGTGGAATTCTGTGTTTGGTTTACGCCAGATGTAACGGGAATAGTGTCTTTCAAACAGTTCCACTTTCAACTCATCAATCCACAAAACATTCTCCCAAAAGGTTTGAGGATCATCAAGGTGTGTTTTGCAAAAATTCAGATGAGCCTTAATGTTCTTCTGGGTTAGCAGTGGTTTTCACCTCACCACTCTTCCATGGATGCCATTTTTGCCCAGTGTCTTTCTGATCATTTAATCATGAACAGTGACCTTTATTGATTCAAGAGAGGTCTGTAGGTCCTTTGTCCTTGTCTTTTTTGTGACTTCCTGGATGAGTCGTTGCTGTGCTCCTGGAGGAATTGTGGAAGGTCAGCCACTTCTGGGAAGGTTCATTACTGTGACACGTTTTTTCCATTTGGAGATAATGTTGTTCCCTGTTGTTCTTTAGAGTCCCAGAGCCTTTGAAATAGCTTTGTAACCTGTCCCAGACTGATGTATTTCAATCACCTTCTTCCTCATCATTTCTGGAATTTCTTTCATAATGTGTTCCTGGGTAAGACATTTTAACCAAGTTCATGCTATTGCCTGGTTGCATCTAGTGCAGCCGAACCCCAATGAATGCAGTTTCATAGATTTCCGGAATTTGTAAACAATTGGTATTGGATGACATTTTTTGCGTCAATAAATAACATTATCATTTAAAAATTGTATCTTGTGTTTACTCAGGTTGCCTTTGTTTTATCTTACATTTGGTTTTTATTTCTGAAACAATTTAGTATGAGATATAAACAAAAACCGAAGAAATCAGATACTTTTCCCCAGCACTATAACTCAGATAGCCATATAACAGATATAGTACATGAGAATTTTTCCTTACTGATGTCTAAAAACCAGTTGTTATCCGGAAACATTTGCCGTGTAACTAGAGCTCCTCTAATCATTCACCATCTTAACTTTGTTTCGCCAGAGCCAGATAAACAATGACTTGATGATTAATGTACAAGATAGATCAAGCATTCGCCTGGGATCACACTTATCAAAATGTGAAATAACAAAAGTAACCTTGAGGCCTGTGCCAAGAGCCTCATATCTGAAGATATATTATGAGTAAAGGTTCCAGTAAAGGTTTCAGTAAATGTACCTGCCCACACAGCAAGCATACTTGGCATCAAGACAATGAAAGTGAAAGAATCTGTGTGTGGGTGTGTTGTTTCTCTGCATATGTGAGCAAGCTTCAAGTGTGTGGGTGTGTTCCCAGTTAAAAAACAAGATCTTGAATAAACCCAAACAGAGTTTAGCAGATGATAACAGAATATCTTTATTTCATAGATGCACAGGTAATGTTTATGTATGATCTTTCAAAAAAGTGCAAGCCTGTGAGACAATATCTTTAAGGACTTAAACAGTCAAGCTGTTTATTATTAACAAAAGTAGCCTTGCGTTCCTCCTGGTATTTTATTTTGTGTTGCATTCTTGTTCCACCTAGCACTCAATTCAACACATGCCTGTTGAAAACACCTGGAATAGAGCACAGACAAAACAATCTCAGTTAATCCTAGCAGCATCAAGTCTATTTGCATGGTGATGAATGCAACTGTTGGTTTTCTATATTATTACTGCTTCCTTGAAAGAAATTGTTTACTGCATCACTTCCTGTTCAAATTACATTTATTGCTGTGCTTATTTTACTGAAGAAAGGAAATATTATTATTATTTGAAAATATTGCTAATAGATATCACAAAAGTGTATCAGTTTTTTACTTTAGTTTAGAATGGGCTATTGAGAACAGTGGACCGGTAAACATTTTTACTTTTGCAGTTTTTGTAACAAGTTTAATGTACTATTTCTCTCATTTGTGGTACACTTTTATGATTTTAATCTGACTCACTCTCATATATGACCTATGCAATGGCATACTTAGGAAGGATCATGAAATGAGGCCATGTTATTTTTTGTTTTACCAGTTTGACCTTTAAATATCAAATTTAATTGCCATGGTAACTGAATGCAATTATGTATATATTTTAAATAATTCACTAATAATTTCACCCTAGAAACCATGCCCTTCTACTTTACTTGGTTTAATTATGAACTAAAACAAATTAGTTGGGTGTTATAAATGCCTATAAACACATATTGCTTGTTAAGGCAATCATGTTAATTGAATCTTGAGGTAACGCCTTAAAGCTAGATACTATACTATTTTTTAAAAATAGCTATTACAATCAGTTTTTGCCAGTTGATTTCTGATATTCTTACAAGTATTTTTGTATTGGAACCTTTTCATAAATGTGAGGGCACTATGGCTTAGTGGTTTGCACGTTTGCCTCGAATAGAAATTTCAGTTCCCACCTGCACCCTGTATGCATGGAGTTTGCATGTTCTCCCTGTGGTTCAGGGGTTTCTTCTGGGTACTCTGGTTTCCTCCCCAGTCCAAAGACATGTGTTGTACACTGATTGGCATTTCTAAATTGTCCATAGTGTGTGCTAGGGTGTATGAGTGTGTGTGCGATTGTGCCCTGCAATGGGTTGGCAGCCAGGGTGTCCCCCACCTGTGCCCAAGTCCCCTGGGATAGGCTCCAGTGTCCACCAACCCTGTGTAGGATAATAAACATGAATGAATGAACTTTTCATAAATGTACATTGATGTAAATGAGGCTCCATCTACTTAAATATGCATATACTTCCAAACTAAATAAAACCAAAATCTAGTCTTTTCATGTGTGTTACATTTATTTATTTTATGTGAAAGATTATTTTATGTATCTTTCAAGATAAAGAGTGTTACATGAGAAAAGTTTGTTTGAAAATAATTTCCTTATCTTTTAATCAAGAAAATACCATGCACTGTTATGAAAAAAAAAATATATTTTTCAGTATACAATTTAATGTAAATCCAACAGTAATTAACATTTTGGGAAATTACTCTGTAATATCCTTCTAACTAGGAATATAAATGAGCATGTAAAATATAATGAATGTATGACATCTAGAAACATTGGTCTTTGAAAAAATTATTTTGATTAAAAAAAATTTTAAAGGACATATTGTACATGGTCATATGGGTATATAATAATGACAAATAAATTTATATATACACTATATGCTGTAACATTACAATTTACCTTCACTGGAACTAAGGGGCTCAAATACGACAATTCCAGCATGACAATGCCCCTTTGCACAAAGTGAGACAATGTTTGCCAAGGTTTGAGTGGATGAGCTCGAGTGGCTTGCACAGAGTCCTGACTTCAGCCCCACTAAACACTGTTTGGGCGAATTGGAATGCTGACTGCAGCCTAAACCTCCTCACCCAACATCAGTGCTTGACCTCACTAATGTTCTTGTGGCTGAATGGGCAAATCCCCAAAGCTACACTCCAAAATACTTAATACTCCAAAATACAGGGTAGAAAATAAACAGGGACAGTCATGCATACAATTACTTCACAGCTGTAATGTATGGTGTAAAGGTAATGTTTATCTCCTTGTTCTGCTTGTAGACATTGGCGGCCATGCCAGAATGTGTGGCAACATTCCAGAGTATTAATTAAGTAATAAAAATAAAGTCATTTGTTTTTATTGTATTTTTAAAGCTCCAATAATTCTGCAGGACATGTGGTAGCAAAGCTAAAATGTCCATATTGCGCATTTACTTTTAAATGAATGAACACTACATTTATTTGTACTAAACTAAGTACAATTACTTAGCAAGATAATGAAAAAGGTAGTCATTTGACTTTGTAAATGAGTTTGTATATCTTCTCTCATAATCTTATATCCTTTCAGAAAAACTTTATCTCTCCCCAGATATAAAACTGATTATTTAAAACTGATAACACAGTTAATATATCTGAATCACAACAGAAGATCCTAACCATGTATTTTACTACTGATAAATGTGAGTAAACCCAGACCTGGACAAGCGGAAGGAAATGAATGGATGGCGTAAAGTCTCTGCCATTTTTGTAAGCTCAACCATTATCTAGTTATCTAAGATTGATTGATATGATGTTCAAGTAAACGGAAGTTTCTCCTCCATTCTTTTAAATAGTTCTCATTGATTAGCTAGATTAGCATGATCTGCTTAAAGGTCAGTAAGCATGATCAGGGTTGACATTTTCATTCCACGTGTAAGAGCACGTAACTGCATGCTATAAAGAATGGAAGGTGTTCTTCTTAAGAATTCATTGACTACTTCCTGGTGGTGTTACTTACAGTTATTAGCAATCTGACCAATCAAGTGTTTACGCATCTTGACAAGTCATAGGCATTTCTGTACATTGTACAATGCAGTGAAATAACTCTATTAATCGCTGAATTTTAATTACTACAGGTTAGGGCAATTCACTTGGTTTGCAACCAGAAATGTTAAGAAATAAGAATCAGTTGTATCACACAGCACTCACACAGAGATCATCTAGAACTGAGAGAAAGAGAGAGAGAGAGAGATTAAATAGCCCGTTTACATCTCATCTCATTAAATATAAATAAATAGGCATTTATTAATAATCTGTCAGAGCTCCACATTTCTTTCTCTTTTACTCTGTAGGAGGCCAGATACATATTACACAACCACCCCCCACCCCCTTCCTTGGTACACACAAAACAGGAGACATAAGATCTGCTGATGTGAATGACTACAGAAAACATTGCTATTGTCCTGTCAATCAATAAAAAAAGCAGTATCAAGTTCAAACTTCCTCCATAACTAGAGAACAGGTATATTCTTAAATCAAGTTTCCACTGCAAAATGAATGAATGCAATGAATACGGTCACAAAATCCCAGTGTGTGTAATTTTTCTTCATGTCTGATCTCACAATTAGGTTAGAGCTTTTAATGTTTACTTATGCTGAAGAACCATATAATTATTGTATGATGGTGATTATATAGTTTATAATTTTTCTACAAACATTATTGTATACAACTGAAGTTCACATGAGAGTTGTAATGTTAGGGTTGTGATTTCCATTCAAAAATGCTACATTTTTGGTTGGTTTGTTTGGTGATTACAGACATGATACCCCCCAGGGCTAGGAGAGGTCACTACTGTTGTGCATAATAGTGTCACGTCAACCTCTAACTATATCGTTATGGTCTCAGATTCTCCGATGACACATTGTTGCCATATAGGTAAAAGCATCAATGTCCTCTAAACAAAAATGACATGCATTAATTAATGCGATAAGGGCTCCAAAAATCCTGGCCCTTAAATGTTCGTTTTAAAATTACTACTTGTTTAAAATGACTTTGGCTAAATATTACACAGAAATTGTTTTCCATAGGCTTCAAAGTCTAATCCTCACACTAGGAACACATGCAAATGCAGCTTGTATATAGTACATGTCAAGACCAATGCAACCAAATACATCTCACAATATTTGTGATGTGTAAGTGAACATTTTTTTTCATGTCTGAGGTTGCACAAGACTGTTTTGCCTCTAAAAGGTTATGGTCTATAAATGTATAAAATGGGTAACTTGAAACATGCACAGAAACATGCATAGGTCATGTGAAGCATGCAAAACTCAAAGCATAACATATGAAGACAAAACAATGAAGTTGCATTGCAGGGTGCTCTATTCATATTGGCTGCTAGACTTTAGAAATACAACGACACTAGAAAAAAAAATCCCCTACAGTCCTGACTGTGTGTGATAGACAGATGTATGCAAATGATTAATATTCTATCAAATCTGTAAAGTCAGAAATTAATGTTGGCCAGTTTTGATTAGTGCAATACAGTGTCCAAGGTTTACCATCCACTTAGACAGTAATATAGGTTGAGCAATTACTCACTGGAGCTATACTACTGTAGGTGTTCAAAACTAAAATTCTGTTCCCTGAACCTTTGTATTATAGGTCAGGCTAGTGAGATGTTTTGACAACTTAAGTGAGAGCTGTTGATGAAGGGAACTAAATGACCCTTATTCTCCTTAATGCAGTTGACAGATTAAACATTAAACTTGACCACATTTTCTCCCTAAACATGCCTGAACTGCCAACTATGGCACAAATAACGAGGACATTGAGGGCAAAGGCATTATTTCTCTAATAAATCAAGGACATTTTCTGTGTGCAGTATTATTGGCACATTGGTGTTTTAAAATGTAATAAACACACTTAAAATACATACAATAAAGTATGTATCATTTATAAAGCAACAACTACCTTAAACAGACTTGAATGGATGGACACATGGATGCTAAATAATATGTTTTAAGCCTTCTCTATGCAGAATTTACATTTACATTTACTGAATGAGACCGTGGTGAAGGAATGAGTATTTATAGCTGTTATAACATAAATGATAACAAGAACCAACTTGTTTCACAAGTGTGTGTCATTCCTTAATACAGTGCTGTGAAAAAGTATGACTTCTTCTGTTTTTGTGTATATCTCATACTAAATTGTTTCAGAAATGAACCCAAAATCTAAGATAAAACAAAATCAACCTGAGGAAACACAAAATACAGTTTTTAAATTATAATGTTATTTATTGAAGCAAATGTATTTGCTCCGTAGTTATTATTTCCCAAAATCTATGAAACTGCATTCATAATGGGGTTCAGCTGGAAACCCTGTTCAATCAAAAGAGCACTTAAATATAACTTTAAGTGCTCCAACACTTAACCAACACATAACCAACAGCATGAAGTTGGTTTAAAGGTCTTACCCAGTAACACATTAAGTCAAAAGAATTTCCAGAAATGATGAGAAAGATGGTGATTGAAATACATCAGTCTGGGAAGAGTTTCAAAGCTATTTCAAAGACTCTGTGACTCCAAAGAACCTCATTGAGAGCCATTATCTCCAAATGGGAAAAACTCAGCACATTAGTGAATCTTCCCAGAAGTGGCCAACCTTCCAAAATTCCTCCAAGAGCACAGCATCTACTCATCCAGGAAGTCTCAAAAGAGCCAAGGACAACATCAAAGGATGTACAGGCCTCTCTTGCATCAATAAAGGTCACTGTTCATGACTTCACTATCAGAAAGACACGGCAAAAATGGCATCCATGGAAGAGTGGTGAGGTGAAAACCACTGCTAACCCAGAAGAATGTTAAGGCTCATCTGAATTTCACCAAAACACACCTTATGATTCCCAAACCTTTTAGGAAAATGTTGTGGACTGATTAGTCAAAAGTGTAACTGTTTGGAAGACAAGGGTCCCGTTACATTTGGCGTAAACCAAACACAGAATTCCACAAAAAGAACATCATACCTACAGTCAAGCATGGTGGTGGAAGTGTGATGGTGTTGGGATGCTTTGCTGCTTCCGGGCCTGGGCAACTTGCAGTAACTGAGGGAAACATGAATTCTGCTCACTAACAGAAAATCCTGAAGAAGAATGGCCGGTCTTCAGTCTGTAAATTGAAATTCAAGCACAACTAGATTATGCAGCAAGACAATAATCCAAAGCATAGGAGTAAATCCTAGTCCTAGAAGTAAGTGAAAGTCTGATCTCCAGTTATCGGAAATGTTTGGTTGCAGTTATTGCTGTTAAGGGTGGCACAACCAGATTTTAAGTTTAATTGGGCAATTAGTTGTTCACATGGGTGATAGGTGTTGGATAACTTTTTTTTATTCAATAAAAGTATTAAATAAATAAAAACTGTAGTTTGAAGATGTAAAACTATTTAGTATGAGATATACACAAAAACAGAAGAAATCAGGATGGGGAAATACTTTTTCACAGCACTGTAAATAAAAATGTATCTGCAAATTGCTGTGGTATAAGAGGAATAAAACAGTTTGGGATGTGCTGTTACAGGAAATACTCAACTCGGGAGTGATGAGTGATTAAGTTATTGATTATTTTCTTATAACAGCATATCCTGAAGTGTTTTGTTCCTTGCGTATAGTGTTAACACCACCAACTTTCACCCTCTTGTTGTTGTAATAACAGTCCAAACAATGCTAGTGGTATTTTTAAAAACCACCAGTCTGGCACTTGCTAAAGTATACCTGATCTGGCTTTATAAATAATAATAAAGATTGATATTAATACACTATTTATCCTTTTGGTATCCACCCACTGATAGGTCACCAGCTATGTAGAAACAACAGATATCTTTAAAGGTGCTTTACCACCTTTGTAATATTATAAGAATGGTTATTAGCTTGTCCAATATCACTCAAAACTGCTAAATGTCCCATTTCTTTCTTTGAGAGAAATCCTTTGAGCTAGTAAGATCTAGAGTTGATGCTACTGTTCAGGTGGAGTTAACTTCCCCTGGCTGTCTGAACAGTCACTGGCTGTCAGACCTTCTTGTTTACTAAGCACTTAATGTACACATTTAAAACACTTGACTTGTACTTTGTATTCATTGCACTGCTAACTCTTATACAAAATCCTCTCTAAACAGGTTTTAGCTTTAATGTATGGACCTGCCTCTAAAGTGCAAGCCTATCTATTCATAAATGTCATGCACCCAATTCTGATCTGTTTGAGATGATCTGTTTGAGATCTTAAATCTGAAGTAGCCAGACACTTCATAGAGCTGCATAAGATGACTGAAATATTATATTTACATGACTGGATGGCAGGTTACATGACTAAGTTAGACTTATATTCATGTTTAATTTTTATGTTAAATAAGTTGTATGCTTATTTATTCATTACCGTTCTCATGAAAAACAAATCTGTCTTCCTAAGTAAACCCAGACATGCATGTGGAGCTCTTGCACAATTTTAGAATTTCAAAATGTGACTCTTACCATTACATAATACTTCCAGCATACAAGAACAACCAGGAAGAGGAAGCACATAATTGGATCTGCTATTGTATCTTGTTGTGAACAGAGACAATAAACTAAATAAATTACAATAACTACGATAAAATAAATTACAAATGTAAATATTTTAGAATACATATCAGATTTATCCTTAATATCACTCTACAGTGTAGTTTAGAGCAGTGTAATAGTTGTCACCCGTGTTTAATATCATCTTTTCTGGCTCAGGTAACCACAGCAGGTGCTGGAGCAAGCAGCGGGCAAGGTCCTGTATGTATCTTCCTCAGGTAATCCTCATTAGGCCCTATGGATGTAACCTGTAACCAGAGACAGAGCACATCTGAACAAACAAAAACATGCACAACACACTGAGGTCTCAGACTGGGACTGTTAGACCTGTGGGAGATCAGAGCTGTGAATCAGTGTGCAGAGTTTTCAGATCCAGGGTTAGTTCTAGACTGAAACAGATTCTCAGTGTAAAATGTGTATGAAAATTGGGACCTTAAATAATACAGTAACACTGATATATTGACATCAGTGTGATGATAAAACATCAATAATGCCTATTTTACACCAGAGTCAACCATACTATGTGACACTCACTTCATGAATGTGGGTCATGAATTACTATGTGACACTCACTTCATGAATTACTCACTTCATGAATGTGGGTCCTTGACTGACCATCACATATGGAAAGCATGGGACCCAGTTAAGTTTTGATAAGGTGAAAATACTCATACATACAGTATAAGAAACAGTACAGGTTAATTTAACTGCTGTTGTTAGCACAATGATGTTATATGTAGGATGTCTGCCAGCTGGGAACAGTATAAACCAGTGAAGGTACACCGTATGGAAAATGTGTGTGGACACCTGACCATCACACCCATATATGTGCCTTCCCAAAACAGTTGACACACAGTTTGACACACAAAACTGAATAGCATGTCTTTGTATTTTGTTGTATGGGGCCTAGCCAACAAGTTGGCATTGAAGGCTCAAGTGGCCTGTACAGATTCGCTGACATCAATGCCACTGAACACTTTTGAGATGAATTCAAAGGCTGACTGGGTGTCAGGGATTTTTGCTTAACATCAGTCCCTGACCATATATAAATCATTATGGTATTTGTGCGGTTTTTGGTTTGCCATGTTTGGTATTCAGAGGAAACATAGTAAGGAACACTCACAAATTTATAATAGTATGTACAGCTGCCTATCTACCTTTTAAGTGTGTAATAATTTGCATAATTTTTTTTTATTCCATTGATCAGTTCTACTAATTTGACCTGGACAGCACCCCTAGCCCAGGGCCAATACAAAAGTAATACTGGTTCTATCTTACTCAACCTACCCACCAGGAACAGGGAGAATGACTAGATACCATTTTGTGTACATTTATATACTTGTCAAGACCTTCCAACAAAGTAACAGAGAGATGGATGACAGTAATTGCAAAAAAAAAAAAAACCCAGCCTATTCTTTGGAACCCAAAGATAACATGTGATAAATTAAAGGACTTTGGATCAAAATGGCAAGAGGAAAATATGTAAGTGACTGTGAAAGAGGGTTTATTATTGGGGCACATATGTAGGAGCTTCAGTCAAAAACTGCTCAATTAGCCAGTGCTTCAATAGAACCACCAACTAAAGTGTCGTCTATCAATTCTTCAACATCAATTCAATTCCATTTTATTTGTATAGTGCTTTTAACAAACTTTTAACAGACATTTATGCAAGCAACTTTACAGCTGTCCAGATGCAGATTAATTTCCCTAAAGACCAAGCCAGAGGAACAAAACCCATTGACATGATGAAACTTTGAGAGGAACCAGAATCAAAAGGGAAACCAGACTCATGTAGGTGACACAGGGTGGTGGGGTTTTTGTTCCTTATATAGTCCTGGGAAAAATAAAGTAAAGGCAAGCAATACTAAGTGTGCCAAAAGGATGTTCAGTATGGGAGTATTGTGAAAAGGTGTCCAGGGATAAGCAGCAGCTCTTTTGACAAAGGTACATAAACTGTTTCTGATGAAATGCAAATAAAAAATGCAAATCATTAGCCTGCAAGGGGATCGAGTGTTGCTATTATAACTTTGCAAAGTTGATATTTTCTATATTCTTTTGACTTGGTTAACCAAAATTGTGCACCAATTGTGCACGCTCTTACCCTTGCTGTTATTGATAAACCTCTCAATTCCTTCCTATTCAAATGTAGTGGATTTGTTTCTTCATTTCAGCCCTGTATTACACTTAGCTATCTTGTAACTGATCTGTCTGTGATTAACAATTCTTTGTACAAAGTAAGGAGTGGCATGAACCAGAGCCATCTTCTGTCAGTAAGTTTATATTACTTTGCCTCCAAGGTTCTTACTGAAAACAAATGAAATTTTTATTCTCATTCTTGTTCATTCTAATAAACCTAAACCCAACCTGTCAAGGATGGAGGCATTGATTATGACTCTAGCTCAGCGCAATGAATCATCCACTATTTCTATACATATTTGAATACTAGCATTACCATTTTATTTGTTTCACAGTTAACAGATATAAGAAACAAATATCAGAAATAAGGAAATTTGTAATTGACACATTTTTTGTAATATTTTGCCTAAATTTTGTAGACCTTGCTACATAGAGGGAGTTATACAGTGCTGTGAAAAAGTATTTGCCCTCATCACTTCTGGGAAGGTTCACTACTGTGCCAAGTTTTTTCCATTTGGAGATAATGGCTCTCATTCCATGGATGCCATTTTTGCCCTATGTCTTTCTGATAGTAGAGTCATGAATAGTGACCTTTATTGATGCGAGAGGCCTGTAGTTCCTTTGATGTTGTCCTTGGCTCTTTTGTAACTTCTTGGACGAGTAGATGCTCTGCTCTTGGAGGAATTATGGAAGGCCGGCCACTTCTGGGAAGGTTCACTACTGTCCTGAGTTTTTCCATTTGAAGATAATGGCTCTCACTGAGGTTCTTTGGAGTCCCAGAGCCTTTGAAATCTCTTTGAAACCCTTTCCTGACTGATGTATTTCAATCACCTTCTTCTTCATCATTTCTGGAATTTCTTTCAACTTTGGCATAGTGTGTTACTGGCTAAGCTTTTTTAACCAACTTCATGCTGTTGAAAAAGTTCTATTTAAATGTTGATTTGATTGAACAGGGTTTGCACAATCAGGCCTGATTGTGTCTAGTCCAGCTGAACCCCATTTTGAATGCATTTTCATAGATTTGAGGAATTAGTAACTACAGGGGCAAATACATTTTCACACAGGCCCAGTTGGTATTGGATAATGTTTTGTGTCAATAAATAACATTAGGGTTCCCTTCATTTTATTTTAGTTTTTTTTTTTTTAAATTTCTGAAACAATTTAATATGACAGAAGAAATCAGGATGGGGAAAATAATTTTTCACAGCACTATAGCTAACTTGTTGACATGTGGTCAGGCTCTGCAAAATGCTCAACTAAATGTTACAGTAATAACGTAAATTTGATCATTTATAGTGATGAAATACTACATGCAAAATATCAGTCTAAAATAGACCAGTGAGAGCAGTGTAAAATCTAGTTGGGGTGGGGGCACTGAGTCATCTGTAATAAAATATTTGCATGTGTTATAAAACTCATTCAGGCATGTGTTTGAACCCTTTGGAAACTGAAGACAGGAACCAGCTACAGATGGGTGACAAATTCAAGAAAAACCTGAATAACTGAGTGGAGAAACATAAGAGTAGGTGCTATTTACATTCTATCATGCTCTGTAGTGTGTATAAAAATGCTCAACAGGCCCAGTTGTAGAACTTTGGACCAAAACTGCAAGAGGAAAATATCTAAATGACTTTGAAAAAAGGTTGTTTTGTTTATTATGGCATAGCTGAGAGAAGCTTCAAAGAAAAAACTGCTCTATTGGCTAATCTTTTAATAGTAACAATGACTGAAATGACATCTATTCTGTTCAATTCAACTCAATTTCGTTTGTATAGTGCTTTTTAACCATGGACAGTTACAAAGCAGCTTCACAAAGATTTGGATGTAGATTTTAATCCCCAATGAGCAAGCCAGTGGTGACAATGGCAAAGAAAAACTCCCTGAGATGACATGAGGATGAAACCTTGAGATGAACCAAACTGAAAAAGGAACCCATTTCTTCTGGGTGACACCAAATTGTGAAATTATAAATCATTAAAGTTTACAGGTGTAGAAGGGTAAAGAGAGACAGTAGTACGTGTGTTGAAAGGATATTCAGTATTAGAGTATACTTCTTGTGGTTTGTGAGTAGTAAATTAAGCCCAGGAGGCTTTTTGATTTCAGTAGCAGTTCTTAGACGGTACAAAACTACAGTATCCAGCTAAGATTATCCACAAAAGTGAGGGTGAGTCTTGGGTACAGTCTGAAAATGGATTGTGAGAGTGGTATATTTGAAGCATTGTTCCTTGTTAGGTCTGATTTGGTGTCTGCTAAGAATGTGCAAATCTGAATCTGGTGTCTGCTGGAAAATGACATCATTATGTGTAAAATTTATGTTCTCTTTGCCTCCTCCTTTTCATTCTGATATTGAGGTCTGACTCGCTGTGTGGTGGAGTGGAGCCCAAATTCATGCAAATTGTGCACCTGCCACATTGCATTTAGCCAATTGGGAGAGAGTAGACTCAAGATGACTGACGGCAAAAGAGGGAAACAGGAAGACTAATTTTAAAACTTGTACATTGTATCTCTGCATTTTCATTGTATTAGCCATTACTTAGATTACTTGCTTTTGCTAGAGATTGAACAACCTAGCCAGCCCAGTGGATAGGGGATGTGCATTATGAAAAGGTAAACTCAGTCTACAATCTATTCTTAAAGTTTGATATATAGTGTTAATTAAAAATCCTTATGCATCAAGAAGTAGATTTGCATTATTTGTTGCTAAAATAACCCCACACAACCACCCTATTTCATATTGTAATATTGCTGATACGATGTATGTTAAACAATTTATTGATGAAGCCACCACCCCAGCTTCCCAAAAACACTACCCAGCCCAATAATGTTACAAATAAAATTTTATTTAAAAAAACAAGCACTGGTGGCACAACTCCAAGTAAACAAATCACTAATGTTATTAATGTACACTGATCAGTTATAACATTAAAACCACTAAAGGGTGGCATGAATAATGTTGATTATCTCATTACAGTGGCACCTGTCAAGGGGTGGGATATATTAGTTAGCAAGTGAACAGTCCGTTTTTGAAGTTGATATGCTGGATGCAGGAAAAATGGCCAAGTGTAAGGATCTGAGCAACTTTGACAAGCATCAGAACTGGACCATGGAGCAATGGAAGAATGTGGCTTGGTCTGATGAATAACATATTCTTTTACACCATGTAGATGGCTGAGTGTGTGTGCATCACTTACCTGGGGAAGAGATGGCACAGGATACTCTGTGGAAAGAAGGCAAGTCAGCAGAGGCAGTGCAGTGGTCTGAGCAATGTTCTGCTGGGAAACCTTGAGTCCTGGTATTCATGTAGATGTTACTTTGACACATACCACCTAAACATTGGTGCAGACCAAGTACACAATGGCATTGCTAATGGCAACGGTATTCCCTAATGGCAGTGGCCGCTTTCAGATGGATAACGTGCACTGCTACACTGCAAAAATTGCAGGAATGGTATGAAAAACATAACAAAGAGTATAAGATGTTGATTTGGCCTCCAAATTTCCCAGATCTCAATCCAATCTAGCACCTGAAGATGTGCTGGACAAACAAGTCCGAACCATGGAGGCTCCACCACACAACTTACAGGATTTAAATTATCTGCTGCTAATGTCTTGGTGCCAGATACCACAGCTCACCTTCAGAGGTCTTGTGGAGTCCATGCCTCGAAGGGTCAGAGCTATTTTGGCAGCACAGGGGGGACTTACACAATATTAGGCAGATGGTTTTAATGTTATGAGTGATCATGAATGTCAGTTATATGTATCGAGCAGATATGATGTTTAAATTAATAATCAGTATGATAAGTGCCAGATCTTGAGCTTTACAGAGATTGCATTGTTGTTGAAAATTTTATTGTTGTAATCATGTTAAATACATGTCATGTACTAAAATCCATGCAGTCATGTTGCTCCTTCACTAAACCTACATAATTGTGCATTCTATGAAAACAACTTGAATGAAATCAATCCAGTTTTCCTTGTAATGCTCTAACAAAAAGCTGACTATTAGTTGGGACTGGAAAAAAAAATAGAACTACCACAAAAACTGTATGAATGACATGCAGGAGGTGAAACCACAATCATATGAAGGTAGTGTCACACATTTCTATGCTTTTTTAAGAGCTTATACCAGGTGTTCAGGAAACCAGAAATGTACATAACTGATTAGACTGAATTTCTCATTAATGCTGATAATTGCTGAACAGCCCAAACATTTCATTTAATTGATGTCTGCTCCACTTCTACCAGCTTTACATTTCCTGGTAGGCATGGTCCTATTTCACAACCGCCCCCTTTTACAACCCATGTTCTTTACTAAGAAATCCAAGTATTGGTATATATTTCATATCTACTATTCACTATGTTTATTTACTACCACATATTAGTTAAGTTCATAACTATATTAACAGTATTTAAACCTGATAGAAATGAACCTGATTGAACACAATAGTGTGAATTTGGGAGACTTTTATTCTTAAGACTGGGTATGGAACCACAACCCACTACTGAAGAATACTAGATGGTGTTTTGAGCTTAAGAGACAGCAAGACTGAATGAACTAGATCAGCCAGGTGCTCAGAGAGACTATCCCAGTCTCCAAGGTTACCGGTTGGTGAAAGCTTGAGAGTAGGACAACTCCTAAAGCCCTAGTGTGCTCATTTGCTACAACGTAGTAATAGCTTTGCATCCCCTGAGTGTAGCATGAGTCACGTGACAGTATTTTGGTATAATGTTTGCATTACTCTTACACTATAATACACCTTTCCTCCCATCTAACATCAGACTTTAACACTATCTAACCAGTCTAGCTTATTAGTCTCAACTCAAGAAGGGCAGAATATTTTTTCTATTTTTAAATTATGTATTCATATCAAAGACCTTGATTACATGAACTGTATGTAGTTTAAAAACCGACACTAGTATTCACCCTCTATCTTAGTCTTGTAGTAGCACAGTTGAATTAGTCAGCTGATGAGCTTGAGACTTCTCAAATGAGTCATAGTTATTTATAAAAAAAAAAAAAAAAAAAAAAGACAAGTTTCTGAGCAACTCTGGATGTTCCATACACAGCACTGTCTGATGCAACAAAGTATTACACTCCTTAACGATGAGAGCCCATGGTGTCCCAGACACCTAGGAGTTTAACACCTAAACAAAAATATAGATGCGCGCGCACACACACACACACACACACACACATTTCTATACCAATCCAGAAATTAAAGCAGTGTGAAATTACATAAGCAATCAGTTTTATTGTATGGTCTACAAACCATTTTATTGTGAAAACAGAAATGAATTAGATGAATGTGCTTAAGAGTCAGAACTTCCTGAACTGTAGGACTGCCCAAAAACCAAATTCAAAACAAAAAGAAAATGGCACCAAAGTGTTGCTACAAAGTTAAGTTGTCTTAAATTGTATAGTTAGGTACATGTAGAAAGCACCTTCAGCTTATTTCTCAGGATCAATATTAACTAATGTCTGGCTAAATAGCCCCATATAGTTAAAGTACCATCATTGTGCTCTTAAACAGAAGTAATAAAGGGCATCTTGGAAATGTTTTGAGCTTCGTTTGAAAGTTAACTATTGACTCAAAGACAATTTTCTTTTCTGAAAATAAAAAACAAACAAACAAAGAAAAACATTTTGAGAGATGACATAGTGTTTTAAGAAACATTTTAATAAAAAAAAAATAAACTCTTCAAGAATAAAACATGGGATCTTTCCAAAAAAAAAAAAAAAAAAAAAACTTAAAATTTTATACAGACAGGTTTTTTCATTTTGGAATGTAATGCTTGACTGCTGTAAAGCAGTAAAAGAACATTAGCAAAGTCCAAAGTCAGTCAGAAGGTTCAGTGGAACTCATCTTGTCAAGTAGGCAAGAACAGCCCCAATGCCTGCCACAGTAACAATGGTCGTTAATGCGGACCTCACTGAAGATTCTGGATCAGGAACGTGAAAAAATTCCACAAAGCCATCCTGAATGGGCACAGAATTATACAAACATTATTCATAAGTCACAAGGCCACAAATAAAATGGAAACGGAAGGGTGACGCTCTAGTTACGCAATATAATACCACACAGGAGGGTTAACATTCCAACAAAGTGAGTGTGCTTACAAGAATAACCAGGCCGTTAATGAATGTACTGAAAAGGACAATGAGCCTTTAATCTCTACCCACATTTTTGGATAATCGAAACTATTCATGTCTATTGCCAACTCACCCACGAGTTGTTTTTCAGAAGCCACTCCTTTTGATTAAACAGGAGATATGATGAGATCTCTTCTGCCACGATGCTTGGACAGTGCCCTCGTCCAGACTCCATCTCATATTTAGACACAACTGCTCCAAAAGCCAGCAGGCTGGCAATGCGACCCCAGTTTGTGACTCCATCGCTGAAGAGCTCTGTAGCCACTGAACTAATCACACTCATGTCATCTCCTCTCTCGTCCAAGCACAGCTTTGCAAGCATTCCTAGGTCATACAAACAAGTATTAAATGTGAGTCAAGTCTGGAAATACAACATGTTTACATCATATACTTACAGAAAGAACAGACCAATCATTAAAACAAAGACTATAAAAGAGACGTGTCGCAATATAAAAAAAAAATGTGTTTAGCTCTGAATGTAACTTCTCATTGCTTCGTTGTGTATTACCAAGCATAAATTAGCGACAGGGACTTTGCAGTGCTTGCCTGACTATCTATATACAGTATACACTACAGAAGCTCTGATCTGGAACGTCATGAAGTTTCCCAGGCAACAGCAGACGTGTGTAGTCATTTAAATAAACAAAACTAGCTAACCCACACACAGTTCTAGGGAACAGAAAGAAAGGGGATTTTCGAGACGAACTTTAAACGTTACCTTTATATACAAGTTCGTGCTTCACCAACAAGCCGTCTACAACGCACTTCATCGTCTGTAAAACCTTACGATGTCGCCCCAAAGGGCGAGACGGCGACGTGAAGAGCAGAAGAAAATCGGCGATAATCTCTCGCGTGTTGTGCTCCAGGAAGCAGCCGACGCCTAGAACTTCGTCGCAGTCCACCTCGGGGGAAGTTGGTAAAGAGCCATCGGACAAACCGCGCTGGTTTTCCGAAGAAATTCCTAAATTCAATATGGGTCTCTGAAAAGGAGCTACGACAGCGAGTGGCTTTTCTTTGTACCCAGATGAAACGTTAGGCACGGTTAGAGACAAATCCTTTGGGCTAAACATCATAGAGAGGTTCCCGTTTTCCGCATTCAATTGGGCGCACATAAATTAAACTGAATTTTGAGAAGAAAACGATAATCGTCACATTTTGTCTAACGAACTGTAGGACTTACGTGTTACACACGGACTTTCAAGACGCGGAAGTGTGCTGTAAACTGTCTGCTGAGTTTAATGTGCGTATGTGGGAGGTGGGGTGAGTGTGGGCGGAGCTTTAACTATCACACCAAGCACGTATCGCACACAGCACAAAGCGGAAGTACAGGTTCTACCAAACACAAATACGTGTGGGGGTTAAAAACACCAAAACAGCTTCGAGCGTTTGCAAGTTGTGTATTAGTGAGATTATATATATATATATATATATATATATATATATATATATATATATATATATATATATATATATATAAAACAGACTGTACATATTATTGCATACGGCTTATCGTAGAAAACAATGACATCCCGACTTATTTAACATCCAAATGCAAATAATGAAGTGATTCTAGAACACAAATACCAAACCCTGTTCCTGGTAGTACCCCTTGTCGTGCACATTTTAATGTGTTTCCTGCCCTAGAAAGGGCTGTTTTTAGCGGATTAACCAGCTGTGCAGTTTCCATTTTGAGAACCTGTCACCTAGAATACAGGAAGTCGCAGTTCGTCGGTTTTCATTTTGGCTTCTACTATTATGAGGCCGTGGGAAATGTGGCGCGACGTGGACTGGCAGCTATTGAGCCATTTATAGAGTTCTTTCCATGAGTTTGTTTACTGTCAGTAGGCTAAACCTCAGCATTCGGCTGCAGTCGCCACCCTTTGACCGGCTGTAGCGCCCCCTAGTGACCTGTGAGCATTCACATACATACGAGCCGTGATCTGCAACCTGCAACTCTCTTCTCACGCTTCACAAGAAAAGGTGTGTTAGTGCAGAGAAAACAATGAAGCATGCAGTGCATTCTTACTCCAGGGTCAAGCTCAGGAAACACGTGTGTGTGTGTGCGCGCGCGCGCAACGTTCAATGCATAAACCAGACAAACAGCCACAACATGCTGGCCTTTCTCATGTTGTTGCAGTTATATCTACTTCCTGGTTTATGATCATACCCACTAAACAAATCATAAATAAATCTACTGTGCATGATCACAAGCAAACTGAGGAGCATGCTCAATCTTCAGAAATGCATGAGTTATCATCACTGCTGGAAATGTTTTATGTTACAAACCTTATGAGAATCAGAAGACTAGCCAAATAGGTTAATACTAAAGTCTTTAACATTTGCTCGAAGTTTAACTTTTATTGCAATAGACAATGAATGTAGTTACTTCTAATGAGTGTTCATTTTTTGCCACTTTATTCTGTAGATCTCTGAATCCTGAAATTGTTTTGTAAGAACTACTCAAACTCTTTCCAATATAGCACTAAGCATGTTTAAATGAAATATCCACAAAATGTCAATGTAAAACTTTATTCCAGACAACAATCTTAAGCTTTTTCCATTTTTCAGAACTTGACATGTCAGAACATTACAGTCTAGGATAATGTTCAAAACCAGTTTCTTTCCCATGCCTATTTATCATTTCTGCCAAGTCCACAGTAGTCTTCTTAAATCATAAATACATAAAGGTAAGGTGCATGCATGTCTGTCTGTGCATGTACAGCACTGAGTACACAGATACACACAGTAAACATTAGGTTTTGGAACTCCAAAATGATCAAGCAGTGTATGGGGTAGTTCATATTAAAGCTGTGGTGAGTTGACCTTTCAATGCAAAATGAAATATTTGCATGGATCACAATAACCAGCCCCATAGACCTTCTTGTTTCTAAAGCAGTATTTTCTAAAGAGTCTTTCCTGGCTATCTCTTATATAATTCCAACTAAATACCTGACAAAATATTAGAATAAAGATACTTGTGTCATTATTATACAAATATACACAACTTGGGAAGGTTTCCTCATCTACACCTTTATACAACTGCATATGCCTTAACAGTAACCCAGTGTGTTTTCTAATGAACTGAATTCTTAACAGTTTTGTAATGAGAAAAAATATACACTTATGTATGTATGTATGAGAAGAAAATGTTGCAAAGGAAGATGTTTAACAAACAACTTGATGGTTATGTTAAAAGAAAACCTGTAGAGTGGAGATAAGAAAAATGAAGATATGGGGAAATGAAAGCAAATACAAATATTAAAATAAATGTGCTTTCTATTTACAATTTGAGATCAGCTAAAAGAGGTTATGGTACAACACTGTACATAATACATTATTCACAACAAACACCCGAACAACATTCAAACGTAATCATGCTCAAAATGCATACTTTTCAATTTTGCCTGCAAATTTTCTCAAATCACCATATTATCATCATAACTCTTGCATCAAACACAGTCACGGTCACTCGTATGAGTGCGGGATGCATGACATTTTTAAAGTGTTCCGCTCAATATGCAGTTATGAATATGATTATGCAGTTAAAGTCCCTGAATAGTTTTCAGCCAAGTCTGATTATCTCCTAGGTTACTGACAGACTTGCATCACCTCTGTCCATGGTTTGTACATGTGAATTAATTTAAATGGGATCTGAACTTCTAGTGTTAAGGGAGTCTTAACATTGTAGCTTTCTGAATCAGGTGTATTTAGTACAGACGTCATTACAAACTAAGATTAATATCATCAAGGCCTAAACAGAATTATCCTATAGATCAAAAGCTAGCCATCCTTGATTAGGAAGGCAGACATGTCAACACCAGGAAAATGAACTTTATGATAAATAATTATTACCTGAACACACTTATTTAATCAAATTATTAAAATGTATATTATCACATGTAATGTGCTTTTCCATCTGCCTGTCTATCCTCTTAATGTCCCTGCTTCACAAACAGTAACATAACAGACTGAATGATTGTACCTTGGTAACTCCTGATGTGTATCATACAGGTGAAGAAAAGGAATCTATGTTCACTTACATTTATTACCTTAACAATTATGAGCCTGAGCTATTCCGTATAATTACTCAGTACAAGGCTGCATGGTTTTACTAAACCATGTCAAATCAGGTGTCCTGAACACAATGTTCTGTGCTGAGTCAGGTCCTTAGTTGAAGCACTTTTGATTATCGCGGCACATGAATACAACATTTTGGTCTATTCACATTCTAACGCAAGCCTACTGATGAGTACCGAGTTTAGTCAATCGAATTAAAAAAGCAAACATTTGATCAGACTGAGATGAGAAATTACAAGTGTGATTAACATGCATTTTGCACCAAAGTAGCGAAGTAATATGTCTATATGCTTTAGAAAACAATCTTATGCTGCTAATGCCAAAGAACAAAGATTATCATCTCTATGAACCTGTAAATATGATTAGTATTTGATGAGGGATCAAACTGTCTGTGGCCTCCATAATTTCAAACAAAGAGTTTGATCTCATTCCTGTAGAAGGTGTATAGATCATAAAGTGCATTAAAATTGCCCGTCACCTTAACTGGCCCTTCACTAAACCGACTGCTCCTGAGCCAGATGTTTGTGAGACAGTGTGGTGGATCAGGCTAGAGCTGTTGAGAGGGGATAGAGTTTAAAAAAAACAACAACTTGTAACCCAATATATGAAGCAAATAGTGCACAACCCCAATGGAGCTCTGAAGTTGAGGAGAGAAAATTTGGGAAGGGGTCGCTCAGGATCTGAGGTAGTGATTAGCCAACCAGTTTGCTTGTGACTAAGGAGGACTTTCTTTGTGGCAAGTCCTGCGGAGTTGGAATGTGATCACCGGTCACGATACTCTTTTCTGGACCAGTTGCTGCTGGTAGTTGCTTATTCTTCATCTTTGCCTTGGCCATGTTGTAATCACCTGAATCAAAGTACTTTTGCTGAAAAAAAAGAAGAAGAAGAAGAAAAATGAATGCAATTACCAGTTTTACCAGGTGTGAATCCACACTATAAGTCCCAAAGGAAGGCAACATGCCAAATTATATGTTTAACACCATACAGCCACCTACTCCTTTCTGAAGTCTTTTCATCAAAAAGTCTGATCCTCCTGGCTTCTGGCCCAAATTAGGATACTTTGCTTTTAGTTTGGCCTCCTCTGTTCTCACAGGATTTGAATTAGGGTCCTGAGATTCCTGCACAAAAAAACCCCAAACATTATGTGCAGAATGTGTGGCACGAATGTAAGACCAAGAGTTCAACAACAACAAAAAAAGAACATACACGTGTTTGTATACACGTGTGCTCTCAATTGAAGGAACATAATCCCATGCAACGTGAAATCACACCCATTCTGGAAACTGATACTTCCTCTTAAGGGTGTAATTATTTGTATTAGTCCTCATTACAATACCACGACAATCATTACGAGACCATAATGCCTTTTATTTTATGACCATATGCTCAAGCCTTATAACTTACATAAATTCCCCAGATTAGTCTGCCAGATCCTTTATGCTTCTAGCAACTGATTTAAGAAGCACATAAACACCTACTCATGTGTTGCAAGACTGGGAATGCACTCTTCCAGTGTCATGAAATGCAGAGAAGACAAAGTTCTACTCTAAATTCATGTTAGAAATATGTAGCAGCTCATTTAAACTTAAGATTATTATTACTGCTGTTAAGGAATCCTTAATAAACAGACAGAACTGTATTAGCATAAAACCTGAAGAACCTGATAGACACAGGAATTTGGATCAAGACCGTACATGTTGCATTTCAACATAACAGCAACTAGGTGTAGCTGGAAAATACACTGAACACATGCATATAGTCAAGTCAATGTCCAAAGTACAGCACCATGTCTAGAACAAAAAGAAGTCTACCAAGGTGACTTTGTAACTGACCCTAAACATGACCGAAACAATCTTTTTCAACAACAAAACAAGAAACGATGTCTTTAGAAACCTGTGGTTTGCAGATTAGATATATACATATATTATTTTACTGACATTACTTATGGAATCAAACTCCTGCAAGGCATTGTTTTTAATTGTCTTTATATAAGAAAGATTAATGTATGGTTTAGACACTAATCTAAGAAGACAACGCCTCAGACGAACAGGTACAGCTCAGACATCCACCCCAGTGACAGTATCTGGAATGATCTACTACACCCTGCCAAGAATTTATGAGTCACTGAAACTGTAGAAAACACAGAACATGTAGGCTGATGCGGTGTGCTTGCGAGTGGATTTACTGAGAGACTTTTACATTGCATGCACAAAGACAGAAACAATAAAGTAACCTTCGTTCAAGATGAATTCAGCATGAACATGCATAACTCATATAAATGCTACAAAAAGTGAAATGCACAATAGAGCATGCATGCAGCTATTTTCAACCTCGAACATTCGTGACTGAATGTTTACTGGTATAGAGGACTGCCAGAAAAACTAACCCTACCTTCCCGCCTACCAGCTGTCTACAATTCAAGCTAAACAAATACTCATTTCCATTTAACCTTCCTGCATTGTATTAGCTCGCTCAGCCTGACATTGGTTGCTTGAAATATGGGTTACTTTTCATATGGGCTGTATTTGTAAGATACAGTGGTTGAACAATGCTTCAAATTTAATCTACGTAGCAAAGCTTTTTCATTTTGTAATAATGATGTGTTGTTTTTTTCTGTTGTTGTTGTCGTCATTCTGGCTTTCATTTGCTGCCCTCTATTGGACAAAACACTTACATGAGTAGTACTATAGCAGAACTTCCCGACACATTACATTACAAACCTATTACATTGTGAATTTACATTATAGCTATTCATAGAGATTGATGACTATGGTTAAGTTTAAACTTAAATAGACTTTGTTTCAGACTTCAATACAATTAGAATATGTTAGACCACATCTTCGGTCTAACCAGCTACCAAAACACAGGCGCGAGTCTAACTGGTTGACTATCTTTATCAGCTTGCTTATTACTGATTAAACTGATCAATAAAAGTTGAGATGATCTAAATTGCCTCAAAGCTGTGTTCTTTTCATAAAACCCTGACTAATATGTAGCAATTCAGAAACTGTTTTCTTTCAGCAAAAATCCAGCTTGGTTTGACCAATACACAGGCCAAGCTGCTCAGACCAAGCTAAAAGATGAGATTATATCTCAGAATATAAACACTAAAGACGTTTTTTCTCTTCCATCCATACTGGGCACCAGCTAGTCTATGTTTTTACATGAAACAACATAACCCAGTCATCTTTATGTGTGTGTTTTATGTTGTGCGGTCACAGCGTTTGTACACATGCCTGCATAATGGGGAAATCATGATGCAAAACGGACCAGACATCAATGCAAATAGCTCAGCTGAAATACACACTGGAGGAATACTGCAAAGTTAAAGCAGCCCAACCCTATAGCCATGATCAGGTGCATGACCTCCCCTACTGTCCTGCTGTGAATAAACCAAACCTACTGAGAACCAGGACGGACGGACATACATACATACATATTCACTGGGCTGATCATACATTTAGGTCCTGCTATAGACTGAAGGCCAATTTTGGCAGAGCTCTTGTCTCAGTGATTTGCAAGGTGCTGTCTGACTACAGCGGAAACTCGCACTGCAGCAGCCCTGTTCACGCTCAACTCATGAACCTTAGCTTGGTTTACCTCAGTAAACTCATACAAGATACGTTTTCGAAGACCCTTAACCCGTACAGATTGATAACCACACGAGTCACACAGTTTCAAGGTGTATCGTCCAGGATAGCTGACGTACCTAGCTAGCTATAGCCCGCTGCTTGCTAATAGACACAACAGCTTAGCCTAATCAGTGCTAGCTTGTAAAAACATGGCTAGCTGACTAGCCTCCTAAACGCCCACCTGTGTCTCACCGCACTCTCCCGATAACGTCTCGGTATCCTGGTTATCTGACATTGCTGGCCAACTTCTAAAGAAAACGGGAATCAGGATGCTTGCAAGGGAAAACTGTAGCGTGTCCAGAAAGATTCGCCCGCCCACGCTGTACTGACTGCGGGTAACCGAGCAGCCTTTCGCCAGAGCACCCAAGCAAACGTCTCAGAAAACTACATGCGCGGCTATTACACAAACGGTGGTAACTGTTACCGCGCAACTCAAAACAAGGAGAAGAGTACAGGGGTAATAATGCAAATTCACCATCGACTATTACCCTGCTGGAAAGTCCAGTTGACCAGTTAAACTGGTGACCACCTTATTTGTTCAAGCTATGTTTTTTGAGAACTGATTGACCAGTTCGAGCTAAATCCAGCTCTAGCTGGTAACTGGTAACCATCCTATACTTAATGAACTACTTACTTAGATTATATATACTTAGAATAAAACAAAAATCACCCTCACAAAATATAAATGAATTTCCTTTTAAAAAATTTTTATTATACCAGTACAATTTATGTCATATTGTGTGAGAGAAACTAGAGTGTGTGTTCACTGAAGGCCAACATTCATAAAAAAAAACAGTTTTCATATTAAAACACAACATTGTGTGGGAATAGGTTCATACTAATGGAATGTTAAATACCCGGTACCAACACGTACACATATACAGTAGGCTACAGTTGAGAGAGAAGAGGAACAAAGTGGGTGGCATGTTTGCTGTGTGAATCTGAATATATGTGTGTGTCTGAGAGAGAGAGAGAGAGAGAGAGAGAGAGAGAGAGAATGAGAGAGAATGAGAGAGAATGAGAATGAGAATGAATGGTGCCCTGCAATAGACTGGAGTCCCATTTGAGCTGAATTCTCCTGCCAGGATAGGCTCTGGATTTATGCGACCCTGACCTGTTGATGGATGAATGAATGAATAAATGAATGAAAATGCTCAGTGCTGATTCAGATTTCAAGCTAGTTCAGCTTCTGATGATTTTTATGCAAACATTGGGCTGGAGTTTGTTTGTTTTTTTGCTGTTTGTTTGTTTTGTTCTTTTTTGTTGTTGTTGTTGCTGGACCTGGCAATCCTGCACATGTTGTCAATTTACAATTTTATGCTCCATATTTTTCTTAGTTCTTTGCTAACTTTTTTTTCACTTGACTAGCTTTGTTTGTTTGAATTTCACAATCATCACTTTTTTTGTTGTCAATCTCAAACAGTTAATTTTTATATAGGATTAGTAGAAGTATTTCAAGACAATGTCACACCCTGTATTTCAAACTTGCCCTATTTACATGGTAAATAATATTCATTAATTTTATTTGACAAATTGGATTTTATCAGTTTTTGTGTTTCCACTTTTTTTCCCAGGAGTTATTCTTAGGGGCCCCTGGTTGCCATGGCCCCCTATGCACCATACATTCTGCATATCTTCTATAGAGGAACTTTATAATTCCCTGTACAATCTACATTTTTAACAATACAAACACTGATAGCCACAACATTTTAGATATAAGTAATAATATAAGTCTCAATGTATTTATGAATTTGAAATACTGAGGTTATTCAAAATTAGACAAACAAGAACATGCTTTAGTTAATAGCCATAAAGTTACCTTGTAGCTAATACACTGGAAAAATGTATGCATTTTGCTATAAATGTTTGCCCTTTACTACACTGTTTGTGTTTCTATCTGTGATCTGAATCTCAAGAGAAATTGGGTCATGCAGCAAGACAACGACCATAAGCACATAAGTCATTCAATAAAATTAATGTTTTGGAATGGCCAGGTCAAAGTTCTGACCTTAATCCAATAGAAATGTTGTGGAAGGACCTGAAACAAGCAGTTCATGTGATAAAACCCACCAACATCCCAGAGTTTAAGTTATTCTGTACTGAGGAATGGTCTTAAATTCCTCCAAGCCGATGTGCAGGACTGATCAACAGTTACGGAAATGTTTAGTTGCAGTTATTGCTCACAAGGTTATACTGAAAGATACTGAAAGCAAAGGTTCACATACTTTTGCCACTCACAGATATGTAATATTAGATAATTTCCTCAATAAATAAATGACCAAGTATAATATTTTGTCTCATTTATTTAACTGGGTTCTCTTTGTCTACTTTTAGGACTTGTGTGAAAATAGTTTAGGGGGCAGGGGTGGCTTGGCAGTTAAGGCTCTGGGTTACTGATCAGAAAGTCGGGGGTTAAAGCCCCAGCACTGCCAAGCTGCCACCTTGAGCAAGGCCCTTAACCCTCTCTGCTCCAGGTGTGCTGTATCATGGCTGACCCTGCACTCTGACCCCAGCTTCCTGACATGCTGGGGTATGCCCCACCAATTATCCATATTCTACGGCTTACTCCTTCTTCAGGGTCGCGAGGCACCTGGAGCCTATCCAGGAAGCATCGGGCACAAGGCAGGGTACACCCCGGACAGGGTGCCAGTCCATCGCAGGGCACAATCACACAATCACATACACTATGGACACTTTAGACACACCAATCAGCCTGCTACTGACTGGGAGGAAACCTGCAAACTCCACACACACACGGCCCCAGCAGGAATCGAACCCCAGCCCCTGGGGGTGTGAGGCAAACATGCTAACCACTAAGCCACCTTGTGCCCTGTGCTTTCCCTAAGGCACTGTCCATCCACAGGGCAGTTAGATACAGATAACCCATTAACACAAGCTACCTAGCTAAAGTATAATGTAAAAACAACATAACAATTGGCCTGTGCATGTTGTTATCTATTATGTATATATTTTGTTATTCAGCCCATCAAAAAGGATTGCCATGAGCATTAGCTGGATAGTTTTAGCACACTGGCTAAAACCCACATCACAGGATTGAGAGGATCCATCTCGAATCACTCACTCTTACCTAATATAGCCAAGTTTGACATACACAAATATGGAGAAACTCACAGCAAGTCACTAGCTAACTATCATGAGTTCTCTAGTTCAACAACATTTGAACTGGGTTGCAACATGAACTCCACAACAATGATAAATGTGCTATCAACTGACTAACATTCTCTAGCTTCCCATGAAATTAGAGAACAAATAAATGGCTAACCTGTTCAGCAAGATAAAAAAGCCAACGCTCCATCAGTCCTGCATCAATTTTACACTTGTATTATAATACCAGTCTCTTTCCCACTTTCTTACTCCAAATACTGTGGGCCATATAATGTTTTTATAGAATATTCAATTTTTGACTCAATAATAATTTTTTTTTATTCAATGCACTGTACCTTTATAGTTATGTTTCAGGACAGAGTTTGCCTTCAAATGTGCCTTCTGGGATTTTGGAGTGGAATCAAAAACAGAACAAAAAAGGGGGAAGGGTCTCATAAAAAGAAAGAATGAAAAAGAAAAGTAGAGAAGAGGTTTAAAGAGGTTAAACCTTTTTTGCACTGCTGGCCACATGTAAAAATTTTGCTTGAATCTCTGCCATGCTTGCCTGAAGATAGCGCTGATCTCTTTCCTTCTCTTCACTTTTGTATCTTAATATAAAATAGCCAAAATAACATTTGAAAGCATATACTTGCAACAGCAAAAAAAATAAACAAAAAAACCCCAGCATATAGACAGAATAAGCAGTATATAAAACAGTACATGAAAGAAGGAAATATAATTTTTTTAAAAAATTTGTTACACGTTTGTTGGAATGTCAGTCTCATCAGTAACCTTATAGCAATATATTGTAATCTTTAACAGGAAGTACTAGATACATTTGACTTTATTCAAGATATCCATTTTTCCATCTGTGCATGCATCTGTCCAAGATTCTCAATACTGCAATATCTCATTGGTTGAATGTTTGCAGGATATATGTGGAATTTTCATTGAACCAGCAGATGAACTGATTACATTTAAGATTAGAACTGATGGTTAAATTCCAGAGTCTCTTTCTCTCGCTCTCTTTAGTGATTCATATGTTTACATTATTAAATATATTGATTTTGGGGGTGTTTCTGATTGAGTGCAATTCAATATGCTTATACAATTGCACATGTTTAGGGACAGTGGTGGCTTAATGGTTGGTGCTTTGGACTACTGCTTGGAAAGTTATAATCATGGTACTGACAAGCTGCCAGTCTTGAGTCCTTGAGCAATGCCATTAATGCTCATCTGTTCAGTTTAGTTGGATAAAAGACAAATTAATAAATGTGTATTTATTCTAGGATAAATATGTATATGTCTAGGATGCAACATGTGTTCATAGGGTCATGGCCAGAGGCCTTAACAAAAGCCATCTTGGAAGGTGCCAGGGTTGATATTATCAGATAGATTAAAGTATCACTGTACATAATGATGATGATTGGGATTTCACTCAGAATGTCCTGTTTTCTTGTGATAGCAAGAAATAGGCACAAAATTTACTTAAATTAAACCTATGTTTTATTTCCACCTTTTTCACTGTTCATCAGTTAAATGTATTGTATGTGTGTTTTATTGTATCACAAACAGGTAACTGCTGAACCTGTTCATTGACTAAATTTATGTTCCCTATAGTTTGTTTACATAGTATTGTACATAAAAACATTATGGTTTTACATAATTCTAAACAGTTGGGTGTAATTGGTTGACTGGTGTGTCTCTCTACCCACCATCTGAGATGCTTCTCACAACATTTGCTGCATCAACAAAGCCAACGGCATTGTAGAAGACACCTCCCACCCCTCTTATGAACTTTTCATCCTCCTGCCATCTGGCAGAATGTACTGGAGCATCTGTGCCAACACCACCATCAGATTCTGCAGAGCAGTTTCTTCCCTGAGGCAGTCAGAATACTCAACTCCCTGCTGCCTCCCAACGTTCACCTGGGCTAGTCAAAGCCCTAACCCAGTATGACTCTTGGACATTTTAATATTTTATTATTATTATTATTATTATTATTATTATTATTATTATTATTATTATTATTATTATAGTGATATTTTTTATTTTATTATTTATGAGAATCTTTATTGCTTGCAACTTAATATTGCTGCTACAACATATAATTGTTTTCAGACAATTATTGCAATAGTTTTCCCACACAACACTGTTCTGTTGTTCTGTATAGTCAACATGCACTGTCCTGGGTATTTAATGGTCCTGGAGAAATGTCATTTTGTTCCAATGTATACAAGCTATATAGAGGAATGACAATAAAACCCACTTGAACATGAACTTGAACTAATGGACTATAGTTTCCATATGTCACAACTAATAAATGTAAATATTAAATTCTATATGTTCACTAAGGTTTCCAAAACAAATTTTGGAGTGGAATGTAGTTTGTGTTATAATGCAGCCCAAAGCAGTAAAATTAGTTTACTCAGGCAACTGGGGGAAATGGGATTAAATGTCTTGAGACTCCACTCTAACAGCTTAAATAGACAGGAATCTACATCTGGTGCTGGTTAAAATATGTAAAAGCAATAACCGATGAATGAATGAATCAATTAATAAAAGATTCGAATCATTTTCCTGAACTAAATGATGAATCGAATCACTAAAAAGAATCGTTTCGCGCGTCACTAAGTTATTTAAGAAGCTTCATAGATCTGTGGTAAGTCTGTATTACTAAGGTGCTTTGAGTTTTGTTGGAATCTGCAAAAAAATAGCAAAACACTAGTAATCCTAACATTGATATTTATTAGTAAGGTGAATTTAGGTGTATGAAGTTATTTAAACTGCGTTTCATGCAAATGGACGTGGTTCCTTTTTGTAGCGTTCCTTTTGCTAAGTTTACCTGGATAACGCTAAATTATACCAATCAATCTAACAGTAATTTTCACACAATTTGACATAATCAAGTGAAAAGGATCCTAGTAGACTTGAATCATATCCTTTTAGCTAAACAGTGACACCTAGTTACACTATCTATGACTAAGTTGAGGTAAGGCTAATGATGGCTAACGTTCTTCACCTGGTGTCACAGCATGATGTTAACCTAGCCCCCTTTCCTCATAACACGGTCAATTTACCCGCGCGCAAAATTGAGTGGCACGGCTTTTAGACACTCCGCGGTAGTAGCGCCGCACACTGAAACCAATTCCGCGTTTCCACTGCAGGAACTTTCCACAGGAACTAGGGACTTTTGGAGGTACTCGGTGTGTTTCCACCAAAGGGACCAGGGTCTAAATTAAGTACCGGTTAAAATATTTCCCCCTCGGCAAGTCTCTACTCGTGGTACTTTTTAAAAATTCAAGAACTTTGGTGGGTGGGACTTGGGCGCTGAAATGCTGATTGGTTGAGTGCACAGCATTTTTTTAACCACCATTTTTAAAAGTCTTTTGCGGTGTGTACAGTAAAGCCTAGCTCACACTACAAGATTTTAAGCTCGTCGTCAAAAACCCTTTGATTGGAGGCAAATCAGCCACAATTGGTGCTCACCAATCAGCAGTTGATTGTTAAGTGTGAAGTACTCAACAACACATCGCCGAGGCATTGCCAACACCAGACAGATACGGTAAATGTCTGGAGCTGTCAGGCGACTCCACATCCTGTGGTGTGAAAAGTGTCATCACAGGCAGGGATTACGTTGATGAGCTACAGCCAATGAGAGAGCAAGGCATGGGGTGAGGTCACTGTGATGAAGGGAAACCCACAAAATATAAGCAGAAGCATAAAGGGGAGAACCTGTACAAACACGCAAAATCCTTGCTGGCCGCGTGTGCTAATCCATTCTTTCACCCACTTTCTTAGTTTTTTTCCTTTTTGGGGTTTCTTCAGCACAAATCATCGAGCAAACAGCTCACACATCTTATTTCTGTCCTATGTCCATATTCAAATAAACAACTCCTGTTTCGCGTGTGATTTTCGTGTCATATATCCGTGTCATTTATATGACACAATTGAGTTTCTTAAAAAAGATAACTGATGGACCGATGCCGAGGCTCAGGCCTCAATTTGTATTTATGCTGTGCATGAAATGCAGCAGGAACTGGAAACGGCAACCCACAATGTAAAAGTATAGTTAAGCGATATCAAGTGAGTTAAGCGAGCTGGGCATTGTTCACCCAGGACAATAGTGCAGAGAGAAACTCAAGAAATTAAAACAGGACTACAAGAAAATTAAGGATTACAAACATAGGAGCGGCTCAGACCAGCGGACTAACGTCACCAGGCTAATTTGCCTAATCTTCACAGTACTTCAGACCGCGATGGAAACACAGACAACAAAGGTCTGGAGAAACCAAATGTTCCCGTGAAAAAAGTTCCTGGGACTAATTGATCCGGGTAATTTTAATGGAAAAGCAGCTAAAGATATTTATTTAACGAACTTCAACAAAACGAAAACAATTTTCACGTTGTATGAAACAATGACTTCAAATTAGTGAGCCATAAAAATAAGTTCACAGTATGTCTAAGTATATATAAAGTAGAAAAACGAAATGGTTATATTGAATTTAGAGTCTGCCAAACTGCTCACAATACAAATTATATGATTTCATTGCTGCTTTTAATAGCACTCAATAAGATCCTTTATTAATTCATGTTCAATAAACGCTTTATCCTGGAGAGGACCACATTGGATTGTGAGCCAATCCTGGTAATGCTGGGTGCAAGGTGGGAGAATTTACCCCATATGGGACACCTGTTTATTTCAAAGCATCATATACACAATCATTCACACGCTTAATCCCACCTAGAGGCAATTTAGTGCAGCTAGTGTACTTATGTTTATGTTTAGGCAGTAGGAGGAAACTGGAGAATCCGGAGTAAAGCAATGAGAACCCAACACAGACAGTAACTAAAGCTCAGGATTGAACTCTGCATCACTGCCTCACAGCAGTGCCACCTGGCCACCCTGTATTCAACCTGAGGTCAAGATTAGTCCAAAATAGCCATTTTCAATTGTCATCACACTAGCACATATTATCGTTGTCTTTCAGACTATGCTCACAATAAGAAATACAGAATTGAGTATACTAGTATGCAAAGAAAAGAATTTCACTGTGCATATGTATATGTGATCAATAAAGACTCATTATCATTTATTTATCATTTATTTAATTGCCATTGGAGATTTGCTATCCCAGACAAATTAATCATTATGGTTATTTAACATTTTAAAGTTCTTTGACATTAAAAGAACCAAACCCAATATATCTTATTAAACTGGTGTGTACTGATTAGATACACACTAGCAATTTAAAATAGGCATTTTACAGTGGATTAAACTTGATCGCTGAATTAATTTGATTTCCTAATAATGTGCTCAGTGAGTGTGTATATATATACAATGTACAGTGGGGTCCAAAAGCATGAGACCACTAGTGAAAATGCTGCTATTTTGCATTCTCTTCTATAGTGGTTAGCATGTTTGCTTCGCACCTCTGGGGTTGAAGGTTTGAATCCCTGTGTGTGCTGGGTACTTCAGGGGTTTCCTCTGAGTACTCCGGTTTCCTCCCACAGTCCAAAGACATGGCTCATTGACATTTCCAAATTGCCCGTAGTGTGCAAATGTGTGTGCGATTGTGCTCTTAGATGGGTTTTCACCCCGTCCAATGTGTCCCTGCCTTGTGCCCCGAGTTCCCTGGGATACACTGCAGGCAGAAAATGGATGGATGGATGATTTTGGGTGTAAATTATTATAAAACTCAGTAGTACAATCCCGTCATTTTTTTTTATTGTATAAGTGTATTCCGGCTCACTAATCTGGAGCTGGTTTGAATAAATACTACTTTTAAATTATTTTATGTATTTTAAATATTACATAGTATACATACTCTATTTTAGAAATTTATCTTAAGACTGAATTCCAGCTACTATACAGTTCTGCAGCAAAATTAAATCATTTTATTAAGCATAAAGTGCCACACTGTGATATGTGTAACGATACCTATTTCAAACCGTCTCTTTATAATATCTGATTAAATTTGATTAATAGAGCTCATTTTTGCTCACAACCACTGAGTTATAGTTATAGAAGAGTCACTTTATTAATGGATAACACATTGTTTGTTTATTTTTGTTTTTCTTGGTTACTGTTTGAAAAGCCCTCATGTCAAGGTTTTACAGTGCGTACACTACTACCACTAAGTGTCTAAAAGGCGTGCCCATACATTTATTTTGATTGTTTTGTTTTGTTTTATGATGCAACCAGAGAGACCAAAGAATTCACAATCATCCTTCTGATCGCCATGGCCTGCGAACAACGCTTGCGGACTCATGAGGTAAAGATTACGCTAGACTATGTTTTATTAACCAGTTAAATGTTTACTCATGACTTCCCCAAAATATGTTTTTTTTTATTTTCAGGGGTCTTCGCAAATGCTTCCTCGTGTAGTTGCCACAGAGCAGCAGTCACTGGTGGTTGTTAAGAAATTACTTGCGATTGCTGTCTCCAGCATCACTTACCTTCGAGGTCTTTTTCCAGAAAAAGCATATGGGAGTAAATATGTTGAGGGTAAGAGAAATACATTGAAACATTGGGCTATTAAATATCATTCTGCAAAATTTGAATTGCATACATTTGCCATAAACAGTAACTAGAACAGAGATTTTGCAGATCCGATACTGACCATACTGGATTTTCTCATTAGCAGCACTGGCACCTTTGATGATACAATGTTTTTAATCTGTATCATAACCATGAATTATGACCTTCATGTTTTTACACCTCCACCTCCCCCAGAACAGAAAGTGATGATTCTTCGAGAGGAGCGGACCTGCCCTGGTGCTAGTCAGATTGTACAGTGGTCAGTATTTAGACACACCAGCACCTGCAGTTGTTCACTAAATAAATGCTCTCACAATGTTAACATGCTCTAGCAATGCAAATTATCTTTTTTTTTTTTAATAATAGTGTGTACTGAAACACATTTCTGTTGGAAAATGCCAGTGGTTATTTCCTGATTCACTCACACACACTATCATATGTGCAGGTTGCAGGGATGCTTTGATGCCCTTCAGAAGAGATACGTAAGTCAGCTTCATCCAAAGAAGGACTGAAAACTTTTCTCAGGAAAATTTGTGCACAACATTGAACTTTAAAAATATTACAATTCCACTTAATGATGTTTATTTCCAACAGCTCCGCATTATTTTATTATCCGTGAGTATTTAAAGCAGAATAATTGTTCAAATAAATGTAACGTTTAACTAAAGTGATGTTCTAGGTGTTGTTTAATTCTGATTACAATGCATTGCTTATGCTTTCCTAGATGTACTCTGATCCAGAACACCCTGAGGTAGGTAATCCTATTTATTTATTTATTTATTATTGAAAGTAATTTGGCAGTAGTAATCAGGCAAAGTGACATTTATACCACTGGTAACAAGACATAAGTAAGGCTGAGTTCTAGCTGATGGTTTCCATCTCCTTTAATATTTTACCTTGTTTTTATTAACCATGTTCTTTGTTGTAGAAAGTAACAGAATGCTACCAGTTCAGAATTCAGTACACTGAAAAGGGGCCTCGGCTGGATTTTGAAAGGTGATCATTTAGAAATGTGCTACTTTTGAATGTTGATCAGAACACAGGGAAAAACAGTATAACAATGTTATTAACACATGGGGGCTCTAATTTGTGTAGTCTTTCCCTGACACAAAGAGAAAACCCTGGGTTAGGGTTAGGGTAAAGTGAAAACCCTGTGTGATGCTAGATCTTGCATTTTCTGAATAGGAAGCTGGTCCATCACAAGGCAACACACGCACGCACATACATATCATAACCAGTCTACCATAACCATAACCTGTCTGTTTGCAAGTATGTTTTCAGGAGGTGGGAGAAAACCAGAGGTTAGTGTCCAATTTGGCACAGCTGATACTTAAAAATGGGTGTACAGGAGTTCCAAAAATAACATCTAGACAGGCTGACATGCTGGCAAAACTCTTGTAAAGTCACAGCCATGCTATTTATAGTTAAACTCCATCCATCCAAAGAAAACCACTTATGTCCATGTTTACTGGCTACAGTCCACAGAAATGCATTTTAAATAGAATAATTGTACACTGATGACCCTTTAAAGATCCATTACTGCATGAAGTTTACTGCTAATTTTGGGTTTTCACACCAAATATTGACTTTGTTAAGTTTATTACTGTTTCTTGCTCCTTATATAAGTTTGTTTTATGTAGAAATGTTTAATTCCATTATTTCTGAAGGCATCTTTGCGCTATAGCATTTCTTTGCATGTGCCTAAGAATGTTGCACTGAATATGGCACAATCAATGCAGTGAAGAGAAAAAGGCACTAGTTCTGTTGTCCAGGCTGTTATTTTTACTATGAAAACAAAATTCTGTGTAAAATATAATTTTATCATTGAGATATGTCACCGTTCTGAGCCATGGTGCACACTTTTTTCTAAAGGGGATGAGAGACTAACGACCCTTTGATGATGTATTCATTCTCACCACACATCTTTTCACCAGATTGCCATCTGCTATGATGGTCACAGAAATGCTAAGCACAAAAATTCTCACACATGCCAGCACTGTAAAACCTGAACCTTCTTTTTGAAAATAGAGCCCATGACCTTTGAAAAAAGTGATGATCTTACTTGAAAATGTTGTGTCTAAAATTGTTAGCAAAAGCCAGAAGAATGTGACTAAGATGGACTGTAGTGACATAAAGAAAGCGAGTATTCTGTTGGTGCGTAAACTGTACACGCTGATGCAGAACCTTGGCCCACTCCCTGATAGTGTGTGCCTCAACATGAAGCTCTCCTACTACGATGATGGTAAATCACAGCTTGTACACCTGCTCAAATATGCAGCACATTCATGCAGCACGATGCTTAAAATCTTGCACATAGAGGTCAAGAGCTTCGGCTCATGTTCAGATCAGAATGGGGAAAAATGTGATCTCAGTGACTTTGACTTCTAAGTGACAAATTTTCATAAGTGTGAGTGAGATTTCCACAGCACTTTTTTGTGTGTTGTATCTGTTTACATGCTTGGCAGTGACTCCATATGACTACCAGCCACCAGGCTTTAAAGAAGGAGAAAACAGCATGCTGGTCTTTCAGAAAGAGCCGGTGAATCTGACCATGGGAGAAGTTGTTACGCCTTTCCACACCCTAAAAGTGGATATCACCACTGAGAGAGAGAGACTGGAAAAGGTGCTATTTGAACTTTATGGAGACGTAGTTAAATGTAGATTTTAATTCAGTGTGTGTGTGTGTGTGTGTGTGTGTGTATATATATATATATATCTCACAAAAGTGAGTACATCATGCTCTGCTTCAGTATGTCACAGTACATGTTGGCATTCATGGTTCCCTCAATGAACTGTAGCTCCCCAGTGCTGGCAGCACTCATGCAGCCCCAGACCATGACACTCCCACCACCATGCTTGACTGTAGGCAAGACACACTTGTCTTTGTATTCTTCACCTGGTTGCCGTCACATGCTTTACACCATCAGAACCAAATAAGTGTATCTCGGTCTCATCAGACCACAGGACATGGTTCCAGTAATCCATGTCCTTAGTCCGCTTGTCTTCAGCAAACTGTTTGCGGGATTTCTTGTCCATCATCTTTAGAAGAGGCTTCCTTCTGGGACGACAGCCACGCAGACCAGTTTGATGCAGTGTGTGGCATATGATCTGAGCACTGACAGGCTCACCCCCCTCCCCCCTCCCCCCTCCCCCTTCAACCTCTGCAGCAATGCTGGCAGCATTCATACTTCTATTTCCCAAACACAACCTCTGGATATGACGCTGAGCACGTCACTCAACTTCTTTGGTCAACCATGGCGAGGCCTGTTCTGAGTGGAACCTGTCCTGTTAAACCACTGTATGGTCTTGGCCAGCGTGCTGCAGCTCAGTGTCAGGGTTTTGGCAATCTTCTTATAGCCTAGACCATCTTTATGTAGAGCAACAATTAGAACAATTAGTTTTTTTCAGATCCTCAGAGAGTTCTTTGCCATGAGGTGCCATGTTGAACTTCCAGTGACCAGTATGAGGGAGTGTGAGAGCAATGACACCAAATTTAACACACCTGCTCCCCATTCACACCTGAGACCTTGTAACACTAACAAGTCACATGACGCCGGGGAGGGAAAATGGCTAATTGGGCCCAATTTGGACATTTTCACTTTTTGTACTCACTTTTGTTGCCAGCGGTTTAGACATTAATGGCTGTGTGTTGAGTTATTTTGAGGGGACAGCAAATTTACACTGTTACACAAGCTGTACACTCACTACTTTACATTGTAGCAAAGTGTCATTTCTTCATTGTTGTCACATGAAAAGATATAATCAAATATTTACGAAAATGTGAGGGGTGTACTCACTTTTGTGAGATACTCTCTGTGTATGTGTGTGTGTGTGTATATATATATATATATATATATATATATATATATATATATATATATATATATATATATATATATATTTAAAAAATTCTGTACATTTCATAATTTAATTAATGTAATGTTTGTTACTTGCCTAATTAGACAACTGAACTCTCTAGTTCAGTCCAAGGTAATATGGTTACATTAATGGCTGGCTAATTATGATTAAAATTAAATTGAAATTGGTTGTCTGTCTATGTTTGCAGGTAGATGATGATGAGCCGGTATGTGCCCGAGATAGATGGACTTTGAAAATAAATGAAGAAATGGTTTGTGTGTCAAAGCAGGTAAGAACGTCTTTTTAAATATAGTACTCAGATTGCGATTTCAATTCTGCATTCATGTAAATTTCAGTTGAAGCAGTCTGAGTTGCATTCATTGTCTGTTTTTCTGTAAATAGGAGTTTGTAACCAAAGAAAACATAGTTACTGACGCTGGCATTGAGAACTCGGGTAAGCTTTCTCAGATGGTTTGAGACAATCATCAGTTTATAATTTAATTATTTCTTTTTAGTTTGTTATACAGATTTGTACAGTGCATTTATCATAATCTTGATGCCACCTTTATTAACACTAGTATTAAAATAAACAAAACAAATATAATGTTGTAAAATTTTACTATTTCACATACTTTCTGTTTTGGCACTGATAGATCTGAGCAAAGAGGAGATGCTGGAGAATTCACAATTCATGGTAAATCTTTCAAGAATATTGAATATATTAGAAAACTGAACCTGGATTAATTCTCAAAGCCAGTGCTTTTTCAGTGACAGAATAATCCAATTTAAACACAGCAACAGGCTGTTGATGCCAATGTATTCTACCAGTCAAAAGTTTGGACAGAACAGCTTATAAATGGGTTTTCATAATCTTTCATATATTCTAATGTTTTATAATAATAATAACAATAACAATAATAATAACAATAATTTAAAAAGACAATGACACAATGAAATATGACAAATTGAATTATGCAGTGACCAAGAAAGGTGTTAAACAAACCAGAGCTTGTTTTATACTCTTAACAGGAAATTTTTAACAGTATTCCTTATGAAGCATTTTCAAACTCTTCGCATCATCTCCACCAGCTTCTTGATAGAGCTTCAAGTTCTCAAAGAGGTTGAGCATCTGTTGGCTTCTTTTCCTAAGTTATAAATGATAATTTGTTTGAGGAGACTTTATTTTAAGAAAAAAAACCCTAATTATTAAAACCTTTATTCAGAAATAAATGTGTATGGTTATTAATTTCACTTTTTATTTTGCTTTATCACAATGCAATGGCAGTCAAAAATATAAAGTATATTCAGTCTTGTGTATTCAAACTTTTGACTGCTAGTGTGCATTAACTTGCACTACAAATAATTAACTCTGTAGTCATAGTCCCACAACAGGCAGAAGGAAGAAGAACAGCAGCAATTCTCCAAATTGTTAAGACTATCTTAACAATTAGACTGCTTGCTGTTGCAGTAGTAGACTGCTTGCAGTAGACTGCTTGCTGTTGTGTTTTAGTTTGCATTGATTGAAACAGTTTGAAACTGTTGGCACTGTAGCAGTTATGTAAGACTGAACAAAGAACTGGGAAGACGAACACCTGTAAAAAAACAAAAAAGAAACATTCTACTATAAAAATATAATTCAATGATCTACTGGAATTCATGTAGACTGTAAAAGTGAATGATGCATTTTATTTAAAAATACAATTAATATATTTGCAACTTGTTATAGCCTTAGGCTTCTTAATGGAACCTGCGATAGATTTAAGTCTGTTTATGTTATACAGGCAGACAGTCTTGTAAAGAAGACAGCTGATCTAGATGTGACTACGAGGAAAACAAGGAGCGGCCGAGTCTTCAACTCCTCAGTAATAAGAGAGATATCTCTATATCTTTTTTCATGCAAGGTATAACACACGACAAACTGTGCTGTTATACGAAAATAATGCAGGCCAGGGGGTGTAAAGTGCCGTATTTACATGTAACAGCATAGTCTGGAGTGTGTTATTCCACTTATAACACAGTGATTTGCCAACAGTTACAATGTTTCATTTATTGATGAATACCACATCACGCATTTTAATGGTTTACAGTTAGAGACTTGATGTTGTGGCACATCCGAGAAGCAAAGTTAGTTCCTGTTCTCACCTACATTAAAGTTCGGTAAACACTCACATAGCAGCCACTCTCTCTTTCTCTCTCTCTCTCAACCAAGAATTCTGTAAATGTTAAATAACTGTCGCCTAACAAAAAACATCACAACATCAATTATTAAAAATTTTACTTTGTTAAAGAACACATGTTTAAAATAGGTTTATTATTGATCTTTGATCATGTGATCTGCCATACAAGTCCCTGTGTATGAGCTGTTACAATGTTACTATAGAAACAATAACATATTAGAACAAGCACGTTAATATTAACCTGTCGTTCATGTTACAGCCAGAAATACTGTCCGAGCCATGCTGTTGTACAAAAATAATGCACATGTTCTGAAAAGTCAGAGTCAAACATTCAACCATGCTGTGATCTAAACAATAATAATAATTATTTTTTATTATAGAACATTTCATACTACCATTTTCATAAGGCTGAAGGTTATCTTACATATTGATGTCATTTGTTTGTTTATTTTGGGATTATAGTGCAATAAAGGTGGTACTGTGCCTTCATCCACAGCAAAGAAACCGGTAAGCTTAAAAACTCCTGTAAACACAGCCCTGTTATGGAAAACTGCAGACATACACATAATGCATAAGCAGTATTGGGAAAGAGAAGTGAGAAGTCTACAGTCTAAAAATATCTCAATCTAAAAACTCTACTTGTTTTTGTCTTCATTATTACTCTTACCATTTGGTGCCAATATGATCACAACTGTTAACTGTAGCTCAAAATTGTAGCATCTAAAATATATGTACGCTGTTCTCTTTGTAGGTTTCTCAGTTTCAGTTTCCACTTAGTCAAGACCCTTTGCCTGCTGCTCCAAAGAGGCGCAAATTCAGTGTCCCTAAAGAAAGCCACTGACACAGTGCTACAAAACATCATAGTGTACCCAGGACAGCTGGAGCATATTAGCTTAGCCTTTACAATGATGACATTGTAAAACAACAAGTGCTCACAGTAGTTTTGTCTCTGAACTACATAGCATGAATTCCAGATGTTACACGATATGTTGACATGGATTAATAGTAGTTAATGGTACTTGTATTTCAGGGATGATGTTTGTTTTTACATGTTAAATAAGTCAAACCTGTATTCAAGCATACAAATAGCAGTTGTTTTCATACTTCAATGTACAAGTATTGTTTTATTTGAATTATAAATGCATATTTACTTGTTTTAAAGTTAATATATTTCGGACTTTTGAAAATAAAGAAATATTTCTGAGCAAATCGGCAAGAGTTGGTTGTTGCACTTTTAGGATTTATCCTTTATCTTGACTAGCATTAGGGATAAATAATAGTAGTCCACTAGATGGCACCAATAGCATTATTCCAGAGGACTAGAGCGAACACTAAATGAGACATAGACCTTATTTGATTACTGTGTTCAATATGGCCTTGTTTGCTTTATCATGACTCAAAGGTGAGTATCATCTAGGCCACATGAAGCATCTACTTGCAGCACATGGGAGGGTTTTATTGTGGGTAGTGCACCTTTCAGCCACAATTTCCTTAGTGATAAGGGCACCAGAGTCTTTTAACCTACATACAGTGCTGTACTACCTAGCAAAACAAGGTAACAATAGCATAAGCTGTCATGTATGGATTAAACAGTTGAGTGTATAAAATCATTTCCATGTAGGACATGCAATATCTTTTTTTAAGTACAAAGAATTGTATTGGTTGGGTTATGGCCCAATTAACATTTATTTATTTATTTATTTATTTATTTATTCTTGTTTTTGCAGAGAAAATTGTAACAGCAATTTGCAATATCTTCTCAGCCAAATGGCCCTCCAAGGGTTTACTTGGATTGATAAAATAATGCGAGACAAGGGCATGTTAAAACAGTAAAGATATAGGATGCTTTGATGATAAGCCAGTAACAGTCTATGGGTGCACATTAAAGATAATTATGCCAAAGCAGTACCCACAGCTTTATCTCTTTGTGGGTAGTCCAGCTGTGAAATATACTTCCGTACTACACCTTAAACTGTGTCTTCTTTAATAATTTTCCTTCTGTTTGCTATTGCTTGTTTAGATATGCCCAGCTGCACTACAACTGTCTAACACTGATCAATAGTACTGCAAATTAGTCACTTATACACACACAGACCCATAGAGTGAGGGTGAGAGGCAGAGTTCATTAAATAATCCATAAACAGACATGCTGAAATACTGTGTTGTGATTCCCAGTTTGAATAGCCAGCTGAGAAAGAGATATGGTATTATTTGTAGTGTATTATAGAAAGCCTGTGTAACATTCCTGCTTTAGCCAAAAGCAGTACTCGATTTTATGAATGAAGGACAAAGTGTGAGGAAATGCATGTAGGTTGTAAGACATTTGTTTTATTTATGCTCATATGATACATTCACTAGCAGCATAGAATAAATTCAAAAATAAATCGAAGCATGGACATTCTTGAAAACTTCAGATAACACGGGAAATCAGAATTCAGTTGAGAATTCTCAGTCAATTAAGCACAAATTTTAGGGGATACTTCATGAGCATACCAAAAGTCTAGTTGTTCACTCAAGACCTGTTTGGTGTGGCTGTGGAGCTCAAGACTCACACTCAGAGCTGTCAGGCTGATTAGAGACAGGGAGAGCCCTGAGCAAATTCAGAGATCTGAGCTGCTGTCAGGCCATGAGGGGGAGGCAGAGTGTTATTCCCCCTCAGGGCTTCTACAGTATGCTAGGAGAGCAAAAGGAGCTCTGGACATTTAGCAGGGGACCCTGATCCCCTGACCTTGCCAGAAGGGCAGCAAATGTTTTGCTGCTGAATAGTAATTCTTCAGCGCAGTAGCTTGCCTATCTCCTATCCCCTCACAGCATGCTTTGATTGAAAAAGAGACCATGGGCTTTTCTTCAGAATCTATGGATTGTGACTTATTTGTGTAAATAATAATGCAAAAAAAAATAAAAATGCCAAAGGTCCTAAAGAATCAAACCAAATGCCAATTCATTACTTTAAGGTAATATTCACTAGATACAGTTGTCAAGTTTTGATCATCATCAAGTCAAAACACAAAAAGGTTGTAGTCACTACCATATTTCATTCATTTATTCATTTATTCAGTCATTAACCCTTTCATCCTGGTCAGGGGTGCAGTGAAGAAGCCTATCCCAGGAACACTGGGAATAAGGCAGGAATATACCCTAGATCTCACACATCAGTTCATCGCAGGGCACCACGTCTACACTCGCATTCACACACTCATTTACACCTACAGGCATTTAATTTAACAGGCATAGAATATCCAATCTGCCTGCAGTTGTTTTTGGGTTGTGGAAGTAAACTGGAGAACTCTGAGGACAAGAACGTGTTCAATCCAGAACCCTGACCAAGTGATTTTTAAAGGAGACAAAGTTGAATTTATTTCAATCAAAACTTGCTTGCACATTTTACAACCTTACAGTAAAAGCTGTTCAGTTTGTTAGTTTTGCCAGCTCCATCAGGTTGCAATGCACATTTGCTAAATTAATTATTTATGTTATCAATATTCCAGTTGTGCTAAGCAGCTTGCTAGGGAACATTTGTTAGTTACAATGGTCATATACATTGATATGCTTCTGGTTATTTAGTTAGCCATTTAAATTAACAGTAATATTAATACCTAGCAACTCTGTTCCCCTTAAAATGCCTTTATTTTTAAATGTAAGCAAATTTGTGATATTGGCCATGTTAAAACTGTTAAAAGGTCAGATTTTCCTAATCGCCTAATCTCTTATTGAAGCATGTGTTCAGATGATATTCCAATGCATTTAATCTAAAATATATCTCAAGATTTTGCACACTTGTGGACTCCATGCGAGCTCAAGTGTACACTGACAATAAAGGAAAACAGGGACATACCAAATACTAAGAAATTCTGAGATTCATGTAAATATTTAAAAGATTCCACCAAGTTGTTGTCAATAATTTAATTTGTAATGAAAATAGGTGTATTAAATTAGAAAAGAAAACTTAAAGTGCATAAATATAGAGCCCATACCACAATATGTAAACCACTCATGAACAGTAAGAATCAGAAGGCCAGATTGGAATTTGCAAAGAAATACAGAGATGAACCAGAAGTATGGAGAACGAAAGGATCTGCTTATGATTCAAAACATAAAAGCTAATTTTTCAAGCATGGTGGAGGTAGTGTCATAGCTTGGGCTTGCATGGCTGCTTCTGGACTGGCCTCACTAATCTTTATTGATGATGACACTCATGATGGTAGCAACATAATGAATTCATAGGTCTACAGAAATAATCTGTCTTCTAAATTACAGAGAAATGCATCCAATCTAATTGGGAGGAACTTCATTATGCAGCAAGACAATGACCCAAAAAGCACTGCCAACTCAACAAAGGACTTCATCAGGTTGGAAAAGTGGAAGGTTTTAGATTGGCCAAGTCAATCACCAGACCTTAACCCATTTGAGAATGCATTTCTGAAGGGTGTAGCTGAAGCCTGGAAAAGCAACACAAAAGAAAAATGCAGTTTGGTGATGTCACTGGGTCACTGGCTTGATGCAGCTATTGCAAGCAAGGGCTTTGCAACCAAATATTAAGTGTTACAGTATTTATTTTAATTTACTTTAAGACTATCTGGTCCTCTACTTTTGCTCACCTAAAAATTGAGCGGTCTGCCACCAAAGGTGCCATGTTTTAAGTTGTTTAACACAGCTAGATGTCTATATGTCTTAAACTCAAATGTCTTCAATGTATAGCAAAACAAGAGAATTGGCCTTTCTGTTCCAATACTTTCAGAGGGGACTGTACACTCACTGAACACTTTATTAGGAACGCTATACTAATACTGGATAGGGCCTCCCTTTCTCTCAAAAGAGCCTCTACAAGATGTTGGAAACATTCCTTTGAGATTCTGGTCCATGTTGACATGATTGCATCACACAATTCCTGGAGATTTTTCAGGTGCACTTACATGCCGTGAATCTCCTGTTTTACCACATCCTAAAGGTGTTCTATTGGATTCAGTTTGGTGACTGGGAGGACCACTGAAGAACAATGAACTCATTGTCATGTTCATGAAACCGGTTTGAGATGACTACTGTAAGTAGCCATTAGACTACTGGCTACTTCCAGAAGTAGTCATTAGAAGATGGTAAATTGTGGCCATGAAGGGACGTATATGGTCAGCAACAATACTCATGGGTCCATGGGTTCATGCTGTTGGTGCCAAATTCTGACCCTACTGCACTTTTTCCCATTCTGATGGTTGATGTCAACATTACCTAAAGCTGCTGGCCTGTATCTGCATGATTTGTACACTGCACTGCTGTGACACGTTTGGCTGATTAGAAAATTTCATGAATGAGTACTTGTACAGGTGTTCCTAATAAAGTGCTCAGTGAGTGTACATTGCCTAATGATCAGGTAAGGAAATATTACAAGCAAATTCCCTTCTAGCCTTTGACCACTGACACTCACACTGAGTGCTTTGTGTGTGTATTACGTTAAATTAGCTGTGCAGTACATGACCTTGGGCTCGATGTATTTGTCATTACACAGAAAAGCATCAGTCCTGTCACTGTGGAGTGTGCACGTCTGTGTATGATCTTGAACTACAGCCACAGGCTTGGCACTGACTAATTTTGGCCCTAGACCTCATATTGACAGGCTGAAATTGTTAATATGGCAGATGATATATTAGTATTGACTGCTGTAAGAATGCTGCTGCTAGACAGAAGAGTTCAGAAAAAGCAGAAGCAAAACAAGTACTTCCTGTAAAAGTTCTGATCCATGATCAGTATTCCTGTACTCCTGTAAACCTATTCATTCAAAAAATAAAAAAGAAATAAAAAATCAAGATTCTTTCAAAAACACTAATTTCCTCTAGGTTAAGTTGGTTAGCCAATTTACCAAACAGTTTATTATTACTATGCAAATATTTTGCTCTGCTGCAAGTGACCCAGTGTTTGAAGAAACAAATAAGCACTGCTATAAAATCTAAAAAAAATTGGGATTTCTGAAAGTTATTCATGTAGCCTAACTGACCATATATGTTTTTGTTAAGTGTACAGTAATTTTTATTATTAATCTAATTGCTCCATCTAAACTAATAGCAAAGTTGAAGTAAATTTGCATGATTGTTTACTGATTATTTAAACTTTCAAGCAATTATTTCAGGTCTAGGAAAATCTTATGCATTACCCTGTGTTTATGTTAAAAGGCATACTTCTGTACTGCAGTCTTTTAAGTTACCTCATTTATACAGTTTAAAACCTTATGGTATGATACTAGTTTTTACTAAGATATATTATTGTAACTATCCATCCATCCATCCATCCATTTTCTGTACCACTTATCCTACATTGGGTCATGGAGAGCACACCCACTCACAACAAGTCACACTATTATTGTAACTACATTTATGTAATTCATGTAATTAATCATTTATTTATTCCTATATTAAATGAAAACTTTAACATATTCATAGACAAACCAAGGATACGATGTGAAAAATATTTGTTTTTTGAAATTCATTGCTTGTTGTGAAAATTAATAATTTTTCTTGGGATAGTTGCTGCCACACAGGACCAGTGTTCCTGGATCTTTCCTGAGCTTGGGTTACAGTCTTTGTGGAGTTTCACAACCTGTGTTCGTGTGAGTTTCCTTCGGGTTCTCTAGTTTCCTTGCACTGTCAAACCAGGCCTATTGGCTATACTGTACTAATTTTTCTTGTGTGTGTTTGTACGTACATAGTGCCTTGCATTGGCATCCCACCCATGGTGAATTCTCCTTATCCTTGAGAATACAAGGTGAAAATGAATGAATGAATGAATGAATGAATGGATGGATGGATGGATGGATGGATGTGTTTCTCACCCACATCAGAGGTTATTTTTTCATTAATATATACCAATGTACAGGTTCATATGTTCAAATTTACAATTATAAAGTTTTATCAATGAAGAAATGTATCATGACAAGTATGATAAAAGTACAGTATGGCAAACCTACGATTTAAGGAAAAGTAATTTGGGTTTTCTGGAATGCATTGCCTGTGATAAAAATTACTATTTACTAATTAATAATTTTTTTTTTCATCCACTTCAAATGTTCATCTTTAAGTAATATGTGTACTTATTTACTTGTTGGTTAATATTTTAATGTATAATTACATATGTACAGTATAAGAGGGAAATTGTTTCTGTGGAGAAATATATCTTGATTTATAATTTGTCTTGTGACAAGAAATCTGATATGACATTTTACTCGAGATATGAAAACAGTCAAATAGCAGAAATGGCTTTGACTTAGGCTAATATTGTTAATGGGTCCCCCTTTTCATACGTCTATAGATTTATTTAAATTATAAGCCAAGAAGCCTTGAATGCTACATATCAACAACAATGTTACTCTTATTTCTACTTCTAAATGTCTTCCTGATCAGAGCAGCTGCTTTGGGAAAACTATACGTTTCTTGGGAAAACTAAAGGCTCTTCAGTAGGTCTGCCCTATATTAGCATATAGATTAGCATGAACCGTTCGCATTAGGAAGCATTAAGAAGCGCAGTTTGCATTAGCATGAGCGTCTGTTCCAGAAACTTCTGTAGTGTGTGCAGCCAAGTTCAGCGCGCGCACACACCTACAGAGAGAGAGAGAGAGAGAGAACACGCTGGAGGCGGAGAACACTTTCTCTCCCTCATTCCTTCTATCCCACAAGACGGCTGACTTCTGGCCCGCAGGACGGGTTTTTTTTTCTCGGCGGGTTCGGGAGGGCGTCCGCTCCGCTCAGCCTCACACTGCTGCGCGCCACCATTTCCATTTCCGCCGCGGGCTAAGTGCCATTTCCGGTAGCGGCACAGTTTCCTGAAGAGCACAGGACACAGACGGTTACAGAACTTTATGTACCGCGGTTCAACTGCACCAGTCCCCCTGAATGAATCCCAGATGCTTCCTATAGGAAGAGTGCAGAGACCACTATTTCATACCTAGCTGCCATTTGAGATTTAATTCTGCCTCATTTCCACATATCCAAGTGACACCCGAACGAACTGTATTTTAGCCCACGTCCTCGTCTATTTGCATGCCTGTTTCTTGGCCAGCATCCAAGAACCCATTGGCTGAATGTGGTACAAATGTGAAATTTTGCCAGATGGAACGCACAGTGAATTGTAAGCCAGGTTACTGACCAGGCTACAACACACTTACATGGTTGCCTATATGAGAAAGAAATAACTCAGAAGACACTGCTTTGATGTAGTGTAAAGAGAAAGATGTAACGGACATCTCAATCATATGGGTAATGTTTCTCAGCAGTGGCCATAAGCAAGGGAAGAGCCTTTGTCCAGGCCTTGCTTTCATTTCCAGCACTGCAGGAATCGTGATGGCCGTGCCTGCAGGCAAAAGAAACACCTTAAGGAGGACCACCTTTAAATCCAGCGTGCTGTGACTCCATCCATGACCCCTAGCTGGAGGGATCCCTCAGGCCAGATTTAAACGAGCTCCCTTAGGTCCTCCGTAGTGCCCCTCCCACCCTCTCCGCACTTACTGCAGCACCTTGGCCCATGCTTGCTGTCGCGCATATTTGCATGATAACCAAAAAGGTGGTCAGAGAGTAAATGGTTCCACTTTAGGTAAATGCTGCCTGGCGGTTTGCATATGTAGAGAGGGAATTGAAGACATTTGAATTAAATGTGACAGATGTTATTCCATATGGAGTGCACTGCGTCTGCCACAGGACAGAGCCGAACAAATCTAGACTTTTTTTCAGGTCTAGAATGGCGTCATATCACTTAGGAGTGGGATCAATCCCATTTCTGAAAAGCTGGCAATCCATTATTTGAAAACGGGTCTTCTCAGTTAATAAAGAGGACGATTTTTTCCCACTATATTTTTCTTTTTACATGAAAAGGTCCATCTGACATTTAGCTATTGTTTCTCTTCTTTTTGGTTCTTCTTCCTTCTCACTATCATTATCACTATTATTGAAGCAGTGGGAGACACAAGGCAAAAGAGGCATACAATATCAGCCTATTGATCCACGCCCATCACGGCAGAGAAAAAACCTGGGTTCAGGGGCTGCACAATTCCAACTGGACACCGCGATCGATAGGATACTCTATCAGCCGTTGCCATGGCAACTCGCCGAACAAGGACAGAGTCCCGCCGTTTATTTACACCTGTCTACCCTCTCACAGCTTTTGCTGCAGGTCTTAGAACAGTGAAACAAATGAATGAAGATGATCTGCAGACCAGTTTATCACACATGCACTGTGATATTTTATGTTGCAATGTAACCTTGCAATAAAGAGTTGAATTAAAACTGAATTTTTCTTTCCACCCTCCCTCTGTAGGATATTTGTGATATTAACAGATTTATGCTTGTACATGCAGTATTTCTGTTTCAGCACATCCTTTTCTTGGCCACATTTGTCCTTTCTTTTTTCTGTGCAAAGTGGCGGGATCTTTGCACAAGTGCACAGGTCTTTGCTTTGAGTTGACCCCAATTTGCAGGTCAAGTAAACATGAACAGTGCTGTGCCTGTTCGCACACGATGGGGTAATAAGAGAGAGCCCTGAAAAAAGGACCCACCGAAACAGGGCAACAAAAGTCAAGCACTGCAAGACTAGACACCATCTACAATACATTTTGTGTGGATACATATGTGACTCAAGTGGTACTTAGTTGTTAAGTACTCATTGCAGTATGCCCCTGTTCATTATGTTATTGAGACAAAGCTGATTAAGTAGTAGGCTACTCTTGTTCCAGCTAAAGGGTAGAGGAACTGTTGGTAAAATTGGAGCTGAGGACAAGGTTTATTAACCACCTCGCTCTGTAAAAATTCACTGTGCTCTTCTGCTAGGAGAGCTTATAAAAGAGTTTGCATGTATTAAAAACAGTAGAGTTTGAGAACCCCTGGCGGAGCACTATTAATAGGCACTGGGTGATTCAAGGCATTCTGAGTGAGTGAGGAAGGGAGGAATGGAGGGAAGAAAGGAAGAAGAGGCAGACACACAGATGCAGATTTAGTTCACTGAGCCTGTCTTGTGAGCTATGATACAGAAGTATTGACAGATGCACTTCTCTCTCCTTAGCATGCACACAGCTTGTCGGTGTATGTGTGTTTGACTGCTTTGTTCGGTCACTTTGTGGCTACCTGCTACTTCTACATCAGGAATGTTGGCAGACCATGCAGCTCCTTTCATATATACACACGGCAAAAATCAGTCTACTCCCTACCCCCTCCGATCAATGGTAGTTTCATATGGCCTCTCAGGCCTGCAGTGACGCATGGGTGTGTGTGTGTGTGTGTGTGTGTGTGTGTGTGTGTGTGTGTGTGTGTGTGTGTGTGTGTGTGTGTGTGTGTGTGTGTGTGCATGTCTTATTGATTTATCAACTGCTTGGCTCAGCTTGGCCCAGGACCCTCTCCTATACTGGGTTAGCCTGAAGCTGCAGCACACTGGACTTCTACTACCCCACTGCAGTCTATTGCATGCTGCTCAACAAACAGCAAAACACTCCTAAAAAAGATACTCCAAAACCCTACTGTAGAGTTTAGTCAAATTGTTTAGTCAAAAGTCAAGGGTAATGTACATTTCACATTACCTGAAAAACACAGGGCCTACCCATTCTTCTACATCACTTGTACTCATTTCATACTGAAACACTAATACTAAAATACTACTGTTAATACTGGTGTTCTGCTACCTGGTTTTTAGCTTTGACTCATCTGAATTACTATTATGCATATCGACTTGTGTAACATTCAACTTACAGTTGAGGTACTCAGTTGTGTTACAGCATCCTTTTAATACTAACATTTGCCTATTTATAATCAACAACTGCATTTTTACAGTTTGCATTTGCATTTTCACAGTTTTATCTTTCTATGAAACTGCCTTTTCTGTAAATATGTGACACTATCACAGGTAAAGAGCATAATATAGGAAACTATAAAAACAAGCCAAAATATTGTCTAAACACCACATGGTAATCCTGTCCTTTTGAAGTGACCCTCTGTCAGCTGAACTGTTAAAGGCTTCTTATGGCTCTGACTTGCCCTTATGTGTCACCTTTGTGGCTTTTAGCCACTCCCAACCTTTCTCCAAACACACACACACACACATGCATGTGCACACAATTCCTCTACCCTATGAAACTCAGAATGGTAAATGTCCAGCTGCCTTTCTCTCCCCTTTCCCCAAGATGGGCTTTTTTACTGGTCAGTATTGTGGGGTATTGTGGGGGCCTGAGGGGTTGGCCTTTGTATGTGTGCGTGTGTGTGTGTGTGTGTGTGTGTGTGTGTGTGTGTGTGTGTGTGCGTGTAAGTTAGCAGGAGCTCCATTAGTCCAGCCCCAGCAGCAGCTGGCCTAAAAGAGGGGATTGAGTATCACTGACCTGTCCACAATGTCCAGCTGGGGGGTCACTGTTGTGCCCTCCTCCAGGCACGTGCTGACCAGCCATCTGTGTATGAGTAGGTGGGGGAGGTGGAGTGTGTGTGTGTGGAATAAAGTGACAGTTGCCCAGTGCTCAAGCTCTTTGGTGACAGCACAGCTGGCATGTAGCAGCAGGCGTTCTGCGTCCCATACAGCCACCAAGCAGTTTTAGCTAATTCTTACAATGGTAGCTATTCATACTCATGAGAATATTATCATGTTTATTAGTGATTCACAGAAACTACTGCATTTCATCAGAATAACACTAACAACACTGGATAAGAAATACATAATTTAATGACATAAATTACACCCCAAATAATTACACACTTTTTACAAATTCCAGTGTATAAGAACATTCATACTGTCCATGAAAGCACACATTATGAAAGATTCCAAAAGCCTTAAACTGAATCAGCAATGAGTACATATCATCAAACTTCATGCTCTGCAAACCAGAGTAAATACCCAGCACAGATCGAGAAGAGGTGGATCTCCACTTATCCATCCCTTTTAGTTCATCCTTCTATTCAGGGTGCCGCAGATCTGATCAAGGCACAGATTATTACCACAGCTATTCACCATCACCTCTCCTCCCCCACATTTTCATTGCTCTGTCCATCCTTCTGCCTCAAACTGTTTAAGGTGATTGGCTCGTGCCCATCCTCCTTGCATGGTCAGCTAAGTTCAATGACCCCAGGCTGATTGTATGAGGGTAGAATGAAATGGTCATCCAGGATTTGCAGCAAAACAAAGAGATTCTCATTACACATAAACTGAAAAAGAGAACGAACTTTTTAGGCAACTAGTTGATTGAATAAGACATAATTAGATAGCCCATTTCATTATGAGTTTTGATAAAACACTTTCTTACAACAAATATTGTATATGAGTGTGTATGATAAGGGTATATTTGGTGTTAGGTGTGCAAAATTATGTACACTTTCTCTCTTCTCCACACATTGTTGTTTATTTTTACTTTTTGTGGAATGTAATTAGCCTAAAATAATTTACTTAATTGATTTCTATATTGGCCCATGCAAGGAATGGACAGTATGTTTGGTGAAGGTTCTGTGTGTTTGTGTGTGTGCATGTACATGAACACATATATAATATTTGAAACAGCCTGTGGTCTTTGACCCCTGACCTTAGATCTCTGTTGCTAGGTGACTGCAGCATCTCTGATGAAGGTGTGGGTGATGGGGCTGTCAGCCTAAAGGGGGGTCAGAGAGGCAGTGGTCACTCAAACTCCCATGGGACACTTGCATGCGCACACCAAAATATCACAGATCATTGTAATATGGTGCAAAGTCTGTCTTAATGATTGGAATGTGGGCCTCTATTTCTATAACTTCTTTTAACATGGTGATTGAAGATATGTTTTTGTCTTCCTTATATTTGCACATGATTACTATGAACGGAGGAAACCTGATCCTAGTTTAGCCTTCTTACTCTGATACAAATGGGCTCTGATATTTGATATTCCCCTCTGAAAGATACTTCACTGAAGCTTCCTGAAAGAACTGGGGAAATCAAAGATTCATGCTGTTATGAGTGCATCATAACATTATATTAATAACGCTGTTTTTCATCATCAGTCACATCTACCTAGGTGTGTACTTGGGGAAAATTTATTACATTTACTTTATCTTATATTTATACAGTAAAATAAGCTTTTTTATTCTTTCAGTACTAGCAGAAGCCAAATAAAACAATGTTTATTCAGACAGTAAAGATGAAGAGATGTTGGAATCAACCACTCTTATGACAGAACCTCTGCCATATTCACACTGCAGAGACCCTACTGCTAGGCAGAGACAACACTGCACTCTGAACAATAGCCTTGTGATGGCAGCTATAAGGGCCACTTTGTGTTTGTTGTTGTGTGTTTTGTTTTTCAGCTTTTTTTCCATGACACTTTCTTCTGTGAGGGAATTCTCTTCATCCTTTGCCATCACTCTCTAGTTGGCCTGCTTGATGCACAGACATTTGTTGTGGGAGACCTTACCCTGGGGTGGGAAAAACACACACTCTTTCAGCTTTCAGAGGTATTTTTATCATGGGGTATATGTGAGGAGAACTATTCTGTCTTTTGGGTTAAGAAAAAAAAAATTCTCTTTGTGCATTTAGAGCCCTCAGCTTTTTATGGAATAGTGTAGACTGAAATTTCTTCACTTCTTAAAGAATTATATATATTCTCATGTAGAGAAACATTGGCATTTAAGATTCTGGTATCAATGTATAGAATTTTCAAATGGATGGAGATCTAGGTTTAGAGGATTTTGTGATTGAAAATATGAAGAAAAAAAAAAAAAAAAAGTTGTGAAATAATTAATACCTTATGTAGAACTGGCCTGATGTGTAACAATGATCAGGCTAAAAAATTATGCTTCAATTACAACATTATTTTCTTACTCAAGACTGTGAGAGAGAGTGAGAGAGAGAGAGAGAGAGAGAGAAAGTGTGTGTGTGTGTGTGTGTGTGTGTGCGTGTGTGTGTGCGTGTGTGTGTCGAAAGGAGGGATGGGAGGGAGGATGAGATTGTATCAATCGTAGGGCCAGGCCATTGAACGTATTGATTAGTTACCTTTCTTATTAACATGCTGATTAAAAAGAGCAGGGGAAAAACACTGAGTAGACACACACAGTGAGTGCTGAGGCATAAGCAGCACAGCACTGAGAGGAGACACAGGATACAGGCAATGAGGAGAAGAGGGAATTTGGAGAATACCAGCTGGTGGAGCAAATAAAATTGCAGAACAGGAGGAAATGGATTCAAATTGCTGACCTTAACCTTGGAGAGGACCAGAAAGAGGGCTATAAAGGGAGAGAGAGAGAGAGAGAGAGAGAGAGAGAGAGAGAGAGAGAGAGAGAGAGCAAGAGCGAGAGCGAGAGCGAGAGAAGAGGATAGATGCACATTGGCTGCACTGCGACTTCCTCTCCCACCCAGCCAAGGAGCCGTTGTCTTACTGGATTCATTCTTGGGGAAAACACACACACACACACACACACACACACACACACAGAGAACACATATTTACTCACACATCCACTCACATGTCTTTCATGCACAGTAGTATGTATTCACAGATAAAAATATTATCTATTAATATTTGCAGTCCAATAATGCATGTCAGCCATCTGTCTGTATTGCTGATCTTGTATTACAGGAGGGTGTTACTACTGTAAACGGCAGCAGATAGCTCTTGCTTGATGTTCTTGTAGTGTGTTGTGCTTGGCAGTGAAGTGTGAGTGTGGATGTAAAAGAGGTGTCTGCATTACCCAAGTACAAATAAGTGCTAGTCAGCGCCACTGAAAAGCTGCAATTAAATACTCCAAACTGATTTTGCTTATGGTTGTTGCACTTGAAATTACCATGTTTAATGATGATCCTGAATTCTGCTTACACTGCACTGACATTTATGTAATTATTATTTTATAATTATAACAATTTTTATAATATATGTATGTATATATATATATATATATATATATATATATATATATATATATATATATATATACACACACACACACACACACACACACACACACACACACACACACACACACACACACACCTAAAATCTCCAAATTCTGCAGACCCAGAAGAATTGAAGACTATATTACAGTTGTTTCCTGTTGTTGTTTAATATTATATTGTTGTACCTGATTTAGTTTCACTGGTAGCACACAGTCTGCATGCCAACAGTCCTGTTAATGTATTATAAATAATATGCATTTTGTGTGCATATGTATAACAGGCTATAGTCCAACACATAATTCGATAGGCATATACAATGTGTGTGGTAATTACAGTATGTTCCTGCTTCCCTAATCGATATAGGCCACAGGCTCTCAGATGGTGGAGGGGTGAGATGGCCATGTGAAAAATATGTCTATCTGACAACTTCTGCTGCTCCATAGTTGAAATATTATTTAAGAGGCTATTAATGTTATGCTGAGTTTTAAAATGAAAACGTCTAGTGGGTAAACATAAGAGACTTGCGTATCTGAGTGCATATTCAGATATCCGGTATTGGATGTATTGACGGTATTGAATGTGTGATGTGCGCCTCGTCTGTCATCCACACACATCACTGCCTTTAGTTTTACGTACATTTTCGTGCAATGTAATAAGCCTAATGATGTTAGAAAACTAGGCTAGCCCACTGAACCTTCAAAGTTGAACAAAGTCTTACAGTGTGATATTTCAGCTTTGTAGGTGTTAATTCAGCACTCATAAATTAAAGAGGAAAAAAAATACTCTGATTGCTCATTTTGGCCTTAGATTATAGACTATAATCAAGTACCACTGTCAAACAATAGACTAAACACCACCAACGTATTTACAAAATTCGGTTTTATATTTAGCAAATTTGACAGTATATTTAATAGTTTAGGTGTGTTTTTAATTTAGTTATAATGATTGTTTATGGGTATGGCTATGGCGTAATTAAACTGGACAAGTTAGACTGGAAGTTAGACAGACACATAAATATTAATTCAAAAGTGCATGAGAAATACAAAATTGTGATTTTAATTGTAATTTGGCTTTAATTTGTTCGACATAAAATGAATTAAAATAAAATTAGATGGAGTACCAGTGAATTTAATTCAGTCAAATTATGTCAAAATGTAATTTAAACGAATTATGCCACATTAGTTTCTATAGAATTTTATATGAAAACTATATTGATTAATGTAAAACGCTTAGGCCTAATCCACGAGATACGCGACTGCTGAAAATGACTGATGATTATTTTATGAAATTACATTTTTAAAAAAATATTTGACACATTTTAGGATAGAGCACATGCTTTACTTTCGTGTTATTGCACAGATTCCTCGTTAAGATTTTATATTGGTCTTTGTATTGCTACTCTTTTTTAATAGTGCTGTCTGAGAAACTCGATCACGTTAATTGAATTCTTGACTTCAGGCTTCGGTCGATTTCTATCTGCCATTTAGCTTTCTGAAGGCTACACATATTTTTAGATTTCTTGTACGTGAATACTTCGGGGTTTCAATGAAGCTGCTAAGTGAAAATATATTAGTCGGTTGTGTAATATTCAAAAATGTTGTATGACTGCATGTTCAAATATTAAGATTGCATCTGTTCAATTCTCAAATTTATTAGTTTAATTAATTATAACAGCCATGCCATTTTGTTCAGAGAGGTTTACATTGTCCATGAATTAGGTCGATTCTACTTAACGGAAAAACTATTTTGGCACAGGGACTTTCTTTGCCATAACTTGAACATAAATTTAAGCACCTTATATAAAGTAGACTAATAATAAGCTCGTTCTTTGGGTTCAACATCGCAAAATCAACACTTTTACAGTTCTCAAAGAGACGCTCGCTTTAAAATGAAATCACAGTGCTATTTTGTCCGGTGCTTATTTATTTATTTATTTATTTATTTATTTATTTATTTATTTAAGCAGAATCTAATCTTTAAATGTTTTGTAACGATTATGATAGCACAAAAACCTATTTTTACATTTCAGTCAACCTGTCTGTTATAAATTCTGAGTTATATTCTGTAGATAGTGCAGTATGTGGAGTTATGCTCAGATGCAGATAGTTTATCACTTTCAGTGTACACCTCTCTAAATGTTTAATTCAGCTTATCATTTTGAAGATAAGAAAATATAACGAAGTAGATTATAGATACATAATATTGTAGTACATTTTACAGATTTGAGTAATTCATTAATTCAGCATTTTTGTTGTATTTATGGTCCCCTTGGTATAAATAAAACTATTATCAGTGTCTTTCACCCCCACCCCTATATATTTTGTAATTTGTAATCGATCGATCACACATAAACAGCCTATGTGTTTCTTTATGTGCACATTTGCTCACTATTTATGCTAAGCTCTGAATTGAACTATAATACCAATGCTGTTTCAAGAGTTATTTTTGCTCCATTTATTTTTTCATTTAATTTGATTTATACAGGCTAAATTTATAATGCGCTGTCAGTCTTCAGGGGAGAAATCAGTAGGTTGGATATGAAAAATAAAATGTAAACATGTGAAAAATATTGATATTGATTAAAAAAAAACCATTTTTTTTAATGTATATGAACACAAACGACGGGATGAAGATGGACAATCACGACGGAAACCTTTTTAGACTCATGCAATCGGCCCAAGTTCACTACAGTATCTATGGACCTGTAAAGCTCGCAGCAGCGGGTGACCGCACCATATGTTCACAGAGACACGTTTAAATAATTTAGCAGCCCCATAGCTTTGATTTGAGAGCCATGATCAGTGTTCGATCACTCAAGGACATTTCAGCAGCGTACAATATCTGCCGTGGCCTTCACCTGTTTCTAACCGCGGGCCTTTTTGTAGTGGTCTTATTGTAGTGATCCTACCATTATCTAGGCCTAAAGAAAAATAAAGGTTTTTTGAGACAGACTAGTACACTTTCCTAGTGATTAAAAAGTATTATTATTATTATTATTATTATTATTATTATTATTATTATTATTATTATTATTAGCCAATGCTTTATTTATAATAACACTTCCAGCCTTTGGAATATAGTGTGATTTCGAGTATGAAAAGAATGAATACTTTTTGTATTTTAGCCTACTACGCCCATTAAACCTTCACTGTTACAAGAAATGAAATAACTTGTATTTTTTTAAATAAATACATTTATTAAATTTGTTTTAAAGAAAGTGCCTAGTCTGGAATATTATTGATGTATTATTATTATTATTATTATTATTATTATTATTATTATTATTATTATTATTATTATTATGTATATTGTCTCCTCAAAACTGCCATGTAGGCCCTATTTGCTAAATGGGCATGCAAAAAAAGAGAACATCTGCGTGAAATCAAATGAAGTGTTATTATTCAAAATAACCTTAATAATACTTGCAGAGTCAATATTTGTAACAAGATTGAGTGTTATCGACTTGTCTTGGTCTAATGTTTCTCAGGCGAGTGTTTTGTCTGCACCCGAGAGTGAACTTTCCCCTCTAAAGGCTCTCTCTCCCTGTTTTCTGGGATGGAAAGACGCTGAACGTTCTCCCTGCAGCTCTTCCAGAGCCCGTGTGTGTGTGTGTGTGTGTGTGTGTGTGTGTCGATAGCGCAGCGTAGCATCTGCTGCCGCAACACAGCGGCTCCTGCACAACATCCGCAATGTTTCAGGCAGTCTATCCCGCTCATCGAGTAAAATTAATCTGCTAGTTAGAAATTATTAGGAGATATCCATCAAAATACACACACACACACACACACACACACAATGCAATTTTATCAGATGATTAAGCAATAAAGACGTTTAAAGAACCCCTTATGGGTCTTAAAACCACTACAACTGTCTTTTTTTTTTAGATGTCATTTTTATTTATATATATATATATTTAAAGAAAATTAACATTGGTACAATAAGAAGTGACTAGTCGAGTAGATAGGTAGCCTATAAGCTTACTAATGAAAAAAGTAACATATAGGCCTGCATATGTGCGTTACTTACTGACACACTGTTATTAGCTAGACAAGCTATGACAATTATATTAAGCTATTACTGTACATAAGCAATGAATGGTGTGTCACTGGAATAGGAGAAAGAAAGAAAGAAAGAAAGAATGAAAGAGAGAAAGAAAGAAAGAAAGAAAGAAAGAAAGAAAGAAAGAAAGAAAAGGAATGAGCATGAGGGGAACAGCCAAAGCTTAATTTATCATTATTTTTAATCATACATAATTTTGTTTATCGGTTAACAAATCGCTATACATGAATTGATAAGCAACATGTGGGAGGATTTTCACTAGATTATACATAAAAGAATCACAAAATGCAAAATCTGTTTAATTGAATTATAATGAGTCACATCTCGCAGTTTTACTAAAGATCTCTATTGCTTAATACAAGTGACTAGAGGAGGGTACAGGAGCGAAAGAGTTAATCCGAGTTAGAAATTCATGCCACATCTGTCAGATTTTTAAGTGTGTGACGTTCAGAGTGGGGGAGAGGGAGGAGGAGAGAAAAACGGGGCTGAGATCGATAGTGAGACAGAGGAAAGGGAAGGAGGGGGATGTACAGAGATAATGACAGAAAGGGAGCTGGGGTTGGAGAAATACACAGAATGCTTGTCCGTGTAGAGCAGAGCAAAGCGCCTACAAGATTCAGAAGCCGAGGTGTCTGATTGCATCCCGTTCATTATTTCCTCCGTAACGATTCGCCCAAAGTGAACTAAACTGAGGAGACGGACCGCCGCCTTTTGAAACCCAGAATCATGTTGACGGTATACAAAAGTATCTCAGCTCGATAGCAGTTTGATTTGGATTATCGAGCTCTTCCGATAGGAGAACATCATACATTTTCAGGATTCTTGTTTCCCCTCCGCGGCTGTTGTGCGTCGGTCATCTGGAACATCATCGCCTGCGCTGCGTTGAGGTAAGAACATCAAACACCAAGGCGACTAAACATTACCTTCAATATTTAGAGCTCCCGAAAAAGAACGCGAGTGCGAGTTCAATGAATTGGAAATTAAAGTTAATAAAATAGCACACAGAATGATTTGCACTTGTGTAATTGCCGCGGAGAATTAGAGTAATTGTTGCGCTGTTGCTAAACTTGTCGGTGGTTGGCCAAGAATTGGTAGTACGTGATCAATATGCGACGAGGTTTCATGAGCAACTGATCAATAAGCAATCAAGTGATCACGGCCTACTGTATCTCTTCCACAGGCTTTCCACGGTCAAGGACAAGGTGCATTTAAGGAGCACATAAAATACTGAAAATGAACTCCTGTAACCGCCTTTGAAATCGGATTGAAACCCCCCCAAAAATATTTACGGCCTTCAGTGGACATACAGTGACTCTGCTTTATATCACTTTGCAAACATTCACACTTCCTAACAGATAAGTCAGAAAGTAAGATATTTTTTGTAGAAATGGATGGGAATATGGGAGAGGTGTCGGTTCACAGTCATGTGGAGCTTGCACACAGTCAAGACAGTCGAGTGATGCTGCACTCACGAGATGTCTCTGCTGCCTTCTCGCGTCCCGGTTTGGGAAGCCCCCCCATTGGCCTGGAACATGAGCACAGAAGCCCTGGATATGAGCACAGTATGCCAACGCTGGGCTATGGCAGGGAGAGCCCTGGAAACTGTGGCAGCACCTACACCACACTCACCCCCCTGCAGCCATTTGACGACAAGTTTCACCATCATCATCACCACCATCCCTGTTTGCCTGTCAGCAATGTAATCGGTAGCTTTACACTCATGCGTGAGGACAGAGGCCTTGGAAGTAACTTCTATAACCCCTACAGCAAAGATTTGGGCATGGCACAGACTCTGTCTCCACCTCTGGGCAGCTCAGGTCTGGAGCCGGCCATGCACAGCTACAGCTCTTTAGGGACCCAGAATGGACACAGTGGCCAGATGTTAGCAGGCAGCCATGAAGTCCATATGGGCAGCAATGGGGGTAACCTGTTCTGCCGAACAGTGGCAGACTTTGGGAGGGAAATGTCACCCCCTTCTCTGGGCAGTGACCATGGGGTCAGCCACCATCTGAACAAGATGGACAGTCACCACCAGCACATACCAACTTACCACCCCCACATTTATACCCAGACCTACCAGCATCATCACACCAGCCAGCAGGCCTCAAAGCTGGGTGAGCTCTCTGTTTCTTCCCCCTCCTCCTCTTCAAATTCTGCTCTCACCAGGGAGGGTATGTTGGCTGGTTCCCAGAGTAGCAGTGCAAGCGAGGAGATCAACACCAAAGACGTGGCCCAGCGGATCATAACAGAGCTGAAGAGGTACAGCATCCCGCAGGCCATCTTTGCAGAGAGGGTGCTGTGCCGCTCACAGGGCACACTGTCCGATCTGCTACGAAACCCAAAGCCCTGGAGCAAGCTCAAGTCTGGCCGTGAGACCTTCAAGAGGATGTCCCGCTGGTTACAAGAGCCAGAATTTCAGAGGATGGCATCATTGCGACTGGAAGGTAAAATTCTCAAGCATGCATATTTACCTATCAGGCAGACAAAGCAAACTAACATACAGATCTAGTTTCACTGTGAATTCAAAGCTCATTATATATCAGAAAGAACAGATTATGGAATTAAAAATGATAAAAATCCTCATTCTTTCTGTAAAAACAGACAAAACTTTTGGCACAAGCTTTTCTTTGCAGTTTTGTCTTTGTCTAAAAACAACAGGTAAAATTGTACAGTTACAAACAAAGACTTCTCTATTCAGATGTATTTTGTTTTAAATTTTATGAGCTATCTGTGCTGGCTGAGTGTATTGCCTTGTTAAGTTCCTGATAAAATTGTCTTAAAATACACAATGCTCAAAACAAAAGAAAGGAAAAAAGTATGGGTTCATTTTGCAGCAATTGCACTAATCTCATTTTGTACAAGATATTGAGAAGTAATGCCCTTTGTAGGCTGTCACATAATATTCTTCAGAGATTTGCTTTGAAATCCAGTGCTTATAGTGTTGCAGTGTTTTGACAAGACTAGGGCTGAATATCCAGTTGATGCACATGGCGCACAAAGAGCTCCACAGAAAACGGTAACATGAGAATGGCTCTCAAAATGTCGGACAGCGTTCTCTAGTAGCTAGCCACCGAAGACGAACGTGAATGCAGTGAAAGTCTGCCCAAATCCCAAGCGATCAATCACCAAAGCTTGAAATGTGTTTCAGAATGAATTATTCTGCTTGCATTACCACCACAGATATTGATTGGTGAACAATGTGCTCTCAGTCATAGGAGTGTTCTTAGCGGGGAAATGCACAAAATAAATCAATGCCCTGTTTGCCCACATGGTATTGCATCTTGCTGTTGTTTGTGTGCCACATCCTGAATACACTATTTTGAGTTGTTTGGTGACTACATTGAAATATGTATTGTCCTAAGGAGCAATGTTATCAGTTAAACTTGACCACTTGTATTTTTTTGGAAATATCTTAAACATTTCTTTAAGTTTGATTGATTTTAGATGGATGGGCCCAAAAAATATTCCTGCAGTAATTTAATACACCAGGTATGTTAATTTTGGTATCATCTAATGAATCATACGTTTCTTCCCAATTGTCTGTCCAATGCACACTCACAAATAGACACACACTCATACACAGTCTTTTTAGCCCTGGCAAAGGCACAAGGTGGACACCTCTGTGCCTTTCTATATAACCTACTTTCCACAAGGGTTGGCGTTTCTTGCCAAGCCTTTTGTTTAATTATCAGCTGGTATTGATTTCCTTGGGAAAGCAGAGCACAGGCCGCCAGCTCACAGCTCCTGTGAATAAGCAAGCCAGGCTGGAATTAGAATGCACACAGCCCCACGCCTTCTTTCAGAGAGCAGGAGACTTAATGCAGAACATGGACCAGGAGAAAGATGACCTAAATTAATGCAGAAAAATGTATCTGTACAAAACATCATGGCATTAATTATGTAACATAGATTCTTATAGAATGTAAGATTAGAAGAATATTAAGAATTTTTTGTAATGACTTGCACTCTTAAACTGGACTTTGGCAGACAAACTCCCATGTCTAATGCTTAATGTCCAAACATCATAGAACTAAGTGTACAAAAAATACAGCAAAAAAATACTTCAAAAATTACACACATTAAAAACTGCAAATTCAACATTCTATATCTACATACAATCATAAAGTTGTCTTAATTTTTTATAGCTGTGATAGCTCTGTAAGCCTTTGTTTAGAAATCTTACCATTTAGAAATATCGCTTAATTCTTAATGAGATATATGCAGTTTTGTTAAAATATAGTTGCAGTTTTAGATAATTGCAGAACTAGCTTCAATATTTCATGTATTGGCAATTATTAGGATTTAGATAAATTGTATGCTATTTGGATTTTATTTATACATTGCACATAGTCTGCAATATTTGTATTGATATAGCTGAACTATATATATATATATATATATATATATATATATATATATATATATATATATATATATATATATATACACACACACAGAGAGAGAGAGAGAGAGGGAGAGAGCTATTATTAGTTATGTGGTGAAAAAAAATAGTGTGATTGTCTTTCCGTCCCTTTCTTTGGCTCTCTTTGCCCTGTGAGCTGAGTGTAGGTGTATGCAGGATGCACTGCTTATAATCGAAAAAGAAGATCGAGAGAGAGCGAGACAGAGTGAGTAGCTCAGTAACGGAGCAGGATGGAGATCATTACTCTATTCCTCAGCTCCCTGGCAGTGCAGGGATTTCACACACGAGCACTGGAGCCTGAAGCCCTTGTCTTAAAGTCTAAATGAATAAATGCGATATAAAAAAAAGGCTTGAGTGGCTCTCAGTGTCTCTGCAACATCAGCTTGTTTGAGAGTCATTTAGCAACTCTGTTGATGGGCAAAACAGGCATGCAAGAGCATACGCCTGTCTATAATTCAAATTGACATGGTTGAGATTGAGGCATGATTGTTTAGCCTACAGAGCCTTAAAATAAACTGTGTATTTGTTCAGTGGAAGCCATGGAAGTCTTGAAAGGGTCAACCAGGCTCTGTAGGTCGAGGAGTCTGAATAGCATAGATTTAATCAATAATTTCTATCAGCCCATGGACCAAGAAATCAGCAGGGGGTGGGTCAGAAGTGAGGGAGGTTGAGAGGGGGCAGTGAGGTAGTGTAGTGAGGGATAGTGGGGGGTGGATGAAGAACAGGGGTGCTTTCGATCACGTTTCGGCAACATGAGACAAGAGGCATACATCATGATTAAGGCCTGCTCTCATGATCATAAGAACTCTGTGGGTGGATGGTTTATGCCTGTGAAAGAGGTGCAGTGCTTTGGATTTATAGCATGGTAATTCCCAGCCTTTTACACGTGATTACAACACGAGAAAGCATTAAGTTAATGCTTGGTGTTACGTTAGCAAGTGTCGGCAGAGAGAATGGGAGGGAGACGCTACACTCTACACTCTTATAAATCTGTAACATGTACATATGAAGTGGATAGCAATGTGTGTTAGTTTTATTTCTTTATTACTAAATAGTTTAATCAATCAGGAAGTCAATATATGCATTTACTGGTGCTGGCAGCATGAATCAGTGCAAACTGTTAAAATTACTTCAACAAGATCTGAGTTGTATTTTTACACTCTACAATCATTCTTTGGTACTTATTAACAACAATACAAACTTTTTTTTTTTTTTTTTAAATAACTGACTATCAATTAATAACATTATTTGTTTGTTTGTTTGTTTATTTATTTATTTTACAAAATACAGCAAATGTTGCTAAAATGTGACCTCACAGCTCCAGCCAACTGACACGTCAACATAATTATAGACAAAAATGGATAGATTTGCTAGACATTTACAGTAATTACAGTTCAGTAATGATGTATTTATAAAGTATTTTCTTACTTCTAATAAGAATATTTATTCCACTGCAGCACGCAGACAGAAATGTATTAGGTAGCAATATCATTCTTTTAGATCATTCTTTTAATAATGAACTAATAAAATGTATGCCTGAAACACCATTTTAAAATGCAAATTAATTAAATAACTTTACTAATTATGCTAAACAGACTCTTTCTCTTTCTCTGTCTGTCCCTGTCTCTCAGCGTGTAAACGGAAGGAACAGGAACAGTCTAAGCAGGAGAGGAACCAGGGACCAAAGCGTACTCGGCTGGTCTTCACAGACTTGCAACGACGTACACTGATGGCGATCTTCAGAGAGAACCAGCGGCCTGCCAAAGAACTGCAGGTGACCATTGCACAGCAACTGGGCCTCGAGCTCTCCACAGTCAGCAACTTCTTCATGAATGCCCGCCGCAGAAACCTCAACCGCTGGAGCGAAGAAGGACGCCCATCCTCCACTGGGTCCTCAGGGTCCAGCACCTCCTCCCCTACTGTCTCCTGCACTACGGCATGATGCGAGAAGAGGCCAGATCTCCACAGCATGTGAAAGATCTAACATTTCTGATGCTGACAGTTTTTTTCTTTTTTTTAATCAGAGATGTTTTACACAGGAATTAAAGTACAACCGAAACCAAAGATAAAACACTACAGACGAGATAGATTTCTCAGTATAGTTATCAGTATTTAACTGGTAGTTCATCTTTAATTTGGAATAGGACAATTGATTTTCCTTTTATTGGAAGAAATCATGTCTGACTTAATTTCAGTAAAAGGTGATTAACCAAGAACGCTGCAGTAGTTTAGTGAGCAGTCATGTTTGGTATCACTACTTTTGTTTAATACAGAAAACAGTATGAGTATTTTGAAAATCAAGACACATCACTTGGACATTTTTTGCCTAAATGACTTGAGTGCTTTAAATTCCCTTGATACAATATGTGACGAAAAGTATGACCAAAGAGAAATGCCAAAAGAATGCGGAACGATGTTTTTCTCCTTTTTTGAGAAATGCTTGAACGTAACTGTGTGTGGATTTTTAGGGGGTTATTTCATCTTGGAAAATTCTAACAAAAGCTACAGCTCACGCTCCAATCCTGCTGCCCAAAGTTCTACATGGAGATAGTCTGAACCTGTGAACAGAACTGACTAGCATCCTTACAAACTAAACAATGAGACTGAATCCTATAGGGATGAAAATGGATCCTAAAGGAGCGGGAGGAGGGGCAGAGGATGCGTTTTAAAGAGTACCCTCAAGAGCACTGATCAATTGATTGGTGAATCTCATGGGAGCTGCTGCAGACAAATACAGACACGGGTACAAAGGTACAAAGAGGAATCCTCTGTAGATGTACAGTGAACACCGGTTATTAGTATTTGTAATTTTCATCCACTGATATGAACATGATCAGTAGAGAAAACTCCTGTAGATCCATTGCAAGATTTTACTTGGTGCTCATACTGGACAAAGGAGAAATTTATCACCAGATAATGGTTTTCTACAAATATCAAGCACACAAGCCATGGTGGATTACTTAATGCCTGTTGTTCAATCTCAAAGGCATATCGTTTATCATACCCAAAAGAAAAAAAAAAACCTTGGATATCATTTGTGAATTGAGTTCAAAATCTGAGCTCAGTGAACTCAAATGTACTACTAGTTTTTATTATTATTATTATTATTATTATTATTATTATTATTATTATGCGGTTATTTATGTATTTATGTATTTATTTCCTGGTTATTTATTTGCTAAATATTGTAAGTATTTATTTCATCACATGTTTGTCTATTAACTTGTTTCTGATGGGAGTCCCATCATGATACCAAAGACGAAGGTTTGTCCTCCCTGAATGTAGGCTCTGATGTTGTTTGTTTCTGTAACAATGCTAGTGTTCTAACCGTCCATTTGAAGAAAAAAAAAAAATCACATGCAATGCATGGTCAAGTCAGAGCACCTCTGACACACTGAACAAATCTACTGAATCTACACCAGCTGGAAGACTAGAATTGTTGACCAGAATCAGATAGAGCTAGCTGAGAATTCAGTCTGAAGGTTCAGCCTGACTGTCGATGCTTTTTTTTTTACTATGTCAGAGGCATCCAAATTCCCAAATGCTTTTCCATTTTTTCTGGACTAAATTTAGTCAGAATGGATCCATATGGTCCCCTTCAGTTTAAATGCATTGTGCTGTACACATACACAAGCCCTGTGTCTTTTGGGATGTGTGGTGCACTGTTACATGGGGTTCAGGGGTACAAGACAAAGTTGCAATGCCGTTTTGGCTGCGTTCGCATGTGTCACTCTGTCTTTAACCTTCGCAGGGTGTGAAGTGAGGCCCCCTTCACAGCATGCACTTGAAAGAGGGACCATGAAAGAGGCCATCGACTTTTACTGACATGAAAGAGGCTCTTTTTATGTGTGTCCTGTTGGAGGCTGGGGCCGAAGCTCGCCGCTCACTCAGCCAGACCCAGGGGCTTAGGGCATTCAGAGGGGAGGGCAGATCAGAGAAGGGCTGCATTACCAAACCAAGGGATAGTGAGTGGGGAGGGAGTGTTGGAAAGTGCAAATTAAACTTTAATGATTGACAATTGTAAGCGTGCTGCGAGCAGAACAAGGGTGTCTGCATCAGCGCATGTGTTAACACTCAGCAGTTGTCCGGGTGCAGCAGTTCTCCTAGTGTGGTCAAAGGAGCATTTTAGATTCAGAGGAATTCCTATTTCAGATATGCATGTTGCATCTCTGAACCCAAAACAACCTTGGAAGTATAAAGATTAATTGAAAGTAGCAATCTTAGGGAGCCCCTAGTGGTTGAAGATTTTTGTTGTCTCTTAGAAGAAAATGGCTGAAGGTTTAGAGGATAGGCCAGACACAAATACAGGCCAAAGGGGTGTGAGGAACTGTTGGAGATGGTCTGTAAAAACTGGACTGCACTGTGCTAGGGATGTTTTGGCATGTACATGCTGTAAACATACACTCTTGTTAATGTCTATCATTTCTCCTTGCGCATATATGTATACAATACTGTATGGAAGCATTCGTATCACCATTTGATTCCTGGACAGTGGTTGGCTAATATTTTCTGACTATGACTGTATCCAAGAAACAACCCATTCACTACTATTAAGAATTCATCTACCTCAATTGTGTGTGGTGTAGCTGAAATGTAACTGTACCAAAGATCCCATGCATTCAGGGAGAGTTTGTGTCTCATCTTTTCTAACCAAATGTGCTGGAATCAATCTGAAAGCGCTAATCACAGTTTTATCTACAAACAGAGATAAAACATACATACAGAAGGTAAACATTAGTTGTCTGTGTGTTGACAGGGAAATAAAAATCATCAATGCAGATACCAAATGGGACAATCGAAGCAGGAAAGGGTGGTCTTGCTGTATTTATGATTGTTTATTCTAACCACAAGAGTGTAACCAGTTAAAAAGTAAATTAAAAAAAATTATAGGTGACAGTTGAATATAGGTGACTTAAAAGCCAGACTTGACTAAAACTGTAAAGTGTCTGTTCATAATATAGTTACAGCCACTGGAGACCTTTTGTAATTTGTCTAAATAGAATATAATTTTAGAAGGCAATGTTACATTGATAGAGAATTTTTGAAGTATATATACACAATTGAGCTTTCAGCTTGTAGAACTGAAAGACACTTTAGAACAAAAGTTGGCATCTGATTTTCTTGTTAAAAAGGTGTTCAATATTGTGATCCCTAAACATATAAAGGTTACAGGTACCAAAAAGCTTTAAAAATCATTGCCATTCATTGTGTTTGTGTCAGTTTTATTTGGGACATTTGTCAGTAGATCATTGTGCCATTCTCTCCTCATGTTAACCTATGAATGTTGCTAACCAACCAAAGGTTTTGAATCATGACAGTCTATGTGTCAATCATAACTGGATGTTGTGTACCAATTTTGAAAAATCCTTTGATACCTCATGTGAAATTGTTTGTGGTGATGTTGCACTAATAAAAAGTCACTTGTAAATTCAGTGGCGTAGAATCATGTTTTCATGCCACAGTTTCAATTTCTGTACAAAAAAAATGTTGGTTCAAGAATAAAATCAATGTATTTAGTAAAATAATAACATTTAAGATAAAGATAAAATAATAAAATACATCTGATTTAAAAGCATAGAAATATAGGTGATAAAGAATCTAAGAATATGCTTCTTATTATCTGTGCTACATGAGTGGGTAACAGGCATAATTTGCAATGCCACACATATTGCCTTTGTTGCGGGCAATGCGGATGTAGCCTCCATCTCCAAATCTAGGACCCCAGCTGTCACAGAAAGACACACACGTAACAGAAAAACTATGGTCAACATTCTTATATATAATGTTATATATAATGACAGGTTCTTAAAATACATAAATATTTCAGTTCATCAGATGCAAGTGTACAAAAAATATAAGCCATATGTAGATGGTTGCAAAACAGTGAACAGTCCGTTTAGTCAGAAGGTTGTTTTTTTTGCTATGCAGAAATCAGCCTGTTGTCTTATACTATGATTAAAACTGTAATTTGTACCTGTTTTTCACTAGCCAGTAGTCTTCTCCATTCAGGCTGCCATACCCTACAACCAGCACCCCATGGTTTACATTCTGGGTGCAGGTTGGGTCACTGTAAACACCTGTTAAAAAATTAGACAAAGTATAGATCAAACATAGACCATACTACAGAGACCATAGCATTTTTAAAAACATGTGCATTAAAGTGTCAGTAAAGACATGCCTCACAAGAAAACAATCATGCTGAGTATACTACCATGTGGCAAACAGTAATAATACAATGTGGTTAAAATGAATTAATTCAAATGCAAACTGGACTTATTGTTATGGTATCAACACATCAATTTATATAAAAATACAAAGTCATCAGCTATTTATATTGTTTTGCGACCATTTGTAGTTGCTAAAGTAAGTCATACCACTGTGGTACAGGATGAACATTGGGCGAGTAGCATCAATAGCCACAGAGATGGGTCCAATGGTGGCCACAGCTTGCTTAAGTGCCTCCTCATCACCCTGAGAAACATAATTATAACTGGAACAATTGGCAGCACGTTGTGCTTGGTCATACCTGCACTGTCCATCCTGGAAAACAATTAATAAACCAATAAGGACAAATATTTGCATTGATGCATAGTACACACAAGACAAAGTTTTACATTTTAATATAGAGTTTAAAGAGCTAATGTACCATTGCAGTGTAAGGGTAGGCTTCGTCAGAATCTATACCACCGTTGTCAATGACATACTGGAAGGCCTCAGTCATGAAACCTCCATTGCAACCCTTGTTTCCATACTTAGAAGAGCAGTCCACCAAGTTCTGGGGACTGAGAGACTTCACCTGACCCGTAGTCCTCTTTAGCTGACCCTCTAGTGCACCAGCAGCACTGAATGCCCAGCAAGAACCACATGAACCCTGACAGGAGGAAATAACATTAAAAGTATTAATAACAAATGTGAGCATAAACAGTGACTGCAGTTTCTCAACCAGCTTAAGGCTCTGGGTTACTGATCAGAAGTTCAGGGGTTTAAGCCCCAGCACTATCAAGCTGGGCACTTGAACAAGGCCCTTTACCCTCGCCGCTCCAGGGGCACTGTATCATAGCTGACCCTGATCTCTGACCCCAGCTTCCTGACATGCTGGGGTATGCAAAGAAAAGAATTTCACTGTCCTGTAATGTATATGTGATCAATAAAGACTCATTATCAATATACAGGAAAAACCGAAGTCAGATATTCATATTTATTCCAATACAAACACCTGATGATATACAATGATATTGTGTATATATGGATGCTTGTGTACCTCCTATTAAAGTCAGGCTTCGGGTGTACATGTGTTACGAAGCATGGAGAGAGCACAGTGGCAGATTCCCCCTCATACAAAACCTTGTTACAAACAGTTTAAATCAGAATCACATTCACCAGTTTGGACCTATAGTTTGGGTTGCTACTGGCCCAAAGAATCAAACAATCATCAAAAGAGTCTGATTGCATTTAAGCTGTCAATATTAGACCATGGCAAAACTAAACATTACAAAATATTACCTGGTTCTTGACCTCTGTTACGTATCCCTTTTCCCTCCAGTCAACTGAATCTGGTACTGAAATTCCAGAAGAGGCAACGAATGTAGAAGACCTCCTCGTCAGGTTAGGAGGTACTCGAGTCCCAGCAAACATCTGCAGGATCTCCTCTCTAGCCTAACATTCATTTACAGGGATTGTTATAGTAGGGAACATTTACTAGCTTTAAGTCAAGAATATCAGACTGAATAAACAAAAAATCTACTCCTCTGAATCTCTGTGCAGAGATTTCCTCATAGATAATTAAAGGTGACATTAGGAATAAAAGAGACCGAAATAAGTTCATGTAACTGAATGCATATACAGTACATAATAAATTTGAATTTGCCTATAGGCCTAATTAGCTGATGTTGAACTTCTCATTGATTTTCGTAATTAGAAAATCTTACCATGTCTCCCATATGGTTCATGCCCAAATCATATGTGTGCATTCCCAAAGAGGCCTCCAGGTTGTGCACGGTGATCAAGCGTAGGTTCCTCTCCCAAATCTCCCTCCGACCCAACTCCTCCAACTGCAACCACACATTTAAAAAGTATTGGTACATCTTGATTAATAAGTATATAACTACAGAGAAGCTGTAAAAGTCAATCTGTACAGGATTTTTTTTTTTGTGATTGCTGTGGCCAAAAATTATTGATTTTTCTGTGGCTTTTTTCAAAGTAGAGTTTATTTGTGCCTTTTGTCCTTTCGAATGTGATCTTTTAGTGTGTGAATCAAAGAGGGCTTTCACTGAATGTGTGTTGTGATGTAAGATGGCGTGTCTTGGCCCGAATCTGAAGAAAATCTGTGATAAATTAGAAAATGGCAAGCTCCTCCAAATATTGCGGAATTTGCCTGATTTTGTGTTAATTTTTGCAATTGCAAAATCACAAAATCCTGAAGGGACTGAAAAATCTAATTCTGGAAACATGGTCCATAACATTAGGTTGGAGCTGTGTGTGCATAACTTCAGCATCAACTGGCTGGGTATCGGAATTGCATTCTTTGCAATATAAATATCAAAATCTAAAATCATATTTAAAATAATAAGAAAACATACGATCACTGTAGGCTGCATATGCACATTCTGTACTTAGCCCCCTAATTAGTGAATTTACACAGAGGGGCAAATGTTCTAAATACTCCATCAGTCAAGGTCTTCATTGAACAGAAGGGTTTTATTGAGGCTAAATCCTGAAGGTATGTGCATTTTTATATTAAGCCCTTCCAGACATCCATTTTGCCCACAACTGTGCCCTTTCCAAAATGACTAGTCTAGTACAACTCTATCTTTGGACAAAGCTGTCAAGATGATTGGCCCAAATTCATCACAAGACAACTTTTCAGGTAACTTTTTGTTTTTCAAATCTAACATAAGAATAAGTGACTGTTCCACTATACACATTTCACGGGAGTCTTAGAAGTTATCCTCACCTCACTGGTGTAAGTTTTGCTGTGATTTTTCTTCCACATCAGCCAGTGCATGTCCAGGCTTTGGTCTTGAAGGGCCACTACTGACCCACAGATCACTGTGAACAGCAAGCTCCTCAACATCTTCACCTGCTCAAAATCAGATGAACAGTTAGCCTAATCAAACTGGTCATAAAAGGGAAAACAGATCCATGGAAAGGAAATATGACTACACTATTTTTTTCCTCTTTTTTTTTTCTTTAATGTGGATGTCTGTTAGGTTAGAGAAGTCAAGTGCTTCTGCCTGCTGTAAGTTTTACACAGAACAGAAAGCATAAGGGAAGTTAAGATATTAGTTATGCAACCAGTCCTAAGGCCAAAAAACTTTTCCTGATTTCAATAACTGAAGACTGAGAAAAGTTCTGGAATGACTATGTACAAACAAACAACATACAGCTTCAAATTTCATATCAAGGCTTGTACATGACATAGTTGAAGATACTATGAAGTTTCATACTTTTTCCTAATCTTGACAATGCCACAGTTAATCCAGATACAGTATTATAGCCTATTATTCTGTGAAAGTTTATAAATTTTACATAGGTACATGATACACAAATGTTCTTGCTCCCCTCATCCTCTACTATCCAAATCATCAGTGTTGCCTAAAACAAGATATAAACTTTACTACTAAGAGCCCTTTCATTAGCAAGTAAACTTCCACAGAGTATTACATTTCAATCATCTGTCACCATAAGAGGACACCAGAAGAGTACTTGTAGTACTTCACCAGGCCATTAAGCCTGACAACGCTAGCAGCAGACATTCCACCTGTTCTTTTCTGACAAATTGTGTATAGATACTGCCACCTGTTGGACAAATTTCGCAATGAACCAGTTAACATTAACACATACACAGCGAAAACAGAAACATCCCTTCTTCAAGAGACCTTTTTTAAAGATATTTTTTTAAAAATCCAAATAAGTTTTAGAGATCTTTATTGGCAAGGGTTTAAACAATGTTTTTCATGCTTGTTCAATGAACCATAAACAATTATTGCACATGCACCTGTGGAATAGTCCTTAAGATACTAACAGTTTACAGGTGGTAGGCAATTTAGGTCAGAGTTACAATAACAGGACACTAGATAGACCTTTCTACTGACTCTCAAAAACACCAGAAGAAAGATGCCTAGGTTTCCTGCTCACCTGCGTGAACATGCAATAGGCCTGCTGCAGGGAGGCATGAGTACTGCAGATGTGTCCAGAGCAATAAACTGCAATGTCTGTAATGTAAGATGCCTAAGACAGTGCTACAGGGTGACAGGAAGGACAGCTGACAGGTTTAGATTATATACTCAGCAAAAAAAAAAAGAAAAGAAAAGAAAACGTGTAAATATCTCTATTAACATAAAGACACAACGGGGACGGGGGGGACACCCCCCCCCCCCGTCCCCGTTGTGTCTTTATGTTAATAGAGATATTTACACGTTTTCTTTTCTTTTCTTTTTTTTTTTTGCTGAGTATATAATCTAAACCTGCATCATGAGAAAAGGAAAAAGAAAACCGACTAGCAACCAACTTCCTCAAGCACTCAATCATTTTATCCCTTTCAAAACTTTTCTCTCTTTTCAGTCGCCCTATTCGTCTTATAAACATATACTCAGTATGACAATACTGAGACAATAGAAGCAGCACACGGAAGTGCAGTCTGATGTTGAAAAAACAACGCACCCACAAACGGCTGAACCAGGCTGTTAGTTTAAATTTAAATAATGATAGACCAAATTTACAGAGTTTACCAAATTCCTATAGAAATAGCACATGAGAATATGCAAGGCAGCAATTCCATATTTAACAAACAGGGATTTCACAACTGATTTCACTTTAATGTACCACAGTGTGTTAAAGTGTCTCTAAAGTGTCACTTCTCACGACAAATCAGTTCACGTTCCCCTTTTCTCCTAATGTCCCCCAATCAACCAAGCGAAACAAACTGAAGACCCAAAAGCTGATACAAAGCTCTAAAATAACCCCCAAACACATTTTTTTCCACAGACCAACAAACACAACCTAGCTTAAAAATATCACACTAAAACCGAAAGTAAAATCTTCACCAGCTCTTTGGGAAATCGACACGCACAGTCAAATAGGCTTTTTTCTCGTAATGTGGAATAAAACCGACATGTCTCAGATATATGTACCGAGAATGTTAAAACAACGCTTACCTCTGTGTGCCTCTGAGATAAACAGTGATAACCCAGGAGGAAGCAAATCCTGACTCCTGCTCAGATCGTTTTCGCTTTATGAAATGTGTAATCACGTGTCAAATGAGATCATGAGATCTCTCTCTCTCTGTTTTTCTTTCTTTCTTTCTTTTTCTTTCGTTCTTTTTTTTTTGCCACATAAGCTATTGCAGACAGATATATATATATATATATATATAAAAAAAAAATTAAAATATTTTTCTTCGATGTTTCAAGTTATAAAGTAGGAAAGTCCCATTAGATTAACGGAAGTAGTTTATAATTATGCTTCAGGTGGCGACATCCAAAACCGCCTACTACCAGGCTGAATAATAAGTAGCCTATGTTTATTTAACCTGTTGAAGTGTGCTTATAAGACGCCCCCCCCCCCCCCCCCATTTCAAGTCGCTATGTAGCCTTTAAGATGAACCTCTTAAGGTTTCTTGTTATCTCAGTGATTTTGACCGTGCCATAGTTGTTAGTTCCATATAATCTAGTTTGAGTATTTCAAAAACTGCTGATCTCCTGAGATTTCCACACACAAAAAGTCTGTAGAGTGTACACAATAAACAAAAAACTTTGTGAGAGCAGCAATTCTGCAGGCGGAAATGAAAGCAGTCACAGGAGAATGGCCAGACTGGTTCAAGCTGGTAGGAAGGATTACTCAAATAACCACTCTTTACAACTGGGGGCAAACAGAAAAGCATCTTGAGGATTCAACAGCAGAAGTCTACACTACCAGTCAAAAATTTGGAGACACTTGACTGAAACGTTTCTCATGATCTTAAAAATCTTTTGAACTGAAGGTGTATGATTAAATGTTTGAAATTGGCGTTGAAGACAAAAATATAATTCTGCCAACATGTTCATTTCCTTCATTAGAAAACTAACATTTTATTTACAACAACAAAAAAAATTTTTTAAATTGATGACCTGGGGCGAAATATTCCGAAAAACAGCCAATAAGTGTCCAGTATCAGTGGGAACTCCTTTAATACTGTTTAAAAAGTATCTCAGGGACATTCCTCAAGAAATTGGTTGAGAAAATGCCAAGAATACATTTCTGGAAATTCTAGGCAAAAAGGGGGTCTATTTTGAAGATGCAAAAATACTAAATTATTTCGAATTATTTTTGATTTCTTATCATAACATAATTCCCATAGTTCCACTTGTGTTACTCCAGTGTTTTGAAGACTTTATTATTATTCTAAAATGTGTGTGTGTGTGTTTTCGGGATAAATATATTGAATGAGTGTGTCTAAACTTTTGACTGGTAGTGTACATTGGGTTCCGCTCCTGACAGCCACAACAGGAATCTCAGGATACATTGAACAGAGTTTCAAATAAACCGGATACTTGGAGATTGGATAAACCTCACCTGGTCTTTTGTCAAACTTTTGCTAAATGTTTAATAATATAACGCTATACATACACTGTGATATATAATGTATGCCTTAATTCTACAAAACAGACTGTTCTGTTACTCTTTAGTCTAATTTGATGATTTGTTACTATCTCAATATTCGTCAGATGAATTGTGGCTCACAGTGTGGTAATAACATTCTACTGTTGTTCTACTGTCTACTTGATTGGATTGTAGGACATTATTATTAAGTTTAATAATAATTTATTATAACTCCAATTCTGAAAAAGTCGGGACAGTATGGAAAATGTTAATAAAAACAAAGAAGATTGACTTGTAAATGTACTTTGACTTGTGTTTAAACAAACAAACAAACAAAAATGTAGCAAGACAAGGTATTTGATGTTTTACCTAATTAACTGCATAGTTTTATGAAGGTAACCATTTATTTTGAAATTGATGCATACAACACGTTCCAAAAAAGTCCAATTTAGGACTAATAGTGATGTGACAAGTTGAAATAAGAAGGTGATGTGAAACAGGTGAGGCAGTCATCTAATCATGGTATATAAGGAGCCTCCAAAAAAGGCCTAATCCTTCAAGAGCAAGGATGGATCGAGGATCACCAGTCTGCCAACAGATGTGTCTGTGAATAATCCAACACTTTGAGGACAACATTCCCCAAAGACAAATCGGTAGGATATTGGGCATTTCATCTTCTACAGCAAACAATACTTAAAATAATTAAAAGACTCAATGAATCTGGTTAAATCTGAAAGGGGCAAGGCTGAAAACCACTTCTGAATGCACATGATCTCTGATCCCTCAGACATCACTGTATTAAAAACTGTTATGAGTCTGTAATGGATATCCTGACATGGGTTCAGGAATACTTTGGTAAACCTTTGTCAGTCAACACCATTCGCCGCTGCATCCACAGATGCAAGTTAAGGCTTTACTATGCAAAGCAAAAGCAAAGTAACTTTTTCAGAACTGGGTTTGTAAATGTATTAATAATTTATTAAGTACGAATGTTCAGACAAGCATACACAAGGATATGCCTGAAACGCTAAAATAGGTGATTTAAATGCACAAAAAGCAGTCATAAAGAATTGTATTGACTTAAATGATGTAAACACTTCAATTTATTATTTAAATAATAATTTATTTAGTGGTTAGCACGTTCGCCTCACACATCCAGGGTCAGGGGTTCGAATCCCACCATACCCTGTGTGTGGAGTTTGCATGTTACACATTCTCCCGTGTTTCCTCTCCCAGTCCAAAAACATGCATGGTAGGCTGATTGGCAAGTCTAAAGGGTATGTGATTGTGCCCTGCGATGGATTGGCACCCTGTCCAGGGTGTACCCCGCCTTGTGCCCGATGCTCCCTGGGATAGGTTCCCTGTGACTCTGAAAAGGATTAAGTGGTATAGAAGATGGATGGACATTTATTTATTATTTAAATGATGAATATAGAAAGAGAGACTGAATATAAAATAAGCATGAAAACATTAATAAAATATACTTATGGACCTTTTTTTCACTTTTAGTAAAGTAAAATTCTGGGAAACAACAAACATAAAAGATCACTTTGTTCCATGAGAACAAGCAGTGACCATAATTTTACAGCCAACTTCTGCTTGTGGTTTTACTGCTGTGCTGGGCAGGGCACTCAGTTGTGATGTCAGAATAAAGGAAGTCATGCCATAAAAAAGTGTTGAATAAAAAGAAAAAAAACACATGCATGTCAAGAGAAGGGGAAACTACAAAAGGAAGTGAAATCTGTAAGTCAGGCTTCTGTCATGAGTCTCAGACACTGTGTGTCATTGTTGAAACGGAACAAACTGGAAAAGCAAAAACCTGACAATTTCACAATACATACCAAACCTCAGCATGTGATGCATTCAACCTTGCTTCTGTCATTGTATGAATTTTTTTTTTCTAATATGGGAAATATTCCACAGCTGGAGTACCTTAAAAATGAGTCATTTAACTAGGTACACACTTACAGTATGTCAGGCCTATATAATTTTTTAATAACATGCATTGCATTTTTGTTGTCTAACTGACACAAATTATCTGCTGCACTCATTAACCAAAGGTCTAGATCCAGGATAGTTCTGCAGATTATACAACCCCAATTCCGAAAAAGTTGGGACAGTATTGAAAATACAAATTAAAAAAAAAAAAATCAAAAAGAGTAATTTGAAAAATTAAATTCACCCTGTACTATATTGAAAACACATTATTAACACATTATTTGACGTTTTACTTTGTGAATTTAATTTGTTTTTATAAATATACACTCATTTCAAATCTGATGACTGCAACACACTCCAAAAAAATTGGGAGAGTCCACTGTTTACCACTGTGTAACATCATCTTTTCTTTTAAAAACACTTATTAAGCATTTGGGCGCTGAAGACACGAGTTGGTTAAGTTTAGCAAGCGGAATTTTCCCCAATTAATCGATTATGCATTTCTTCAGCTCCGCAACTGTACGGGGCCTTAATAGCCTTATTTTACGCCACACATTCTTAATCTGAGACAGGTCAGGGCTGCAGGCAGGCCATGCTAGCACCCGCACTCTGTGCTTGCACAACCATGCGCTTGTAAACCAGGCAGAATGTGGTTTGGCATTGTCCTGCTGTGGATGGCAGCATATGTTGCTCTTTCTGCATTAATGGTGCCCTCACAGATGTGCAAGTTACCCATGCCACGGGTACTAACACACTCCCATACTATGACAAATGCTGACTTTTGGACCTGATGCTTATAACAGCTTGGATGGTCCTTTTCCTCTTTGGCCCAGAGAACACGACGGCTGTTTTGTCCAAAAATTATTTGAAATGTTGACTCATCAGACCACAAAACATGATTCCACTGTGCTACTGTACATCTCAGAAGAGACAGAGCCCAGAGAAGTGGGTGGCGCTTCTGGACAGTGTTGATGTATGGCTTCTGCTTTGCATAGTAAAGCCTTAACTTGCATCTGTGGATGCAGTGGTGAATGGTGTTGACTGACAAAGGTTTACCAAAGTATTCTCAAGCCCATGTCAGGATATCATTACAGACTCATGACAGTTTTTACAACCCCAATTCCTAAAATTTGGGACGCTGTGTTAAATGTAAATAAAAAAGAATGCAATGATTTGCAAATCTCATAAACCCATATGTTATTCACAATAGAAATAGAAAACATATCAAATGTTTAAACTGAGTAAATGTACCATTTTAAGAAAAAAATAAGGTAATTTTGAATTTGATGGTCGCAACACGTCTCAAAAAAGTTGCGACAGGGTAACAAAAGGCTGGAAAAGTGTTACTAAAATGAAACAGCTGGAGGAACATTCTGCAACTAATTAGGTTAATTGGCAATAGGTTAGTAACATGATTGGGTATTGGTGCTGATAATTTGTGGGGTGAGTGCTACCTTGTCATCAGTGCTGTGCCCTTTGTGTGCTGTGCTCACTGTCCTGGTTTGTCTAAATAGGAGTCCTGATTATCTTTTGGGTAGTGCCTTGGAACTTGCTGGAGTCTGTGGAGTGAATGAATTTGGATTGGGGTCATTTTCCTTGAGCTTATGGACTGGCTTTGGTCATGAAAAAAAATTACCTTGAGGTGTTATTTTTATTTTTGTTTTTCCTCTTTGTTTTGTTGAAGTTTGAGATGATTCTTTCTATTTCCTTGCATTCTATTTGATCTGCAGTATCCAAGTTAAGCACCACGCATATAGAGTATACTATAACTGTTTCAGTGTGTGGGTTTGTGGTATGTAATTTCCCCTTTTCCTTTTGTTGTGTTCATTTCTCATCCAGTTCTGCATTTCTGTTAAATCAGTTTAAAGCACTGCACAACAGTGTAATCACATTGTAATCACAGTGATTTTTTTTTTCTTTGCTTGCCTGTTTAGCTATTTTTGTTTGTTTCTTTTTTATGATCATGTTGTTTGTTTGTTTGTGTGTGTGCCTCAGTTTTTGTTTTGTTTTGTTTGACTTTTCTTGGATATTGAAGCTGGAGGCAAAGAAACAAAGCACAATGAATAGGATTATTAGGGTCTCTCTGATGAAAAAAATACATCTTTTTGGTGTGCAGGGTGCTGGTGTGGAGGTAAAGCTGGGCAGTTTGTTAGTTGATGACTCCCGCACCTACTGATTTCCATCCAAAGATTGAACATAAACAGGTTTATAGTGCCTGCACATGAATCCCGAAATATGGACTGCCAGTGTAAATATCTGTCAATGTCAATATCTATGAAGATATGGCTGCCACAGTGTCAGTGAGCTCTGCAAAATTGAAGGTGTCTCGATGTTGGACCAAGACATTTATTCATCTTTGGTAACCGTTTTGTCCTGGTAAGGATTACGATGGATCCTGAGCACTGGGCAAGAATGAGGATACACCTTGGATAGGACACCGGTCCATCACAGGGCACCATTCACATACACACAATTGTTGACACTTACAGCCACTTTAGAGTAGCCAGTCCGTGTGGTGTACATGTTGTGTTTTTGAGATGCTTTTTTGCATGATTTTATGCATTGCGCTGCTGCCACATGATTGGCTGAATGGATAATTGCATGAAAGTGTAGGTGTTCATGTGTTCCTAATAAAGTGGCTAGTGAGTATCAATTGTTTCCCACATTCTACAAATTCTATGAATCTAGATCACCTAAGAGATCATTTCTTTTTAATGTGAACCCTACCACTGTGCCCCTGAAAATGCAACTACAGTTCCTCGACCTCAGCTACTTCACTTAAGTTCATGGCCTCAACTCTGGCAAGCTTCTAGCTGATGTGACTGAGTAAGCTATAACTATCTTTACAAACATCTTTCCCAAATCATGAAATTGCTTTAGATTTACTTGATTATTTGGCTTCGTTACATTCCAGAAAGGCAAAAAATGTTTGCTTGACATGCTATCAGAATCTATTTGTATTTGTATTTGTCACATATCAAGAAACTCTGGACTCCACTTCCCATCAGCCACTGCACTGCACTGGTTGTCACATGACCACCTGCACTTGATTCACGTTTTGGTTAATGAGCACTCGTGTATATATAGTCCTTGTCTGCACCATTAGCTTGTCTTAGACCCCTGTGTTCCATGTTTCTTGATCTTGTTAGTTTATGTTTAGTTTTGCCACAGTATTATGCCAAGTAGTCTTAGATTCATGTTCAATGTTTTGTTTCTTGCCACAGTGTGTTTCCCAGTTGTCATAGTGTATTCGTTTCCTTCAATAAATGTCATTATCTGCACCTGCTTCTGGCTCAAACTCGAATCGTGACAGAACGAAAGACCTACAATCAGAAGCAGCAGATCGCCAGGATGGATAACTGGGGCGTCAGGATGCCACCAATGTTAGTGGAGTACTTTGCCACGTTACGCCAACAGTCGGAAGATTACCAAGCTGCGCTACGAAAGCAGCAGGTCGCCAGGTACAAGGTGGAGTTTGTGGTCGGGGCTAATACCATCTCCCACCCTCCCTCCCCTATTATGGCTCTCGTTCAGCCTGCCCGTTCAGCTGAGGTCGTCGCTCAGCCTCCCTGTTCAACTGTGGCCGTCGCTCAGCCTCCCTGCTCCATGGCAGATAGCGTTCCCCTCTTCTGCTTCGAGGAGACCCACGCTCCTCTCCCTGGCAGCACGGAGACCCACGCTCCTCTCCCTGGCCTTACAGGGGACTTCGCTCTGCCTTCCAGTTCAGCTGGGGACGTCGCTCCGCTTTCATGTTCCGACGAGGACGTCACCCTGTTTCCCTGCTCCGCCGAGTACAGTGCTCTGCCTTCATGCTCCGCCGAGTACAGTGCTCTGCCTTCATGCTCCGCCGAGGACGTCGCTCTGCCTTCATGCTCCGCCGAGGACGTCGCTCTGCCTCCATGCTCCGCTAAAGACGTCGCTCCTTTTCTTCGCTTCTCTCAGTGTGTCGCTCCCCCTTCCTGCTCCACGGAGGACATCGTTCCCCCTTCCTGCTCCACAGAGGACATCGCTCCTCTCCCTGGCCTCGCGGAGAACATCGCTCCCCTCTCCTGTCCCGTGGAGGACGTCGCCCTGCTTTCATGTTCAGCTGAGGAAATATCTCGGCCTCCCTGTGCCATTGTGGAAGCTGCCCGGCCTCCTGGTTTTGCTGGGGACATTTATCCCAGGGGACCAGGACCACCAGAGGGAGGACGTATAATTTTGGGCGCTCTGGGAGTAGCGCCCTTGGGGGAGGGTTCGGTCACGTATCAAGAAACTCGGGACTCCACTTCCCCATCAGCCACTGCACTAGTTGTCACATGACCACCTGCACCTGATTCACGTTGGTTAATGAGCACTCGTGTGTGTGTGTGTGTGTGTGTGTGTGTGTGTGTGTGTGTGTGTGTGTGTGTGTGTAGTCCTTGTCTGCACCATTAGCTTGTCTTTCGTTGTTTTAGACCCCTGTGTTCCATGTTTCTTGATCTTGTTAGTTTATGTTTAGTTTTGCCACAGTATTATGCCAAGTAGTCTTGGATTCATGTTTATGTCTCAGTGTTTGTTTCTTGCCACAGTGTGTTTCCCAGTTGTCATAGTGTATTCGTTTCTTAGTACGTTTCCTTCAATAAATGTCATTATTTGCACCTGCTTCTGGCTCAACCTCGAATCGTGACAGTATTTAGTTAAAAGTAATAAACAAATGCTTATGGAAAAAAGTTTCTGAAACTTTATTTAACTTTGTCAAAAAATTGCCTTCATTATATCTTACAAGGCAACATATTCCACATCAAATCCATAACCGAGGAATTTGTATATTCACTCATATGTGCAACTGGCTGTGTGTGTGTGTGTGTGTGTGTGTGTGTGTGTGTGTGTGTGTGTGTGTGTGTGTGTGTGTGTGTATATTATATTTTAATGATCTATGAATTTAAAAATACTATTTTCAATTGTTTCCTATGTACTGAAAAGCATGAAGGGTTCTTATGAGTTAAGAAGTATGGCTCAGCCCCTCATGTGTTTGCTTAGTGTCAGTGTTTGATTTTTGTGGTTAGGTAAACATGACTAAATAGTTTTACATGACAGGGAAACTAGCAAGGTTGGCAATTCCACAGGCATTATTGCGGTTACGGGCCATCAGGACATAACCTTTCATGCCCCACTCCTCACCCCAACTGTAAAAAGGAGCAAAAGAGAGATTAAAAAGGTATAAAGGTAAGCATGAAATAAGACATACATAAAGCTTTTCAAAATGTCAACATAACAGATGGTAAAAGTTGTAAAAAGAAAATCAACAGTTCTAAATAACCCACCTGTTTTTGACAATCCAGTGTTTTTTTCCCTTAGGTGTGGCACCATAGCCCACTGCCAGCACAGCATGGTTGATGCTCTCTTTGTCACAGTTGGGGTCATAATACACACCTGAGAGAAAGAACATATGAAGCTGAGCATTCTACACATGAGGCATTGCTTCTGTCTTTCACAAGGCTTGTTAATGCAGGAGTACCGTTAAGCTTTGTTTTTGCCACTCACCTCTCTTGTAAAACTGGAAGGTTGACTGCATTGCATCAATGCCTACAGAAACTGGGCCAACCTTAGCAACAGCAGATGCCAGTGCATACTCGCTGCCTTTCTTTACTTCTTTAAATCTTCTGCACTCTGCTGCCTTCCCAGATTTATTATATGCACACTGCTGGTCCTGCAGAGGGCAGTGTTCACACAAACATGAGAAGCAAAGTGGCAGAGAGACTGACAGAAAACACTGAACACCTGCATTTAATAAGTAATTTGATCTAACATGTAATCTTCATCAAATATATCTGTTTGCATGCTGGAAATCAAAAAAATAAAAAATAAACTCCCAGAAACCACTGAGAAAATTAAATCCATTAAATCTGAAAATTTTCTTTAAAAATGCCAGAGATCATGAACTGGAGATTTAAATTACATAAACTATAAAAGGACAATTTACCACAGAAGGTACTGTATACATCATCATCATCATACTAATTGTGTTTTATTACTTAAATATTTATATGCAGAAGAGAGGCATACCTGTCCCACATAGGGATAAGCCTCCTCAGAATCAATACCTCCGTTGTCTCTAACGTAGCTAAAAGCATTGGTCATGTATCCACCACCACAGCCATCATTCTCAGTCACACAGTCCACCAGGTTCTGAGGGCTGAGGTTTACCAGTTTGCCTGTGGTCTTCATTAGCTGACCTTCTAAAGCACCGACTGAGCTGAATGCCCAACAGGAGCCACATGAGCCCTTAAGTAAGGAGAAAAGCAGAATGCAAATTTTTATAAGCATTACCTCAGGTCTCTTATATTAAGAGCAATTATCAAAAATTAAAGCTACTAAGATTCGTGCTGTTAGAGGTCCTCTGTATCACGATCTCTCACCTGGTTCCTGACAGGCGTAACATAACCAAGTTTGCGGTAATCAATGGATTTGGGCAGTTTATCCAGTGAGTCAGGATAATAGGTATTCAAGGGATCATTGTCCATAGGAACCTGGAGACCCAGCAATTTCTCAGCTACTTCCTCTGTTGTCTAATTTGGAGAGACAGTTGTAGTTTACAGTTTAGCTCAAGCTTATTTAAAAGTATAATAACTGAATAATGTGAACTGTATTTCTATAGTTTAAGTATTATCAATGCAAACAAATGAATCAGAGCTTCAAAAAAGGTCTACCATTCGGGATGGTTAGGGTCAATACTACCCTGAAACACTGGACTGGCATTGGGATTGAATTTACCATAATTCACAGGCATGTTTTATACCATGACCACGTGTGATGTTGACTTACATGACATAATTTTTCATATGAACTTAGGACTCAAATCGTCATAAAGCATGCCACCATTACGTCTGCAATGTTTCTCATAAATTAATAACACAAAATCGTGAGCCGGCTTGGTTAATGTAAGGATGTCAGTATTAAATCAGTATCAAGTAATAATAGAAAGCTCTGACATAGGTATCATTTAAAGAAAAAAAAAAGGATTGGTTTATCCATTATATACTGTTCTTTGAGATTTTAAATAATTTAGAAAGCTATTCACTTCCAAAAAGTCAATAGTACCTTTTTTTACCTAAAGCACAGAATGACAAAGAGCAGACCTATAGAACATTAACTGCTTAAAGTTCTAGAGATCTAAAGTGCTATTTTTGGCATTCTAATGAACTAGTAATGAAGAAAAGTGATTCTGGGAAGCAAGATCTGAGGTATTCCTGACTAATTAAAAAATTCTCGACTTAAAAAAATGTAAAAGATCTGAAAACAATTCCTCTTGCCTGGATCTCAACCTGCTCTCACTTCCTGGTTAACAAATGCCGATAAAGAGAGCCTTTCGAAACTAAAAATTGGCAAAACTCTAATCAAACCATGTGTATTTTTATGTGTTTTATGTCAATGGGTTCCTTTAGAAAAGTGATATTTACCATGTCTCCAAGGTGGTTCATGCCTAGTTCATAGGTGTGTAGGCCCAGCTCATACTCTTGATTATGGCTCTCAATCAACCTCATGTTCTTCTCCCAGACAGACCTACGAATAGCGTCCTCGCCCTACCAGGTGCATACAAAGTGATTAGTTTTGTACACGATTAGCATATGTACATGATACTGTATTACTATATTTGATACAATTCCAAAATCCCAATAAACTGAGGTTATAAATTGTACTGTATTGAAAATGGAAATAACTTTTTCAGATAATTTGGTTTTACCCAATTGACTAATTGACTGGAATTACCAGCAGCGGCACGTCAGGCATAACAACTTTGTTTATTTAACAGTGAATAAATGGACATGCCTACTTAATCCATATGAAGATTAATTACACCACGATCATCAGAATCATGTGCTATGCAAACAAAACCTTTCAAACCCGCAAAAGAATTGCTGAAGAGAAAATAATTATTCCTACGACAGAAGCACATTCTGTTCTATAAAGATTTGCATACAGTATTTACTAACTATACAGTATAGAGTACATTACCAGGCCATTGTATTCCTTTCTGTGAGTAGTTTTCCAATTTTCCCATGATTCATCCAAAGATAAGGAATCCAGAAGATGGCTTACTGCAGAGCCCAGCAGCAGGAATAACACTAACCCATACTTAAACATAGTGCCTGCAGTGAACAAGTAAACAAGTCACGAGATCAGTGAGTCACAGACTCTGGCTACAGCGGCATACTGACTTCGTTACTGACTCACTTTGTCCATCTATAGCTGCGAAACATAATTTATCACAGGGGAGACCAACTCTAACATTTCAACATAAGATATATTCCTCGTTATTTGTTCTCTATAGAAAAAAAAATATTATGTTACATGTATTCCTGCCTTAAAGGGCTTAAAGGAAAGTGAAAGTGATGTAAAGCCCTGCTCGAGAAGAGGTCTAAGTCCAACGGCCCATAAAAATATAATCGAACCTTTAAAAAAAAAAAAAAAAAAATTTAATGACAATGCTAAAACAAACGAAATAAACTGTATCGAGTTACTTGAAACTGCGGATTTTGTTTCCAGGAAACGCAATGGATCAAGGTCTTCAGAGGATTTTAGTCATACCTTAAAGTTAGCGCGAGAAAACTCTTCAAGTCGCTTCTACAGCATGGAAGGTTTCGAACTCAGTCTGAAACGGTTAGACAACGGCTTTATGTGTTGAGCTTTTGAGGAAGTACTTCTTTTTACGAGAAAAAAAAGGAGGGAAGTTCATGAAAGTTTTTCTCATCTGGAATTCCAACCCAGTGTGATGATGTCAGGTGTCGAGTTACAGCAGCGTTCAGGATCAGGAAACTCGGCAGGGAAAACTGTAGACCTAAAATTATCCCCCCATACACTTTAATCTCTGTAGAACTGTTGTGATTTTGATGTTTCTATAAATTGCTATGATTGTTCAATTGTGATCTAATGTTCAAATTAATCCAAACTAAGTGTATAATGTTAAAAATGCAGAAGAATAATAGCATGATTAAATTGACTTTACTTTCTTAAATATATCAGTTTAGGTGTACCATCAAACCCTGATTTAATTTAATCAGTTATGTACTGTATACTATCAAATAACATTGTTTCATTACTTCATCCATATAAAAGGAATTTAAACTACTAACAGTTTATATTTGTTAAAAGGTTTTGCAGCAATCTGCACTGTTAGGAGAATATCATACAGTATATGGCTTTCCATTTGAATGAATTGTATGGTGTTACAACAATAAACAATATGTCAAGCTATAGTTTAGTTTCATGTGACCATTCTTCATACAAACTATGTGTTCTTGGTCTACTTATCACTCTCCATCAAACCACAAACATGTTTATATCCAATCTCCATCTTCTACCGCTTACTCCTTCTTCAGGGTCACGGGGAACCTGGAGCCTATCCCAGGAAGCATTGGGCACAAGGCGGGGTAAACCCTGGACAGGGTGCCAGTCCATCGCAGGGCAACAATCACATACACACTCACACACCCATTCATACACTACGGACACTTTAGACACACCAATCAGCCTACCATGCATGTCTCCGGAGGAAACCGGAGTACCCGGAGCACGGGGAGGACATGCAAACTCCACCCACACATGGCCCCGGCGGGACTCGAACCCCGGACCCTGGAGGTGTGAGGCGAACGTGCTAACCACCGTGCGCCCAAACATGTTTATATTTTATATTATATTAGATTAGACGAGATTAGATTATATAAATTGATCATGACTCCCTCTGTTAGTCAGCATCTTGAGGTGGCATGACTGTGTCTTACTCAGCATGTAAGGTATATTTGAACACTGTCCCGTGATCTTTCTAACAGACATACTGATGGCCATGACTATAACCGTCACCCTGGGAGGGAATTGTGTGTTTGGTACATTTAATGGGTAATTCCGTTTTTGTGCATAGCTGCATGCCATGTGCATGTTAGTCACAAATAAACCAGGATTCCCTAAATATCCACGATAAAAATAGCACTGCATGCTGGCATGACTGTGACACAGAAACATATATGAAGTTTTTCAATTAAACCACTAAAAGCGTAAATTAACATTTAATTAATTAATTTATTTATTTTTGTGCAGGGAAAAATCTATGATTATCTGTCATTAGCATTTCCTGGCAACCCCCCCCCAAACAATTCTATTAATCATACAGAAAAGGCATACAAGAATTCATACCAACAGGAAGCCCATCAATTGTGCATTTAGCACTTATTGTAGACTTATGTATGAGATTGACTGTGATTGAGTATGAGTGTGAGAAAGTGCAGGGTGCAGCTTTTGCTTAAACACACTCTCATCCTATCACCACTCTGTGTAATGAAACAAGGCCAAAGCACCATGCATCAAATGCAGTTCAGGCAGCTTACAGTTAAGCAGAGGTCACATAGGTCAGAGGTGATTGTAGTAATGCCTTTGCTTTCCAGGCTGAATAAATAAACACCATTACTCTCTGTCAAAATTGGAGATGTAGAATTGAACACCATGTTCTGATTTCCAACACACTTATGTGATCTTCTTCCAAACGTTGTGCTGGATTTAAATTTGATTTTACCAGTAAGGTTTTTCCCCCAAAAAAGTCCTTGTTCATAACAATTGTTTATATTTTGTAAGGTTTGTTTTTATATGTGTCCATTTTCTAAGTTACAGTAAGAGACTCCAGACAGTTAAACAGGCTTTCAGCAGCATCTGAGTGTGAAAGTCAGGACTATATGATTCATATTCTTTTCTTTTATGTTAATAAACATAACTCTGTTATTTCATGAAAACATAAAATGTTCATTTTTACTAAATTGGTATTTCTTTCAGATATTTCACTTTCAATGTATGTATAACATAATGATCAAATAATTTCATATGCTTCTCACAGAAAACGTCACGCCACTCTGGTACCAAGCCTGCTGTGACATCATGTGCCAAACATAGATAAAGAGGAACACTGGTCACAAGCTTATTTAAAAGGTAGCTGCTAAACATCACAAAGCCTAAAAATGCCACAGAAGTGAATCAGCACTTCTGTGATTATGGCAGGATTGCTATTTTGAAACTGCAAGCAGTGTAAACACATCATGGACCACTAAAACCTGCTGAACCAAGTACAAAACCTAATCCCCTGAGCACTTGAAAAAAGCAAAGTAAAGTTGTTTCTTTTCACATATCCTGATGTGTTCATACGTGATAAAAATCCAAAGGATGCTGTAAACCCAGAATGTGTTGTCAGTTGTTAAAGATTTAGCTAGTGGATCCAAAGTGATCCATAATGTGCAGGTATCTCATTTGAGTCACAGATGATTGCATTACATACGTTACGATTGCATTACATGCATTACATTTGAGGCCATTCAGTGTCTATGACTGCCAAATTGCCACTGTTTGGCCATTCTATCCACCCTTCTATCCAAAGTGACTTACAGCTGAGCTGAGCAGGGCTAGGATTCAAACCACAACCTCCAAATCAGTAGTCCAGAGCCCCAACTGCTGAGCCACCACTGCCCATCACTAACCCTATGGCATATTACACATTTAATCAATTAATTTGATATGTTCCATTTTTGCAGTTTGTCAGTCTTGTAACTACATACTACATTTTACTGTGTAGTTTCACTTAAATTTGCTTTAGTTACTGAATAATGCATAGTAGTTACTGGATAATACCCCTTGAGGATAAATAACCAAGTAATAAGTTGAGACTTTGGTGACCTTAGGAGAATAGCCCTCAAGAAACACACATTGAGTACACTGAATTTCCATGGGCTTTTCAGTCATCTTTAGAGACAGTTATGCTGCAAAGAGTAAGATGTAGATTTCTAGCTGATTTCTCCCTCAGGGAACTGTATGCAAAACTTCTTTAAGAATGGCTTAGCATTCTACCACAAACATTTCACATTTTGTTTGGTACCATTCTGGATAGGACTAAAGCTTTCTGGTGGTTCTAAATTAAGAAATTGAATGACAGTACTTTTGCTGGAGAGTACAAGATATGCTGTGAACAATACAGAAACATTTAAATGCAACATTCCAAAATAGGTGTAGCAACAATGCAAAAGGACTGTATTGACTTTTATGACTAAACCTTGAGGTCTATTTTATGTTCTTCATCCTATTTCATATAAGTTTTACTATTAAGACAGACTCACACAGACTCCCCCAACTCTCCCTTCTTCACTGAAAGCTATAAAGAGCAGGCAACATGTGTTTCCTGTTAGTTTGCATACCACTGAAAGTAGAATGTATCTGGAGGATAATCGTCTACTCAGCAGCCTCCATTATGATCACATGACTGAAAAGATATGTGTCAGGAGACTTTTAAGGCCTACAGTAGTTTTGCACCCTGTTGGTTGACATGAGAAATTAAATTTAACTTCTATCTTTCGGTGGTAAATTATTCAAATATGGCTGATCTACACAGACACAGTACCTTTTATTATGCTTTTTGGTTTATTGTCACGTAATGAGTTTGGATGGATGAAATCACAGTTAAGAATTTTATTGAAGAGCATAATATCCAGAGGGCAAGGCAAAAACAACAACAAAGACATGCAGAAGTCAGGTAAACAGGTTAGAGCAGGTAAGGCAGAAATCAAAGTCAAGGACAAAGCAGAATCATAACCAGAACAACAACACTATAGGAAGGCTTGGTAATAAACAGACAATAGCAACTGAGCACGTTACTTTGCAAAGACCTAGTGCCAGAACAGTCTCTTACATAGTGTGGTGTGATTGCGATTCTGATAAGGAACAGACATGTGTGATTAGTCCTCAGGAGAAGATGAGTGTCTGTGTGTTACATTGGGAGTTGTAGTCGCTGGCCATGTTTGTAGTTTGTGGTGCCTTCTGGGAAATGGAGTCGCTAGTTTGACATGACACCGTAGTAGAAGGTTTGAATCATTAAACTGGCTGAAAGATTTACAATATAATTTAGAACTTTCACAGTATAACTGTTTTTAATTTATACTAACATGTAATTTAAATGCTATGATAGTGAATAAGTTCCAAACCACAATTTAGAAAGATAAAGAAAAACAAAATACTTGTTTACCCATCAAATCTAGAGAATCTGTGTGATCAGAAAGTAAACTTTTTAGCTAGAAATATACACCAGTGTAGTATAATGAAAATATATAAGAATGCAGAATACAGAACAATTCTGGACAATAACAACTGATCATGATGGTGAAAATAATATTTCATTGTGTTCATCAGTGATATCATGAAAAGTGTACTGGCAAAAAAAAAAAAAAAAAAAAAAAAATCAAAAATTGTGTTTACTCCTTTTTCCTCACTATAATGTATCATTACAACACAATTTGTCAGTCACTCATTAGAAAATATGACTGTCCATCCCCAAAAAACCTAACTGCATGAATATAGTCCAAATTACTTGGACACAGCTAGCTAGCTCTGCTGGATATTATCACCAAACTACAAGCTAGACTGTAGCATTATTTATTTATTTGTTTGTTTGTTTGTTTGTTTATTTATTTATTTATTTATTTCAGAGTCGGCCTATAGATTTCATTAGCTACCTGATTGACAGTTTTATTGTCACAGGTTTTAAGCAGCCTTGTCATTTACAAACATCCATTAGGAAAATGTGGCAACTACATTTAGTCACAAATGTAAGCTCTTTCCCACATCCTCTTGTTTGAAGATGAAAAGACATGAAGGAGACAATTACAATGCCCTCTACTAATATTGACACCCTTGGTAAATAAAGAAGGTTGTGAAACAATTGTCTTCATTGTTTAACCTTTTGATATTTTGTTCAAAATATTCACAAAAATATATTTGTTAAGTGTAGGTCTGCAACAATGATTGGCACCCTTTTAGTCAATACTTTAAGATACCTCCCTTTGCCATGATAATAGCTCTGAGTTGTCACCTATATTGCCTGATGAGGTTGGTGAATACATGGCAAGGCATCTGAGACCATTCCTCCATACAGAATCTCTACAGATTCTTCAAATTTTGAGGTCCACGCAGATGGACTCTCCTCTACAGTTCACCCCACAGGTTTCTATGGGTTTCAAGTCAGGGGACTGGGATGGTCATGGCAGGACCTTGATTATAATGAGTTTTAATTGGTCACATATACAGTAGAGCACAGTGAAATTGTTTTCTTTAGCATACCCCAGCCTGTCAGGAAGCTGGGGTCAGAGCGCAGGGTCAGCCATGATTTTGTGGTTAGTAAACCTTTTTTATGTTGATTTTGATGTATGTATTGGGATCATTGTCCTGCTGGAAGATCCAACCATGGCCCATTTTAAGCTTTCTGGCAGAGGGAGTCAGGTTTTCATATAATATCTGTTGATATTTTATAGAGTCCATGATGCCATGTATCCTAACAAAATATCCAGATCCTCTGGCAGAAAAACAGCTCCAAAACATTAAAGAGCCATCACCATATTTAACCGTGGGCATCTGACCATAGAACCCGATGCCATTTGAAGCTCCATTAGTGTCTGGCAAACTGAAGATGCTTGAGTTTGTTTTTGGATGAGAGTAAAGGCTTTTTTTCTTGAAACCCTTCCATATAACTTGTGGTGATGTAGGTGACTTCTGATTGTAGTTTTGGAAACCTTCTGTCCCCAAGACACAACTAACTTCTGCAATTCTCCAGCTGTGATCCTTCGAGATTTTTTGCCTCTCGAACCATCCTCTTCACAGTGCGTTGACACAATATAGACAAACATCCAATTCCAGGTTGATTCATAATATTTGCAGTTGACTGGAACTTCTTAATTATTGCCCTGATGGTGGAAATGGGGATTTTTGATGCGTGTGCAATTTTCTTATAACCACTTCCCATTTTGTGAAGCTCAACAACCTTTTGCCGCACATCACAGTTAGATTCCTTGGTCTTACCCATTGTTATGAATGACTAAGGGAATTTGGCTAGGTATTACCTCATATTAATACCCATGTGAAACAGGAAGTCATAGTTGAACAATTTCCTGTTCCTAGTTACCCAGGTGTACTAAAAAAAAAGGGAATGTACTTCAAATATATTTCATATCTCATATGAATTCATAGAGGTGCCAATAATTGTTGCCTATATTTAACAAAGATTTTTTTGGCAAACCTGTGTTGTGTTTGCAATTGTTTGATATCGATGAGAGCAGAGTATTTTTTCTATATATTCAAGTTTAAACAATAAAGACAAATTTTCACAGCCTTTTTTGCTCATATTTACCAAGGAGGGCACTGTAGCTTCTGCACAACTTGATCAAATCACTCTTGGCAAGCAAGGGTTTAGGCATCGGTAGACAGACTTATTGTTTTTACCACTAGGTTTGCTAAATTGGCTTTTTATTCTTGTCCTTTAAAAGGAGATAACCTAGGCAAGGTTATAAACATTTCTACATCATATTGGTGAAATATTTGTTGCTGTTTTTTTCCTAATGTTGACATGTCAAAGTGTGTTATCATGTCAAAGCATGTTATATACGCTAAAATGTTTAACTAAGGGTTAACGAATGTTCTAAATAATTAATTGTCCAATATTAAATACTTTCCTTGTGGCAATGCTAGTGTAATATGAATAGGTAAAGTGCCAAAATGAGAATGCAGTTTATGTAAACAGGTAACAAAAAACATGTAATTTTGAGATAAGAAGTGTCTTAAAGTGTTACATAGTCTGTGAGCCTGCAGTGCTATATTGATAAATAACAGCTCCAGGCTGACAGAGGTGGTGTTGCTTCCACTGAAGTGCAGATGTCACCTTGCTGAGGATTAGATGTACTGTAAAGCAGTACAGACAACACAATATCACCCTTAGGACCAAGGGAAATTTACATCCTCTGCACATTCACAAATATTAGATGATACCATCTGGCATGTGACCATGGGATTGATGGGATTTAGGCCAACTCTAGGGTTTGTCTGACATATTGTGCTCCACTGGATCTATAGAGCATAAGTCTTACATGTCTGGGTCAGTGGAGAGGCAAGAAAAACATGCTACCTGAAGCAATAGTATAAACAGTAGGTTTTCAGGGTAGTGCAGCCCAATTAGTACCACTGATGTTGACTTTATTTTGCTTTTCAGCACCTCCTCAGTGTTGTTCTTTATAATTCATATAATTATGCATAAAACATATTTCTTAAAATGTATCTAATTATCCCTAAATATTTTAAATGTAATCTTAAATCTGAAAGTTGTACTGTACAATGCAGTGCATCACCATAATTTTCCTTTTAAATGCAGACATTGCAAGAGCAGTCATTGCAAGTCTTTTATTTACCTACATAAGCCTGTCTCTATAATTAGTGTTATAATCATTATGCCCTTAGATGTTCAAATCTGATAAACTGCTAAAAAAAAAAAAAAAAGAAGTTTCCCTCCTCTGCTTTCCTTTCTGTCAATGACTTTAATACTTGGTCCACTTCCTTTCGAAGTATTTTCTTTTTAAAATGGTTTATTCACACATGCAAAAAAGAAAGAAAGAAAAAAGGAAAAAAAGAGAGAGAAAAAACTGGGGGCAGAGTGATGTCACCAGATGTCAGTCACAAGGGTCTAGCTGTCTAAATGCTCAAGAAACTCTAGAAAATTGGGACAGACTTTTGCTGTGCTGTAGAACTGCTTTTGAGTTTAAAGAAGTCAAAATTTAATGGGAATAAAGATGAATGTATTACTATAGTAAAGGATGATTCTCAATCCTTCTCCTCATTTCCCTTCAGAGGCTGTCATGGAAAAATAAAACTTCAGAGACAGAGGGTTTGTGGATGCCAAAAAGTAATCAAACTTTATTGAAACAATAAAGTGAGACAGTCTGCAGAAAGTCTAAATTATGCAAACACACACAAGCCTTTTTTATACCTTTCTCTACAGCAAACTGATTTTAGATGGGGTTTTACCTTTTCTCATTAAAAACAGACCAATCTTCTTTGCCACAATTAATTATTCATGTATATATGATACATTTTTGGAGCATGTGCAATTAGTTGTTTTTCTTAAAAAGGTTTTATGGGGACAAGGTTTCTTTCTTTCTTTCTTACTTTTTTCTTTTCTTTTCTTTCTTTTTTAAAAAAAAAAAAGGATTCACTCAAATAGAGTCTTTGTTTCTTTGTTTTTCGCTGACCAAAACTCCCTTCTTATGTCTCAATGAGCTTCTGTCTGCTTCTATCTGCCTCTATTCCTGAGGCCCTATCCTAAATTAATAATTGGTATTGAACCTGAAGGTTGTTTACTTACAAAAGCAGTTTCAGCGAATGGAGTATGGTGCATTTGGGAGTTGGTATCATTGTGGTTAGCTAGAGAACTCATATCAGGTGTTTCTCTCTCTCTCTCATCTCTCTCTCTCTCTCTCTCTCTCTCTCTCTCTCTCTCTCTCTCTCTCTCTATATATATATATATATATATATATATATATATATATATATATATATATATATATATACAGATTGATAGATAGACAGAGAGTGAGAGAGAAACACCTGATATGAGTTCTCTAGCTGACTTCACAATGATACCAACTCCCAAATGAGATTGATCACTAACAGTAATCTGAGCTCAGAAACCAACCGGGAACCCTGGACCGAACTCCATAAACCTTTTTTTTTTTTTGTATTTACAAGAGTTTTTTTTTTATTATTATTTTTTAATTTTTATTATTTATTTTTTTTACATTTCACCCATATTTGCTTTGCTTACACTCTAACACTTTCTCACTCCCTTTCCCCTGATTAACTAAAGGCTTTTTTTTGGTCTATATTGCCTGACTTCTTTCATAGCTAAAGCAAGTATGGTGTTTGAAGTATCTGAGCTACCATATAATGTGTGCATACAAATTGTAAAATAATAATGATAATGATAATGATAATGATAATAATAATAATAATAATAATAATAATAATAATAATAATAACACAATCTTGTTTTTTTTTTTTTTTCATTTTTAACAAAAAGCGTGAAATATAGCTTCAAGAAATGACTAAATATCTAAATTTAAGCTCATGTAGTCATTCTACTAATGTGGGATTTGAATCCAGGGTAGCCATGCTACCAATCTATTATGGCTTAACACAATTATTAGCCTAAATTTAGGATGCAAACTATTTGGATGAAAAGGAAACTGTGAGATGTAGAAGGGCTCTGGACGATAATGAGAGTTTGTAGAAAACCTAAAAAAAAAATCCTTCTCTGAAGCAACTAGTAACACAACTGTTGGGGGCCAGGTAGCCTATTGTATGCTTAAAAATCAAAATACCTGTTTATTCTGTTGTTATAAAGGAATAAACAGAATAAATGAATAAACGTTGTTACTTGAGAGTAAGTTTTTGTTTTGTTTTATTTTCAATGGCAACAGCCAATTTAGATTTTACACTAAAATCCCAATTGGTTAATTGGATTTATTGACACTACGCTTTTAACTAGTGCTGTAGATGGCACTGGGGATAGTGCTCTATTTGCACAGGCCTTAATTGTTTTCTTTTGCTGTCCACTTTCATGGTATCCACTAGACATAACATACCACCAACAACCGACCCACGGGGACCATTACAGTTTCCATTAAAACCAATACAATTCCCATTATAAACATTAAAACTATCACAAATTCTCGGAGGGTTTCTGTCGGGTTTTTGTTTTCAGCAGGGGTTGGTTTGTGTGTGTGTGTGTGTGTGTGTGTGTGTGGTCCTGGATGAACTCCAACCGTGAGTGTGTCCAACACAACAAAAAATCCTGTCAGGACAGTCACCGCTCACGAGCGCACTCTTTAAACCCAAGAGCTTACGCACGGTGGATGCTTTTATTTGTCTCGAGCGAATAATGCTAGCTCATTTTTCACCTCTTCTATGAAAGAGCCACCATAAAGGTTTTTATATCTGTCCCAAATTAATATCATCTCTCGCTCCATTTGCGTGATGGCAAAGTGCGTCGAAGTTGCGAGAAGGCTGAAGAGAGTCGACCTACATTATGGTCGCAATTATCTTTATAGACCCAGGGGAGAAGGCGCCGCAGACAGAAGGAATTAGTGAAGGAGTAAAACGATTAAAACGCTCGACCCCTGTCTCCAGACAGGTTCGCTTATTACCGCGATAGAGGACACGAAGAACAGAGGAGGCTTTCTGAGGAGAGAAATGCAGATAACGACTGGGAAAATTAGGACAGTTTTTCGTTGCATCATTGGTAAGACCTCATGCTAACTTTCCTGTAACTCGCATGTTTGTTTGGTTTTGATCATGATGCTCAGCTGAATGTGAGGGGGAACCGCAGACTTCCTGTTTTACGTTATGAATAATGTTTAAAGTTTCCGTGTGCGTGCTGAGGATTACATTGCTTCCCTTTTCGCTGTTCGTCTATGAATATACCCTCGTGGTTTGCTAGCAGCGTTGTTTTTGTTACCTGAGCTGTCACTGTTTGAATTGTGAGGGAAGCCTGCTGTAACAGGTCATGGTGGATTTGACAAGTAGCACATTAGTGAACCTGCTGGTGTGAGTGGTCTCCTTCATAGCATATTGCGCTCAAAAACCAAATGGAGAAGATATTTGAAGAGCAATAAGATTGACGTGAAGGAATTAGTTATGAAAATATGAAACAGTGCAATGAAACAATAAGAGAATAAGCAGTTGCTAGAGTTCGAACTTTACAGGCATGCAAAGCAGTACAATATCTTACTGTTTTCATTCTCCTTTATTCTTTCAACCCCACCTTATTCACCTGGAGATATCAATAACTATCTGATATCAAGAACTATCTGAAGTGACTCATGGTAGTAAGCTTAAGTGACTGAACAAGAGGAACCTGAAATGTTTTCAAGATTATAACAAGTGCATTTTGAATGACTGTAACCCATTTTACATTTACTTTAGTAGCATATAGCAGACACCCTTATCCAGAGCGATTTACGGAAGTGCTTTGAAGTCCCTATTAGATTGTACCCTCATGATAGTACAAATAGGTCAGGTTCTAACCTGAGGTAAAGAATAAGCCCTTAAACTATTACAAAGAAATTAGTACAACAAGAAAAAACATACCAGTCAAGAGATACAAAAAAAAGAAGAAAAACTCAACAAAAGAAAACAGATTAGTTCTCATTTAAGAGGTGGATGCTTTTAAGAGTTATTTTGTCTTCATTTGAAGACAGTTAGTGACTCAGCTGTTCAGACAGATAGAGAAGTTCATTCCACCACTGCCATGTTACAGGTTTGAAGGGAATACGGTGAACAGCAAGGTTTTTGTTTCTATTACTACTCTTAGTTTACAATAGGCAGTCTACACTGATAATTAGAAGGAGGTAAAACGGAAGAGTCCCAGTTAAAACAAGAACCTCTAATAGTCAGTCTTATTTTCAACCTAGCCAAATTACTGGTACAGGGAAGAATATCGGGTTCCTTTCATATTCTTGCCACCTTCTGATGAGCTCAGGTTTTAATTTAGTTTTTGATTCGTCTGTCAATGAAGACTGTCAAATGGATGGTAATCCACAGGCTTGTACACACACACATTTTGGTGCTCAGGAGCTCAAAGTGAAAAAAGTTCCCTCCATCCCATATCTCAAATCTCACACACCCACCCACATACAACACTCACTGCTCTTACCCTGTGGTTATTCATAACTTTGTGTTGTGTTCAAGGAAGACACAGGACAGCACAGTTTAATATGTTTTTAATAATATAGCTAGTCGCTCAGTACATTTACACGGACAAAAATAATCCAATATTAACCAAATTAAGACAATACTCTGATTAAGAAACTACTATGTAAACAGCAATTTTTAATTACCTTAATCCGATTAAGGTCATACTCAAAGTAAACACAAATCGAATTAAGACATGTGGAGTACTCCTGTTTTAGTTGTATTATCGATGTGTATTACAGACATGTAAACACCTTAATCACACTATTAACATCGTGTGAGAGTTTCACCGCATTTTGCCACAGGACACGATCACACACGGCAGTGCTCAACCGTTTTACGGCAAACAAGAGAGCATGGCTGCGTCCCAAACCGCATACTTGCCTACTATAGGCCTGTAGTAGACGAAATACATGTATCTCGGCTACTATATAGTAGCTAAGTACGTGGTTTGGGACGCAGCCCATGGCTTCAAACAGTCATCTATTTGCTCGTACAGCATGACAAATAATTAACCGCACTTGAAGCGTTCTTAAAAATTTTAAATAAAAATTCCCCAAACTGTTTACGGTACACTACCATAACGAAGACGAACTGTATGTTGATATGTGAAATTATGGAGGGAACGTCGGACGGTGTGGTGCGGTGACGTAATGACGTGTGCTGTTAATCGAACTATGTTCTATGTTCTATAACATGTAAAACGGGTACATGAAAGGAGTTTTCTAAAAGCGACTCATGTAAACACCTTAATCACAATATTATCTTACTCAGAGTAAGGTCAGTAATTAGATTACTGCTGTCCATGTAAACGTAGTCACTGTTTAGGTTTTTGGGTCAATCTAGTCACATTAGATTCGTGGTTTCCTTTAGAAACAAATGTTCTTTCAAGATGCACTGTAATGGCATTTACAGTCATATGAAAAGCCTTTGCAGTCTAAAAAGAACATAAGAGCAAGATTACAGTTTGCCAATGAGCATGTAGACAAAGGCCAGGCCTTTTGGAATAATGTGCTCTGGATAGACGAATCAAAGTTAGAGTTGATTGGCCACAGTAATAGCAGACATGTTTAGCGTAGACCAAGGACAGCTTTTCAGGAGAAGCACCTCATACCAACTGTGATGCATGGTGGTGGAAATGTTATTGTTTGGGGTTACTTAGCTGGCTCAGGGACTGGGCAGCTTGAATTCATTGATTCAACTATGAATTCTGCATCATATCAAAGAGTGCTTGAAGATAATGTGAGGCCATCTGTCCAAAAGTTGAACTGAAAATGGACCTTTGAACAGGATGATGATCCTAAGCACACTAGCAAATTCACCAAGGAATGTCTCAAAAAGAAGAAATGGAGGGTTATGGAATGGCCTAGTAAAAGCCCGGATTTGAATCCCAATGTAATGTAGTGGGGGGATTTGAAACAGGCAGCACATGCAAGAAAACCCTCAAATATCCTACAACTGAAAGAATATTGTATGGAAGAATGGTCAAAAAAAGAACGGTCAAAAAATTCCAGTAAGCCAATGTCAGAGTCTGGCGGACAATTATGCAAAATGTCTACAAGAAGTTATTCCTGCTAAAGGGGGCAATACTACACTAGCTTCTGAGGCCAAGGGTGCATTTACTTTTTCCACAGAAGAATATCATTTGATATATATCTATTGATATTTCTGTTGGATAAATGATTGAAAATGCTATTTTCCTTGTGGTTTTGTTCAAGTATATCAACTTTATTAATAGACAGTGACTATGTTTACATGGACAGCAATAATCTAATTATTGACCTTAATCTAAGTAAGGTAATAATGTGATTAAGGTGTTTACATGAGTCGCTTTTAGAATACTCCTGTCATGTACCCGTTTTACATGTTATTGATCATAATTAGATTAAGAGCCCGCATCATTACGTCACCGCGCCACGCCGTCCGACGTCCCTCCAGAATTTCACGTATCAACATACAGTTCGTCTTCGTTATGGTGCCGTATACAGTTTTTGGTGTTTTTATTTAAATTTTTACGAACGCTTCAAGTGCGGTTAATTATTTGTCATGCTATATGTGCAAATAGACGACTGCTTGAAGCCATGGGCTGCGTCTCAAATCACATACTTAGCTACTGCATAGTAGCCGAGATGCATGTATTTTTCCCAGCCGAACTCTCTTGTTCGCCGTAAAACGTAAAACTGCCGTGTGTGATCGTGTCTTTTCGCAAAATGCGGTGAAAATGCTCACACGGCGTTCATAATGTGATTAAGGTGTTTACATGTCTGTAATGCACGTCCATAATACGATTAAAACAGGAGTAATCCACCTGTCTTAATTCGATTAGAGTTTAATTAGATTATGATCATAATTAGATTAAGGTTGTTGTTTACATGGTAGTTTCTTAATCAAATTATGGTCTTAATTAGATTGAGTGGATTATTGTTGTTCATGTAAACGCAGTCACTGTTTCTAGATGATCAAATGTTTGCTTGTCCAAATATGTCAAAAAAGCGAACAGTTTCCATGGGGTATACTTATTCTTTCACATGAGTGTATAACTTTCAAGTGTGTCATTACCTTAAGCTGATTTTAGGCTGTGCATTTACAGAAGTCTTTTAAGATTATTACTTGTCACAATGTACAAGTGATACTATGAGCATTATCTAAAAATAGACTTGCTAATAAAGAAAATTACTGACTTCTACTTCAATCTGTGATCAGGACTCATGCAGAAAACAGGACCACATAAACATCCTTCAATGTGAGCTTGAGGTAATAAGGATATTTTTTCTGGCCATTAGTTTGTTTTCTTTATGTTTCACAATTGCCACCACTTTAGCCACCATCTGTAGTTGTCCTGTGATTTTCAGATAGTCCTATTCTTCTACTGGTGGCGTTAAGACAAGTGGTGTGGTAGCAGCCACACTCTGGTATTTTAATTTTAAAAAAATCTGATACTACCAGAACTTTGTTGTCAACTGTCTTTGGTCACAATGGCAGTAAATCAGCAGCTGGTGACCACATTTTGCATTTTAAGACTGTAGATCTCAGCTCAAGACCAAATTATTATTTTACTTTGTGTTTTGTTTGTCTAAATCTGGCATTAGTGTGGCACATGGCACAGATTATGTTACCTTCACTTCAGCTTCTTTTCACATAGACATCACCAGTGTTGGGTGAATTACTCAAAAAAAAAAAAAAAAAGTAATCCACTACAGATTATTAATTACTACTTTAAAATTGTAATCTGATTACATTACTGATTACTGCATGTAAAAAGTAATCAGATTACTAATTACTTTACTTTCACGTTACTTTCAAAACCTACAATAATACACTAAAAAGTGAAACTCGTAGTTCTTTCATTAATTTTACTGCGCATCAATGTATGACATTGTTTACATTTAAAATGTAATGCATTACATTACTGCTTTATCAGGAAAAGTAATTAGATTATAGTAACGTGTTACACCCAACTCTGGACATCACATAGACCTTAACCTTCAGTGATACATGTTTTTATTACAGGAAAAGAATAAAAGATAAACAAAAATCTACATTGTCTGAGATTCATAGTGCTGGCAAAGACTAATTTCACCTTTTTGGGTCATTACAAACCTTGATAAGATCTCAGGTCTGCAAACCTCATCTGAAAGCATTGTCATATAAGCCTCTTGAATTGCATTTTAAAAAACAAACAAACATGTTTTCTGTCATATACCATTATTAAATTTGAGAAATCCGACAACTAAACACATATTAAATTATATTTTAAATATGCACATGCCAAAAATGAGTCAGACACTTTAATACATTTTTCCTCTCACTGTGGTTTATTTGCCCATTATAGAAGTGGTCTGATATACTTTTGCTTAATAAATCAATTTTCCATTGCCACAATCATTTAACTGAAATACATACATACAGTATCTCACAAAAGTGAGTACACCCCTCACATTTTTGTAAACATTTGATTATAACTTTTAATGTGACAACACTGAAGAAATGACTCTTTGCTACAATGTAAAGTAGTGAGTGTACAGCTTGTGTAACAGAGTAAATTTGCTGTCCCCTCAAAATAACTCAACAAACAGCCATTAATGTCTAAACCACTGGCAACAAAAGTGAGAACACCCCTAAGTGAAAATGTCCAAATTGGGCCCAATTAGCCATTAGTGTTACAAGGTCTCAGGTGTGAATGGGGAGCAGGTGCGTTAAATTTGGTGTCATTGCTCTCACACTCCCTCATACTGGTCACTGGAAGTTCAACATGGCACCTCATGGCAAAAAACTCTCTGAGAATCTGAAAGAAAGAATTTTTGCTCTACATAAAGATGGCCTAGGCTATAAGAAGATTGCCAAGACCCTGACACTGAGCTGCAGTACGGTGGCCAAGACCATACAGCGGTTTAACAGGACAGGTTCCACTCAGAACAGGCCTCACCATGGTCGACCAAAAAAGTTGAGTGCACATGCTCAGCGTCATATCCAGAGGTTGTCTTAGGGAAATAGACGTATGAGTGCTGCCAACATTGCTGCAGAGGTTGAAGGGGTGGGGGGTCAGCCTGTCGGTGCTCAGACCATACGACGCACACTGCATCAAATTGGTCTGCTTGGCTGTCGTCCCAGAAGGAAGCCCGCAAACAGTTTGCTGAAGACAAGCAGACTAAGGACATGGATTACTGGAACCATGTCCTGTGGTCTGATGAGACCAAGATAAACTTTTTTGAGACCAAGATAAACTTTTTTTCAGATGGTGTCAAGCGCGTGTGGTGGCAACCAGGTGAGTAGTACAAAGACAAGTGTGTCTTGCCTACAGTAAAGCATGGTGGTGGGAATGTCATGGTCTGGGGCCGCATGAGTGCTTCCGGCACTGGGGAGCTACAGTTCATTGAGGGAACCATGAATGCCAACATGTACTGTAACATACTGAAGCAGAGAATGATCCCCTCCCATCGGAGACTGGGCCGCAGGGCAGTATTCAGGCATGATATCGACCCCAAACACACCTCCAAGACAACCACTGCCTTGCTAAAGAAGCTGAGGGTGAAGGTGATGGACTGGGCAAGCATGTCTCCAGACCTAAACCCTATTGAGCATCTATGGGGCATCCTCAAACAAAAGGTGGAGGAGCACAAGGTCTATAACATCCACCAACTCCGTGATGTCATCATGGAGGAGTGGAAGAGGACTCCACTGGCAACCTGTGCAGCTGTGGTGAACTCCTTGCCCAAGGGGGTTAAAGCAGTGCTGGAAAATAATGGTGGCCACACAAAATATTGACACTTTGGGCCCAATTTGGACATTTTCACTTAGGGGTGTACTCACTTTTGTTGCAAGCAGTTTAGACATTAATGGCTGTGTGTTCAGTTATTTTGAGGGGACAGCAAATTTACACTGTTATACAAGCTGTACACTCACTACTTTACATTGTAGCAAAGTGTCATTTCTTCAGTGTTGTTTCATTAAAAGATATAATCAAATATTTATAAAAATGTGAGGGGTGTACTCACTTTTGTGAGATACTGTGGGTGTGTATATATATATATATATATATATATATATATATATATATATATATATATATATATATATATATAGATGTGTGTGTGTGTGTGTGTGTGTAATAATTGTATATATACATATATACAATTATTACATACAATAATGGGAGATTAAACAGCAGACTGTTTTACCAGTGTTGTACAGTGAGGGGAATTTCTCGGTGAAGGCTAAAGCAAGGAGACTTGGGGAAAACCCAGATGAATACCCAACCTTGAATACATAGCCTGTGTCACAGTCCCCACCTGCTACTTGATTTATTTCTGACTTCTGTAATTCCTGGAGTGGTTGCACTTGTGGAATCCAGCAATCACTTATCTGATCACAGGGTTTGTTTGCTCAGTCTCTGTCAATATTGCCTACCAAGCTTCAAATGAATTAATTTGTGATTTAAGAGCTCCAATTATAGGTGACTGAGAATCTGATGAAAGGCTGCATTTTATAGGTGGTGTTATACAGCTTATTATACCCATCACATTTACAAGGCCTTTCTTTGTATATGAACTAAGTTATCACGTAATATAAATATATTTGTTGTAATCCCATTAACATATCAACCCTATAGGATCAGTAGGCTTTCAGTGTGTGAAAGATTCCGGGCAGCAATTAGATTGTCTTAGGTCAGCTGTCTCGTCCACATTTTTATTTGCCTGAGTTTGTTTGTAATCTTGATGCTAAGAAGCAGAAGTCCTGCACAGACACAAAGCTATCAGGAAACAGTTTGACTTTTATGTAGTTTTAACTATTTTATGAAAGCACCATACAAAGTGAACCTGCCACATGTAAATATATGATCTCATTCTAAGCTTACCGGGAATCTCAGGCTGGTATACACATGAAACAGACTTGAATCATACTCCTCCCCCAACAACATCCAATTCCTATGACTGGAATCTAGTCGGAAAACAGGACTTTGTAAATTATATCAGCTCTACCCAACCAGCATGTGTGTCAAACAGAACCCAGCTGTCTGCTCTCTGTAAGGGATTATGCAAATATTTGTTTGTGAACTGGTTATATGGCGTCTAATCCACTGAATTCAGTGGAGGCCCACATTGCTGTAATACAATGCTCAACTTTTAAGTGCAATGAACAATGTAATTACCTTGTTACAGTAATGCATATTCAATTGTATTGCATGAGTCATCTATGCTCCCAATAAGAGTGATTTGTTTACATGCTAGTGCTATCAATCAAACAATCAAAGGTGAGATTTTTTTATTAAATAATAATCCATCACAGATGTATGTCACCAGTGCATGTCCCGTTTCTCTCCGCAATCCTTTTTTTCAGTCAACCATAGAGTACAGCAGAAGGCTGATATAATAATCTTCAATAATCTTCAATTTAAGAATATGTTCTGTTAGACTTTGGATTAAGCTTCCTTTAGCTCTTTAAAAATGTAGTCAAGAAAAGTGATCACAGTGACTTATGTCAGTTTAACCAAAAATAAAATAAAAAGGTTATCCTGTGTCCTTTGCTTGTTTAAGCACAAAGTCAACATAAATAATATAATATATAAAACACAATAAATAAATCAAGTCTTACTAATAAGCCAATACAGAAAGCTATATACTTTCATACCCCACCTCTGCATGTGCAACAGCCTTGGGATTGATAGTGATGCATATATAAGCAATGACTAATGTAATACGTAATAGTGGTTAGCACGTTCACCTCACACCTCCAGGGTCGGGGGTTTGATTCCCACCGTGGCCCTGTGTGTGCGGAGTTTGCATGTACTCCCCGTGCTGCGGGGGTTTCCTCTGGGTACTCCGGTTTCCTCCCCCAGTCCAAAGACATGCATGGTAGGCTGATTGGCATATCTAAAGTGTCCGTAGTGTATGAATGGGTGTGTGAGTGTGTGTGTGATTGTGTGCCCTGTGATGGATTGGCATACCGTCCAGGGTGTATCCCGCCTTGTGCCCGATGCTCCCTGGGATAGGCTCCAGGTTCCCCGTGACCCTGAAAATAGGATAAGCGGTATAGAAGATGGATGGATGGATGGATGGACTAATGTAATACTTTTTGTTATGGGCCTGAAGCCTCTGTATACAAATATCATTTTATCTTTATATCGATGGTTAAGTATTTAACTGTGGTTCTTTGAATTTATATAGAGGATAGAGGGCTGTCCTGCAGGGTTCCAAAGGTGGAGACTGAGCCAGCAATAGTGAGGGTTAATGAAGACATTAGCCTACCCAACTCCCTGGTCATATATGCGAAAGCCTGCAAAGAGGCGTCACTCAGACTCTGGGCAGAAGGGTCAACCTCAGAGGCCTGCAACGTCTGGGACAGGGCCAATATAAGGTGTTGACATGGAATTCCCAATACATGCTGCTGTGTCATAGCTTCTCAAGATGAAATCATCTGTCAAATGGCATTGTAGCCGGGGACAGTGTGCGTCGGGTATAAGTGTTTTATCAGGCAACAGCACAAGGGCGGCAACAAGCTGGCTCTATATTGGGCATGCTGTCAAGGCCATAGTTGGATGCATCCTGCATGTTAGCCAGTACTCTATAGTAGGGCTGCACAGTTAATCGGATATCGATCGCGATTACGATTTTGACTGCCCACGATTAAATGAACATGATCGACTGAGATATTGACATTTAAAGTTCGTCCTCCGCTCATAGAAAACTCTGCTGTTTTCTCCACTCAAATCAAGTGCTTCCTACACTTACAGCCAATCACATAGAACGGCGCAGGGCTGACGTCATTTTGTAGTGCCAAAACCCGGAAACAGAGTTAGCGCTCGAGCTGCCAGTTTCTCTGTGAGCTCCAGCGCTTTGTGCGAGGGGAAATCATGACACTAGCTAGCACGATGCTAAATGGCACTACAGAGGTTGTCAGGGACATTAAACGTCATCACGCCAAACTGGAAAAAACTTTGCAGATAAACTCGGGGCTCTACAGTGCGACCGTTTGCGACTGTGAATAAATATTTATTCACACCGGTGCGAGTGACCTGTTCGGAGTTGTATAATACAATCGGAATAAAAACTACAGGAAGTCCAAAATGCATCTACACCGAGCATCAGTTACTTTCACACTGCTTTTCATTTCAGCAGTCAACCGAACAAGTGTGGAAATACTGCAGAGAAGCCATTATGATGACGAGTAACACTGAACATCATCTGCTTCTCTCAACTTCCCGATCTCACAACCGCCATCTTTTATTGATCACGCACTATGTTCCTAAATTCTATCATAATTGACAAGCTCAAGTTTTCTCATGCCTACTTGTGTGTTATATTGTGGCACATTAACACTACCATCTCTTAAAAAATAAAAAAAACACTAAACCTCAACTGTGCTCCTAAATTTTTGTAATCTCCTGAAAGAAATTGTCTTGCGTCTCTCCTCCTGTAAACACTGTTATTGCCTTTTCTGCATTCGCCTGAATTGTTTTCATTTAGTTGCATATTGTTATATGTGATGCATATTTTAATTTGGTTGATGACATTTTTACTTATCCTATATTTTGGGTACAATTTTATTTATATTTTACTTCTACGAGATGATGCACTTTAAGGACCAATCTAATTTGATGCAAAGATTTGAACATTAGCAGGGATGTAGCACAACATGGAGGTCAAAGCAGCAGTCTGTTTATTTAAAATGTGAAAGTACAATAAAAATATGTTGTCACAAAAATCAATGAATAATCGTGATAAATAATCGAGATCGCAATATTGATCAAAATAATCGGGATTATCATTTTGTCCATAATCGTGCAGCCCTACTCTACAGTCTGCCCGGAGATGAAAGAAACACCTGGGGTCTGCCCAGCACCTCTGCAGCGTTTCGATATATGGAGCTGAGTGTGGGACACAGAGAGCTGCGAACTGACAGTTTTTCCTGCATTGGGGAATGATCCATCTATGATAACTATGCATGGTGAGACAATATGGTGCAGCTAAGAGCAAACACACTCTCTCACACTGTAGCCAATAATTAAATAAATTAAGGAATTAATCATGGGGACGAAAAACAATTACCCATTTCAACAAAGCCCAATAAGGGTGCATTGTGTAGCCTGTCCTACCGACAACGCGTCACAAAAGAAACAGTCAAAATTGTCGGGAATTACTAAACGATAAGTATAAACAGAATAATACGGGAGGGGATACCAACCTGACACTCAAGTTAAACAATTCCAAAAATGGCTAGCCGCAGTCTTTGGAGGACAAGGGGTTCATAGCTCCAACCCTACTTCTGGTTACAAAACTACCAGCGGTGCCTGCACTCCTGAAACCTGCTTACCGACGTGAGAAGATTGCCAAGAGGTCACTTCCTGGGTGAACGTGCCTTTAGTACCGGGGTGAAGGGCATACGTCAACCAGGTCACAGATGACTTTGTTGATAGAAACCCTCAACCTGCATGTACATGTGATAGACAGCCAGGTGACAAGCACTGCCTCTGGCAGTCAGTAGAATTTATATAAAACTCTCATTCTCTCCTTTACTTTTATGCATAGAAATCAGTCTGTTCCACATATTGGGGGGAAGTGGTGGCTTGGCGGTTAAGTCTCTGGGTTAGTGCTCAGAGGGCTGGGATTTCAAGCCCCAGCACTGGCAGACTCTGGATTACTGATCAGAAGGTCAGGGGTTCAAGCCCCAGCACTGTCAAGCTGCCACTGTTGGGCCATTGAGCAAGGCTCTTAACCCTCTCTGCTCTAGGAGTGTTGTATCATGGCTGACCCATTGGACAGTGGGCAAGTCATAAGGACTTGCACGGTAAGATAGACGCTCCCGTCCTCCATGAGCCTCCCAGCTATGGGTAAATAGTAAAGAGTGGACTCAGCAATCTGTGCGGAAGAACCACTTAACCGGCCAACGAGCAGAAAGGCGATTCCCAGCAAAGCGTCGTGGCGCGCTTTAAGAGTATGGCGAGTCACAAAGGTCGCCAAGGTTATCCATTGCACTCAACTCCGACCCCAGCCATCTTGACCTTGTCTTGTTGTTGGACCCAGTTGGTTTTGGGCGAGAGAGTGAGGTCGACGAAATGCGCAACTCTTCCTCCCTTTAAACCAAATCACCGCGCAAGTCATTTTGTCATCTACTATCCATCCCCCTCCAAGTCCTGTGGCGACAGGCAAGCGACAAAGCAGCAGGTGTGGGTACACTGGCAGCTGTAGCCGCAACCCTGCACACAGGCGGCCCAGGCCATATGGTCGTTCTTCACAAAAGGGAGCAGCAGTGTGCGGCAGCCCCCTGAGCGACTGAGCAGCATTATTTAGGATCGCACTGCTCACCTCCAGGCATGAGGAAGGGGCTAGAAAAAGTGCCCTAAACATTGCCTGCTCCAAAACTTCCCTAACCAGCTTACCGTGGCTGGTGGGGGCCCTAATCAAGCGATCAAAACACAAAGAAGAAAATGAGGATTGTTCCTCTCATCTTGGGTGCATGGAATGTGAGACTCTCATGGACAGGAATGACACGGACAGACCCCAGAGGAGAACCGCTCTGATAGCAAATGAACTATTCAGATACAACATTGACATTGCGGCCCTGCGCGAGACCCGGCTCGCAGGTGAAGGTGAACTTTGTGAAAGGGGCTCTGGATACACCTTTTCCTGGAGTGGTCGAGACAACGATGAGCGCCGTGAAACTGGTGTCGGTTTTGCAGTAAAATCAGCGCTGATTGGCAAGTTGGCAGGCCTTCCTAAGGGAGTCAACGACAGGCTCATGACCATGAAACTCCCCCTCCTGTCTGGATGAAAGCACCTTACAATCATCAGCTACTATGCTCCAACCATGACCAACCCAGATGAAGTGAAGCCCAAGTTCTACGAGGACCTCCACCCTGTCATCGCTGATGTTCCTAGAACAGACAAGCTCGCCATTCTAGGCGACTTTAATGCGAGAGTCTTCAATGACAGCTCTGCTTGGGATGGAGTGCTAGGAAAGCACGGAGTGGGTCACTGCAACAGCAACGGTATCCTTTTGCTTCAGAATTGCGCCAAACATGAACTGCTGATTACCAACACAGTATTTCGCCTCCCAACCCATACTCGGACGTCATGGATGCACCCTCGCTCAAAGCATTGGCACCTCATTGACTACGGCATTGTCAGGAAGAGGGACAGGCAGGATGTACGCGTGACCAAGTCCATGTGTGGAGCCGAATGCTGGACAGACCACCGTCTCATTATCACCAAGCTCAACATCCACATCCAGCCAAAGAGATGCCCTCAGGGGAAAAAGGCCTCTAAATATCTAAACATTACAAAGCTGAAGTGCGGTAGAACCAAGCAGTCTTTTATGGATGCTCTGGATGATCGTCTGGAATCCAGCTCTCTGGACAGCCAGAATGTGGAATCTGACTGGGCGGCTCTCAGAGAACTGGTCTACGACACAGCTACTGAAATTCTGGGTCTTTCAGCCAGAAAGCATAAAGATTGGTTTGATGAGAACAGCAAAGACATTAAGCAGTTGCTGAACGAGAAACACCGTCTCCATCAAACCTACCTCAACAACCCTACGTCCACCTCCAAGAAAGATGCTTACAAAAACGTACACAGATTGGTACAGCAGAGACTCCGCCAGATACAAGACACATGGCTGAGCAACAAAGCTGATGAGATCCAAGGCTATGCAGACAGGCATGACATGAAGAGATTCTATGACACTTTGAAAGAAGTGTACGGACCCGCGTCATCAGGCTCATGTCCTCTCCTCAGCGCAGATAATACAGTGATCACTGACAAGAAGAAGATTCTCGAACGTTGGGCTGAACACTTTGACAACGTCCTGAATCGACCTTCAGACATCAATGATGAAGCCATCAGATGTCTGCCCCAAATACCCTTCAATGAAGCACTGGATGATCCTCCAACCTTGTTTTAGACCCAGAAAGCGATACGTCTCCTTTCCAGTGGCAAAGCTCCCGGCTCAGACTCCATCCCAGCTGAGTCACAATAGATGAAGAAGTTAACGTCTGCATTGCGAGAGCCAGCTCAGCTTTCGGGAGACTGTATGCCAAGGTTTGGAATCGAAGAGGCATCATCATTCAGACCAAGCGGAAAGTGTACATTGTACTGTACAGAGTACTGTATGCATGCGAAACGTGGACAGTGTAACAACGTCATGCCAGGAAACTGAACCATGCCACCAGTCTCAGGAAAATCCTTGGCATCAAGTGGCAGAACAAAGTCCCAGACACTGTGGTTCTCAATCAAGCAGGCCTCCCTAGCATCTTCACCATCTTGATGATGACCCAGCTACGCTGGGCAGGACATGTGGTACGCATGACAGACCAGCGTCTACCAAAGAGACTCTTCTATGGCAAGCTCCAGCAAGGTCAACGTTGCCAAGGAGGCCAAAAGAAACACTTCAAAGATACCATCAAAGCCTCACTGAAAGAGTTTAACATCAATCCTGCCTCCTGGGAACAGACTGCATTGGATCGGGACACCTGGCGCTTCTCCATCCACAAGGGCTCTTTACTGTGTGAGACAAATCGGACAGCTGCAGCCGACCGAAAGAGGGCAAGCCAGAAAAACCTGTGCCAGCAACCCTCACGGAGACGTCCACCCTATCCCCTGTCCCACCTGCCATAGGACTTTTCATGCAAAGATCATCAACGCATGCATCATCTCTGATGATAAAATGGTCTTCGTCGCTACGACGGACAACCAAGAAAGATCATGGCTGACCCTGCGCTCTGACCCCAGCTTCCTGACATGCTGGGGTATGTGAAGAAAAAAGAATTTTGCTGTAATGTACATGTGATCAATAAAGACTCATTATTATTATAAATCTGAAAACCCATATTATGTTTCTTATCTGTTTTATAAGTCATATTTCTGTGTATTTTTCCTTGTAAGAATGTTCAAGTATTCATTACAAAAATGAACAAGTGCAATCAGGCATAAAATATTTTTTTCAGTATTTATTTGGGAACAAGAACAGTTTTTATACAATGCATAGAGTAAATGAAAATGAAAATAAACAAAATATTGCAGCAGGGAAAGCAAATTCAAAACTTAATTAAAGCTGCAAGCAGCATTTTCGGGGGCCAAGCTTTCTGTGAGCTGCACATTCACGGGTTCATTACAATTGTTGCCTAAACAATCAAAGGAAAGCAAAGCCATAACTTTAGGCATAACTTTAGGATTTAAGAGCGATTTGTAGTTTCACTCATTATGTGGACAGTGCCCTCCACTAATACTGGCACCCTTGGTAAATATGAGCAAAGAAGGCTTTACTGTTTAACCATTTGATTTTTGTTAAAAAATTCACAAAAATACTCTGCTGTCATGGATATCAAACAATTGCAAACAGAACACAGGTTTATCAAAAAATACCTTAAATATTGTTAAATATACATGTGCAACAATTATAAGCACCCCTACGAATTCATATGAGAAAAGTATATTTGACATATATTCCCATTGACATTTTACCTTTCTGTTGTACACCTGGGTGACTAGGAACAGGAAAATGTTCAGCCATGACTTCCTGTTTTACGGGGGTATAAATATGAGATAACACATAGGCCAATTTCCCTTAGATATTCATAACAGTGGGTAAGACCAAGGAATAGAACTGTGATGTGTGGCAAAAGGTTGTTGAGCTTCACAAAATGGGAAGTGGCTATAAGAATATAGCAAAAATGCCCATTTCCACCATCAGGGCAGTAATTAAGAAGTTCTAGTCAATTGGAAATGTTATGAAACAATCTTGAATTGGATGCGTGTCTGTATTATCTCAACGCACGGTGAAGAGTACATTACATTACATTTACATTTATTAATTTAGCAGACGCTTTTATACAAAGCGACTTACAGATGAGAAAATACAAGCAAAGCGATATATCGAGCAGGGAACAATATAAGTAGTGCTACCATACAAGATCCATTAATTGAGTTCCAGAAGAAAGAGTATGGTTCGAGTGGCCAAAAAATCTTGGGGTCAGAAAGTCTCCAAACCTACAATCTGAAGTCACCTACATCACTGCAAGTCGTTTGGAAGGGTTTCAAGAAAAAAAGCTTTAACTCTCATCCAAAAACAAACTCAAGCATCTTCAGTTTGCCAGACACTACTGGAACTTCAAATGGGATCGGGTTCTATGGTCAGATGAAACCAAAAGGAAGCTTTTTGACAATAAACACCAGAAGTGGTTTTGCACACACAGAGAGGTAGCCATATGGAAAAAGTAACTCATGTCCATGGTTAAATATGGTGGTGCATCTTTAATGTTTTGGAGCTGTTTTTCTGTCAGAGGACCTGGACATTTGTTAGGATACAGGGAATCAAGGACTCTTATCAAATATCAACAGATATTAATTGAAAACCTGACTGTGTCATGTATCAAGAAACTCTGGACTCCACTTCCCATCAGCCACTGCACTGCACTAGCTGTCACATGACCACCTGCACCTGACTCACATTTTGTTAATGAGCACTCGTGCACGTGTGTGTGTGTGTGTGTGTGTGTGTGTGTGTGTGTGTGTGTGTGTGTGTATGTGTATATAGTCCTTGTCTGCACTGTTTGCTTGTCTTTCGTTGTCCTAGACGTTTGTCGTTTATGTCTCGGTGTTTTGTTTCATGCCACAGTGTTATACCAAGTTGTCTTAGTGTCTTTGTCTTATAGTACGTTTGTTTAAATAAATGTCATAATCTGCACTTGCTTCTGGCTCAACCTCGATACGTGACGGAACAAAAGACCATTTATCAGAAGCAGCAGATCACCAAGATGGATGCCTGGTTTGCAGCCTATGAGGAGTGGTATAGAGGACTAATGGAGCAGGGAAGAAGGACAGATGAACTACTCGCTTAGAATAACCGCATGCTAGGCCTGCCGCTGCCGGACAGACCATGCACCAGGCCATACCCGGCGTACATAAAGGACTACGCCATGCCACGCCGACAGGAGGGGGAATCTGTGGTTGGGGCTGAGACCAAATCCCACCCTCCCTTCCCTATTATGGCTCTCGTTCAACCTTCATGTTCCGTGAGAGACGTCGCTCCATCTCCTACCGGACTCAAGAATTCCCCACTGTTCAGCTACCTCAAGGTCGCTCTGCCTTCCTGCTCGGCTGAGGACGTCGCTCTGCCTTCCTGCTCGGCTGAGGACGTCGCTCTGCCTTCCTGCTCGGCTGAGGACGTCGCTCTGCCTTCCTGCTCGGCTGAGGTCGTCGCTCTGCCTTCCTGCTCGGCTGAGGTCGTCGCTCTGCCTTCCTGCTCGGCTGAGGTCGTCGCTCTGCCTTCCTGCTCGGCTGAGGTCGTCGCTCTGCCTTCCTGCTCGGCTGAGGACGTCGCTCTGCCTTCCTGCTCGGCTGAGGTCGTCGCTCTGCCTTCCTGCTCGGCTGAGGTCGTCGCTCTGCCTTCCTGCTCGGCTGAGGTCGTCGCTCTGCCTTCCTGCTCGGCTGAGGTCGTCGCTCTGCCTTCCTGCTCGGCTGAGGTCGTCGCTCTGCCTTCCTGCTCGGCTGAGGTCGTCGCTCTGCCTTCCTGCTCGGCTGAGGTCGTCGCTCTGCCTTCCTGCTCGGCTGAGGTCGTCGCTCTGCCTTCCTGCTCGGCTGAAGTCGTCGCTCTGCCTTCCTGCTCGGCTGAGGTCGTCGCTCTGCCTTCCTGCTCGGCTGAGGTCGTCGCTCTGCCTCCATGTTCCGCTAAAGACGTCGCTCCTTTTCTTTGCTTCTCTCAGTATGTCGTTCCCCCCTCATGCTCCACGGAGGACATCGTTCCCCCCTCATGCTCCGCGGAGAGCATCGTTCCTCCCTCGGGCCTCGTGGAGAACCTCGCTCCTCTCCCTGGCCTCGCGGAGAACCTCGCTCCTCTCCCTGCCCTCACGGAGAACCTCGCTCCCCCCTGGAGCCTCGCTGAGAACCTCGCTTCCCTCTCCTGTCCCGTGGAGGAAGTCTCCCCACTTTCATGCTCTGCTGAGGACGTCGCCCCGCTTTCATGTTCTGGCAAGGATGTCGCCCTGCTTTCACGTTCAGCCGAGGAAGTATCTCTGCCTCCCTGTGCCGTTCTGGAAGCCGCTCGGCCTCCTGGTTCTGCTGGGGACATTTTGCCCATTGGGCCAGGACCACCAGATGGAGGACGTATAATTTTGGGCGCTCCGGGAGTAGCGCCCTTGGGGGAGGGTTCTGTCATGTATCACGAAACTCTGGACTCCACTTCCCATCAGCCACTGCACTGCACTAGCTGTCACATGACCACCTGTACCTGACTCACGGTTTGTTAATGAGCCCGCGCGTGTGTATGTGTGTGTGTGCGTGTGTGTGTGCGTGTGTGTGCGTGTGTGTGTGTGTGTGTGTGTGTGTGTGTGTGTGTGTGTGTGTGTGTATAGTCCTTGTCTGCACTGTTTGCTTGTCTTTCGTTGTCCTAGACTCTTGTCGTTTATGTCTCGGTGTTTTGTTGCATGCCACAGTGTTATACCAATTTGTCTTAGTGTCTTTGTCTTATAGTACGTTTGATTAAATAAATGTCATTATCTGCACTTGCTTCTGGCTCAACCTTGATACGTGACAGACTGCCTCTGCCAGAAAGCTTAAAATGGATGTGGTTGGACCTTCTAGCAGGACAGTGATCCAAAACATACATCAAAATCAACACAATAGTGTAGAGCTGCAACAACTAATCTATAAAATTGATAACAACTGATTATGAAAATCGTTGTCAATTAATGTAATTATTGATTAGTTGGTCTTCGCACGGCATGGGGTGCGTTTACTCACTACATTACTTCTGTTTCGAAAACACGCTCCGGAGAGTAAATACTAAAGTTGTGTCCCAAATGACGTCCTATGTACACTTACACTATACACTGTTCACTCTACCGTCTAGGGCAGTGTTTCACGTACCCCTAGTGGTGTAATTCCAGGGGGTCCATAGGAAAGTTTTTAAAATGTTTAACCCTCTTACCCCTAAGTTCCCACAGTATTATGTCCCATAACCCTATATTCCCCAGAGAAACAGCATGCCAACCCTGAGTTCCTGGGCCAAAATCAACATTTTAATTTTAACATTTTTAGGCCTTGAAACAACTTATAATAATGTATTTGTGTAATATTACTTTGAAAATGAAGCAGTTCAGTGTTTTTACTAAACTTAGAGCACAATTCTTAACTAGAGAAATCATGAAAAAATGCTCGCTAAAATCCTTCTACTCATTTAGAAGCATCATACAAGCATCAGCATGGTCAATGCCTTTGAATAAACTCAAGTAAATAATAAATAAATAAATGCATTTTAAAGTCTAAAGTCAAGTTTCTGGTGATAATCAGACCAGCAGGTAGTGTTTTCACGAATGCACAGAGATGGTCAGGTTATGACTCCAGACCCCTGCAGTGTCAGACGCACTGGTTGATGTTGAAGATGAAGACGGATCAGGGACTGAATCAGGAGAGTTTGCGTCACTATCAGTTTCGGTTTCGGTTTCAACATCGCCTGAACTTTCACTGCTGTCACTATCTAGAATCCTCGCTCTCGCCTGTGTAACTGTGTATGTTTTTTCTTTTTTTTCACTGTTTTAGATGTACCTGTGTTCACTGTAGGTGTAACTTTAGCTGGAACACGATTAGCTTTTCGCTTTGGCATTTTTAACATTTTTAACTTCTACTAGTACACCAATATTCACGCTTGGATCAGCTTCATCGTAATGCCGGCGTAGTAACGTAATCACGTCGTTACGTCATGACGTCATCAACCTTCCGGGTCAAAAAATAATAATTAAATAAGTAAGGAATCATAGCAGAGTAATGCCGGTACACCGGCCTTACGGGGATAACATTTACACTGTAAAGCTGCTATATTGGCCTTATGGGGATTTGGCATAGACGACCAAGCCGGTATATCGTCCTTACGGGAATAGATCAAAGACGGGCAAGCCGGTTTTTCGGCCATACGGGGTAAGAGGGTTAAATAATATTAGATATTTTTGTTAAATGTATCAAAATATATTCAAATGAGATATCTTAAAATTAATCAGTTTGGTTATTCGCGTACATTCACAAATATCACGTTAGGTGAGCTAACGATCGTTCATTGATGGATTTATTTTAAATTTATTTCCAAATAAAATGATAATTTGCAAAAACCTATGAGTGGTAGACAAGTTCAAGTGTCGCATTGATGGATAAAATAAACAAAAGATAATTCAGAAAGTCAATTTAAATGTCACACCAACAATAAAATATAATTGAACCTGGTATTTGTATTTGAATGACAGGTTCTACCAATCAACCAGGGATTGCTAGGACTGTAGAATTCTGTGCTTTATATGCATCCATATATGTAAATAAGTATTTATGTATTACTTTTTATAGATGCAAAAAAAACCCCACTGAATTCAACTACAGTCCTAAATTATTAATATATATTCCATCGTGTGTGTGTGTGTGTGTGTGTGTGTGTGTGTGTGTGTGTATTGGGTTCTTTCAGTCTTATATAATTGGACAAACAGTTGTGTAAAGTTTTAGTCTTAAGTTTATATTTGTAACACTCAGTTTGTGGATTTTATTTTAAATAAATGGAGAAAAAAAAGGCACTGGAAGTTTGCCCCCGTCCGATTAATCGACCGATTGAAAAAATAATCGGCCAACTAATCGATTACGAAAATAATCGTTAGTTGCAGCCCTACAATAGTGGTTTACTGACCACAAAATCGAGGTTCTGCCATGGTCATCCCAGTCCCCTGACTTGAAACCCATAGAAAGCCTGTGGGGTGAACTGAAGAGGAGAGTCCACCAGCATGGACATTGAAATTTGAAGGATCTGGAGAGATTCTGTATGGAGGAATGGTCTCAGATCCCTTGCCATATATTTTCCAACTTTACAGAGTATTATTGGAGAAGACTCAGAGCTGTTATCTTGGCAAAGGCAAGTAGCGCAAAGTATTTCATTCACATTTATATTCATGGCATTTGGCAGACACCCTTATCCAGAACTACTTACATTCATCTCATTTATACATCTGAGCAGTTGAGGGTTAAGGGCCAGCAGTGACAGCTTAGTGGTGCTGGGATTTGAACTCACCACCTTCTGATCAGTAGTCCAACTCTTTAACCATTAACCTACCACTGACTAAAATGGTGCTAATAATTGTTGCACACCTATACATTTTATTTTTATGTATGTATGTATGTATTTATTTATTTATTTATTTTTTTGTGTAAACCTGTGTATTGTTTGGAATTGTTTGATATCCATGAGAGCTCATATTTACCAAGGGTGCCAATATTACTGGAGGGCACTGTATGTTTTGACCACAGACAGTGATGGAATTCTCTGACTGCAGGAGGAAGGCAGGCTGTAGATGAACAAATGGGCAGCATGTTGGCATTGCTGCTGCAGTTAGTATTAATGCTGTGACCTGTGGTGTTGACCGCTGATACTTTTACCTATAGTCATGATTGCTACTTATCTAACCTGAATTATTTTTTCTTCTTGCAATTTAAAAACATCTAAGGTATTTGTTTTTTCTTGACATTTTTTCACACTTTGTGCAAGTATTTGCACAAAACATATCTGTCTTACATTGTGTTTGTTTGTTTCAATGAAAATTGCTCAATAAAAATGTTATTTGATATTAAACACCACCAGTCATGTGTTGAATGGCAGTAAACAGTTGTTTAGACAGTTCTCAAGATGATGTGACCCAAAATGGCTTTTAGATGGAAGCATTTTCTGTGTGTTATTGTAACTTTTGACCAGTAAATGGCACTGTCATGAAATTTGTTGCATAGCCTCAGGGCAGGGTCCTGAGAATGTCTACCAAGATTTGTGTTTGTATGCAAGGTCATTGCTTAGGTACAGCCTCACATCCTGTTTGGCGGCTTCGCCATCAGATTTGTTGGCACATTACAGCAAACCGTTTGGAATATTCAAAATTATTTAGATAACTTTTGCCCAGGGTGGTCTGAAGATGATGTATGCCAAAATCGGAGTTGATGGGACATAATATGGGCGTTCACTTCAGTATAATCCAGGGAATTACAGTACTACAGTACTGTGAATTTAGCACAAATTCTTCAAATGATATGAGGAAAAAAAATTTAAGTTGTTAATTCAATTTTATTTGTATAGCGCTTTTTACAATGGACATTGTCTCAAAGCAGCATTACAGAAACATATAAACACAATATACAAATTTTAAATGTGCGTATTTATCCTAATTTAGCAAGCCGGTGGCGACGGTGGAAAGGATAAACTCCCTAAGATGTTAAGAGGAAGAAATCATGAGTGGAACCAGAATCAGAAGGGAACCCATCCTCAACTGGATAACAACGGATAGTGTAAAATTTGTTACAGTTCTTAACCCCAAGGTGGCACAGTCACGAAACTTCTTGGGTACATTCAAGGTGTGGTCCCAAAGATACTTTTGTGAAGTTTTGTGATGATAAATAGATGCATTGCTGAGATACACCCTTGCATCCTGTTCTTTGCATTTGCCAGTGTGTTACAGGAGAATGGATTTGAATATCAACATTGTTTTGATAATTTTTGTTCAGACAGGTCTCAAGATGATGTGAGCCACATCTGGTGAAGATTGGACAAAATTCAGAGGAGGAGTAGCAAATATGGCAGTTAGATGTAAGCATTTTTAGCATGTTATTGTACATTTTGACCTGTAGGTGGCACTGACATGAAATTTATTGCCACAGATTATCCTCCTGAAGCTTTATGACCAAGATTTATGTCAGTGTGCAACGCTATTGCTGAGATACAGCCTCAATTACCATTTGGTGGCTTTGCTGTCAGATTTGTTAGCCCATTATGGGCAAACCATTTGGAGTATATAAAATGCTTTTGATAACTTTTGTGAAGCTTACTCTGAAGATGATATATGCCAAATTTGGTGATGATTGGACAAAATGTGTAGGTTTAAAAAGTTTTTAAACATTATTGACAAAATCCAAGAAGGTAGAATATCTAATTAGGCAGTAATTGATGTCATATGGTGCGTTGAACTCTTCACAACCTAGGTAATTCAGGGATACCTTTTTTACATGGTCCAAAAGTTATGACCATAACCTTCCAAATTAGCCCCAAATTTGACCCGATGGTGGTGCTAGAGTGTTCGCAGCACTTGGTCCAAATTTGGTCAGAATATTCCTTAGACCCTCCCCAGTCAGTGTGCCAAATTTCACAACTTTTTACCAGACGGTTCTATGGGCTGCTTAGACACCCTAGCCAGAAGAAGAATCAGAAGAATAAGAAAAGGTATAACAATAAGAAAATAACAATAACAACCTTTGGTGCTTGGCCCAAAAGTGGAATGAAACAGGAAAAAAGTATTGAACACGCTAACTGAAATTTATTTAATACTTAGTGGAGAAGCCATTATTTGTAATGACAGCTGCAAGACGCTTCCTGTATGAAGAAATTAATCTGCCGCAGTATTCTGGTGTGATTTTGGCCCATTCTTCTACACATACTGTCTTTAAATCTTGTTCAATTAGATTCAAGTCAGGTGATTGACTGGGCCATTCTAACACCTTGATTTTTGTTCTCTGAAACCAATTGAGAGTTTCCTTTGCTGTATGCTTTGGATCGTTGTCCTGCTGGAAGGTGCACCCACGTCTCATCTTCATCATTCTGGTGGATGGCTGCAGATTCTTCTCAAGAATCTTCTGGTAAAGGGCACCATTCATCATTCCTTCAATTATATGAAGTCTGCCAATACCATGTGATGAAAAACAGCCCCACACCATGATGCTTCCACCTCCAAACTTCACTGTTGGTAGAGTGTTTTTAGGGTCATGTGCAGTACCATTTCTTCTCCAAACATGGTGTGTAGTATGACAGCCAAAAAGTTAAATTTTGCTCTCGTCTGACCAGACTACACGTACCCAATATTTCATAGGCTTGTCCAAATGAGTTGTAGCAAACTTTAAACGAGCTTCGACATGCCTTTTCTTTAGTAATGGAGTCTTTCTGGTGAGCATGAGCAGTGGAGTGCATTGCCTATTGTTTTCTCTGTGGTGATGGAACCTGCTGCCTCCAAGTGTTTCTGGAGCTCTTTCCGAGTGGTCCTTGGCTCTTGGGCTACTCTTCTGACTATTCTTCTGACTCCCTGGTCAGAAAACGTGCGAGGAGCTCCTGTGCATGACCGGTTGATGACGGACTGATGTTGCTTCCACTTGCGGATAATGGCTCCAGTGGTGCTTACTGGAGGAGTCAGAAGTTTTGAAATACGTCTATGAACGATTCCATCAATATGCTTTGCTACAATAAAGTTGCGAAGGTCTTGGGAGAGCTCTTTGCTTTTACCCATCATGAGATGTTTCTTGTGTGACACCTTGGCAACAAAAAGCCTTTTTATAGACCATCAATTTACTAACCCAGCTGATATTAATTTGCACAGATAAGGGGTATAATTACTTACGGATTTCAGCTGGTTCCTTGCCTTACCTTGCCTTGAACTGTTTTTTGGCGGTGCGTGTCGGCAGACTGGGGCGTGAGCGGAGCTTGGCGGTGCGTGTCGGCAGGCTGGGGCGTGACCAGAGCTAGGCGGTGCGTGTCGGCAGACTGTGGCGTGAGCGGAGCTTGGCGGTGCGTGTCGGCAGACTGTGGCGTGAGCGGAACTTGGCTGTGCGTGTCGGCAGACCGGCACGTGAGCAGAACATGGCTGTGCGTGTCAGTGGGCTGAACTTGGGTGACCGGGTCGGTAGACTTGGGCGTGATCAGCATTTGGTCCTTAGTCTGAGATATTAGCAGAGCTTGGGCCTCAGAGCCTGGAGGCTTGGCTTGGGTGTCAGAGCCTGGAGGCTTGGCTTGGACCTCAGGGACGTGAGACTTGACCTGGACCTTCCTGACTGGAGGCTGGACCTGGAGCTCAGGGATTGGAGGCTGGACCTGGAGCTCAGGGACTGGAGGCTGGACCTGGAGCTCAGGGACTGGAGGCTGGACCTGGAGCTCAGGGACTGGAGGCTGGACCTGGAGCTCAGGGACTGGAGGCTTGACTTGGAGCTCAGGGACTTGAGGCTTGACTTGGAGCTCAGGGACTTGAGGCTTGACTTGGAGCTCAGGGACTTGAGGCTTGACTTGGAGCTCAGGGACTTGAGGCTTGACTTGGAGCTCAGGGACTTGAGGCTTGACTTGGAGCTCAGGGACTTGAGGCTTGACTTGGAGCTCAGGGACTGCAGGCTGGACCTGGAGTTCAGGGACTGGAGGCTGGACCTGGAGCTCAGGGACTGGAGGCTTGGCTCGGATCTCAGGGACTGGAGGCTTGACTCGGAGCTCAGGGACTGGAGGCTTGACTCGGAGCTCAGGGACTGGAGGCTTGACTCGGAGCTCAGGGACTGGAGGCTCGACTTGGACCTTCCTGACTTGAGACTTGACTGGGACTTGGACCTTCCTGACTTGAGGCTTGACTTGGATCTCAGGGACTGGAGGCTTGACTTGGGGCTCAGGGACTGGAGGCTTGACTTGGACCTTCCTGACTTGAGACTTGACTGGGACTTGGACCTTCCTGACTTGAGGCTTGACTTGGATCTCAGGGACTGGAGGCTTGACTTGGATCTCAGGGACTGGAGGCTTGACTTGGATCTCAGGGACTGGAGGCTTGACTTGGATCTCAGGGACTTGAGACTTGACTTGGATTTCAGAGTTGCGCTCTGCATGAAGTTGCCTGTAGTATTGGGTAAACAGCAGGGCAGGTTCGCCTTCCAGACTTACCCCCCTGAGAAGTTGTTCTAGCTCCTCCTTTGCCTCCGGACTCCCGAATCGCATCATGAATTCCCCCACAAACTGTTCTACACTGTCCAGGTTCCTACAGTACTTATCCAGTTTGAGCTGCACCCATTGACGGGCCAGTCCAAAGAACCGGGACCACATGAATCGGAGCCAGTGCTTCTCCTCTGGCTTAGGGTCTGACAGGCTGGAGAAATAGAATTGACAATCTACCAGGAAATACTCTGGGGCACCGAAAAATCCGTCAAATGGATCAGGAAGCTCCATAATTGTCCATTGTGGGAAGTGGACTGAGTCCATAGCAGGGACGGTGGGCGTCGACTTCCGGGTTCTGCGTCTCCTCCGTTCTCCTGCTGCATCCATGTTTCGGCGGAAGATTCTGTCACACATCGTGACGAAGCAGAGATAAGGCGGATGCAAGTGCAGGATAACCGTTGTTTATTTAAAGAGACAGGCAGGCAGACAAATCCTAAACGTGATCCAAAACGTAATCCATAAACATGCAAGAGGTCAGGCGATTGGCAAACAGGCATACACGGGGCAAGGCAGGAATCTAGGTCGTTAAACAAAACAAGACACGAACTAAGGCGAGGGACTGGAAGCAGATAATCAAGCGCGAACTCGCTTATGGCTATGGCTATGGCTATGGCGCGAACTATACTAACGCTAAACACTTATTTCCTATTTACGACTTCTCAATCTTCCGCATTGTGTGCTGGGAAGCGCGCGGTATACATGCGGACATGATTAGCGTGTAAACTGCTATCAGCTGGGAGCAATACAGACCCACGTGAATTCCCAGCCTATGACGGAACAGGGAGGAGACATGACAAACATAAACAAAACACACGTGTCCCAATGTCACTACGGTCGACAGCGGAAAAGCAGGTGCTCGCGCATTTGCGCTTAGAGCACACTGCTTCAAGGGGGAATCGTGACATTTCTGAGGCCCAAGATAGAATGGGCCAAAGATATGCAAGAAGGCCATATCTTTATAGACATTTACATATATTCATTCTAGGTATATTAATCAAACGAATAAGAATCACATAATTAATTAGAGATATGAATAGAACGATAGAAATTGGCACCAAATATCAATCTGTACTGTGCTACATGGGAAAACACTCAGGCATTCTGTCATCTTCTATTACTCAGTCCTGCACCTGTTATTTGCTGGAGGAGCCTATAATACTCACAAGTGCAGTCCTACTGAATTCTGCAGAGTGTGGAAATGGTGCCAGTTGCTGGAGCAATAAACAGCTCTCTCTCACATGCATAAACTATTGTTCTTTAATCTGTGAAATTCTAATTGGGGATAGGTGAGCAGCTGGGGTTAGTTCTCACACAGGCAAGGTAGGAAAAGCACGACTGTGTAAAAGAGGGCAAGCGAGTCAGCATGACCCATTCCTGGTCTGCATGCTGAGGTCAAATGTCAGGCTAAATACAAAGGCCAGTGACCTTTCATACACTTCTCTGTCTAATGCTTCACTGGCTCAGATAGAATATGTAATAAAGTCTATGAATGCTTGAAGGTTATTGTGTATTTTGTTCAGTACCGGACTGCCTGAAACAATGCTTCTGACCTTTTCAACAAAGGTACATTCACAAGGAGTACTGTTCACCCTGTCTTACTACAGTATGATTTCTATGCTGAGTGTTATGAGAAAGTCATATCTGAACTTGTCCTATGAATTTAACTGCAACCTATTGAAGCTGTCCAGACTTGATTAGATTTATCTGTTGATAAATTGGAGAACAATGACCACACATGTGCTAAGAGGAAGTGGAATCAGTTTGGCAATAACATAGTTTTGAGTTGTTTGTTAGTGTTGATTACATTAGTTTAAAAAAAAACAACACATATTTAGGTGGGTGAGGTTTGTTGTTATGTATACAATTCAAAATGTCTGATGTACTGTACATACCTTAAACCCTAAGACACATACAAACAATAACATTTCCATAGCTGTTGTGGATGTTGAAAATGTGGTACATTTTGAGTGAATGAAACAAAATGTAGGAAAAGAGAAAGCAAGAAAGTGAATCATTTCTTAAGCACTACCCAATTTTGTGCACCTGTCTAAATCTAACAGAGGGATCAACACTTTCATTTTTGTAATCAGGGTTCTCCACTCCAAAGATAGGCTGCATGCTGTTAGAATAGGACAGCCCATTCCACTGTTCTTGCTGCCAGACCCACATTACAAGTAGAAGACCCTTTGTGGAAATACTAAACTAGAAACCAGATTGAATTGGCATCTACAGTCATGTGCCTGCGGCTTAGTGATACTAAAAAGAAAAATTGATTGTCCTGGAGAACAGTAAGTGACTTGCACAGTGACTTGAATCAGTTTTTAAGTTGTAAACAAGTGATTTGTTTAAGGAATGTATGTTTTCATATATGTTTTTGGCAGGCACCAAATTTAACTTTACTCAGATTGTTTGTTATTCATGTAATTACAAAAACAATGATCTTATTTATGTTTATTTAATAAGAAATTTAGTATATCTTAGTTATATCTACTCAGTAAATTTGTTTATGTTAATATTAACTCACATGCTATTGATTGTTATGGTTTCAGGCTTATTTTATATCACAAAAAGCTGAACTGGAAGATTATAAATTGCAAACTTGGACCTTGTTTTTCAGAATGATCTAGATCTGCAGTTAAAATGGCGTTGGAGAATATTGGCTGTATATTAACAGACCTTGTTTTTCAGAATGATCTAGATCTGCAGTTAAAATGGCGTTGGAGAATATTGGCTGTTTATTAACAGAAAAGGACTGTATTCATTGGTATTGTACAACTAACAGAAAATGACTACGTTTCCATGGACAGCAGTAATCTAATTATTGACCTTACTCTGATTAAGATTATGATGTGATTAAGGTGTTTACATGAGTCGCTTTTAGAATACACCTGTCATGTTCCTGTTTTACATGTTGTAGAACATAATTAGATTAACAGCCCGCGTCATTACGTCACCGCGCCACGCCATCCGTCGTCCCTCCAGAATTTCACGTATCAACATATAGTTCATCTTCATTATGGTACCGTATACAGTTTTGGGTGTTTTTATTAAATTTTTTACGAACGCTTTAAGTGCAGTTAATTATTTGTCATGCTATATGTGCTAATAGACAACTGCTTGAAGCCGTGGGCTGCGTCTCAACTGCGTACTTACCGTCTATATAGTAGCCGAGATACATGTATTTTTCCCCACTACAGGCCTATAGTAGGCAAGTATGCGATTTGGGACGCAGCCGAACTCTCTTGTTCGCCATAAAATGTTGAGCACTACGGTGTGTGATCGTGTCCTGTCGCAAAATGCAGTGAAAACTCTCATACGACGTTCATAATGTGATTAAGGTGTTTACATGTCTGTAATACACATCCATAATGCGACTAAAACTCCACCTGTCTTAATTCGATTAGAACTTAATTCGAGTATGACCTTAATTAGATTAAGGTAAGTAAAAATGGCTGTTTATATGGTAGTTTCTTAATCAAAGTTTGGTCTTAATCGAGTTAAGAGTGGATTATTGTTGTCCGTGTAAATGCAGCTAATGAGGAAGCTTTTAAAAAATAACACATTAGAGTAAGAGTACATAATTGCCAACTAGAATATTTGGGAAAAGCTCTATCTTGAACATTGTGTGTTGCTTAGTAGCAAATAGCCTTCATTTAAAATATTTTTGAAACTTTAAAAATCACTTGCTCTAGTATGTTTGTCAAGTATTTGTCCAAGTTTATAAGGTACACATTAAAATGCTAATGATAATAATAATAATAATAATAATAATAATAATAATAATAATATGACTACACTAAAATCCTACCATACTTCAGTTACAATTAGGTTTAGAGCAAGCATGTGACATTTTTATAAGTATGTTAAAAACATACGTATAACTTTCTTTCTATTGGTAATATGATTAAACACCAAATAGAACAAACTGAGTAGGGAGTAAAAATAAACTTTTGTTTGCTTGTATTTTCATACAGTGATTGTACCTTCACAGTATATCACATTGCACCCATAGCAATATTAAGCAATGTTATTATAATGTTATTCATTTGATGTTGATCTGCTCTATAAATCACTCCTAACTGATACTATTTCTGTGGTTCCAACAGGCAGGAGGCAAGATGTTTGTGGAGTTTTGTCAGCAGAAGTGGGTCTCAGCACTCCTGGTACTCTACTGTTTGCACTTATCAGCATCTGATTTCCTATGGCCATGTCCTCAAAAGTGTATTTGTAGACAGGACACACTAGAGGTCAACTGCTCTTCAAAGCACTTAACAGTTGTTCCAGAAGGATTGCACATCAGTGCCAAGCGGCTGAACCTTTCTGGCAACCGCTTGAAGACATTGAGTCGGAGACAGTTCTATGGATTATCCCAACTAGAGGAGCTGGACCTTAGTGAGAACATTATATCTATGATTGAAGTGGAAGCATTTCAGGGTCTGAAAAACCTACGAATTCTAAAAATGAAAAACAACCGGCTTAAGATCATCCCAGTTGGTGTCTTTTCCGGTTTGCCGAACATTCTCAGCCTGGACATTAGCAAGAATGAGATACTTGTGTTTCTAGACTACACATTTCAGGAGTTGGTGAACCTACGGGAAATGAATGCAGGAGAAAATGACCTGGTCTTTATCTCACAGAAGGCCTTTGTTGGTCTGCAGAACTTACAGGAGCTGAATGTGGACCGCAGTAACCTTACGTCCATCCCAAGTGAAGCATTTTCACAGCTCCAAAGCCTGACCAAATTGCGCCTACGTAAACTTAACATTAATGTATTGCCCAATAATGCCTTTCGTCGGCTGCCCCAGCTGCGTACACTGCAGATACTTCAGTGGCCCTCACTAGAGACTTTAAACAGCAACAGCCTTATGAGTCTAAACCTCAGCACCTTGGTTATCAGTAACTGCAATCTGAGTGCCATACCATATGCCTCACTGCGCCATTTAACACACCTGATCTACCTAGATCTGTCCTATAACCCTATTACATCTATAGAAGGCAATATGCTAGGGGAATTGCTCAGACTTCAGGAATTCCACTTGGTAGGTGGAAAACTGCTCCGCATTGAGCCAGGTGCCTTTAGGTGTCTGGTTCACTTTCGGCTGCTCAATGTATCCGCAAACCGACTTACAACCCTAGAAGAGAGTGCCTTCCACGCAGTCGGGAACCTACAGACCTTGCGACTAGACAGGAACCCATTAACTTGTGACTGTCGGTTACTATGGGTGGTGCGACGCCGTTTGAGGATAAACTTTGATGGTCGCCAGCCTACATGTTCTGCACCTGAACGTGGTCGCAAGCGGGAGTTTCGTGACTTTTCTGAGGCAGAGCTCACAAAAGTGTTCATCTGCAGTCAGGCATGTATCCTGGAACGTAAGCTGCAAGAAGCAAAGGTGGAGGAGGGAACAAATGTGCAGTTTGAATGCAAAGCAGATGGGTATCCCCCACCCTCTATAACTTGGTTATCACCCCAGCAGATTCCAGTGAGCTCTATGGGGAGAATACGAGTACATGCAAATGGAACTCTGGAAGTGCGTTATGCCCAAGTGCAGGACACTGGAACTTACCTATGTATTGCAGCTAATGCTGCAGGGAATGATAGTATCACTGCCAATCTACATGTGAGGAACTCCCCTCGAAAGTATACAACTCCCAGTTTCTTTGATGAGAGTTGGTTTGAAACCTCATTGCCTCCTTCCACCAACTCTTCAGCACAAGTGTCAAGCCCTTACCCCTTTGATGCAAAGACCCTTGTCATTGCTACTACTATGGGGTTCCTTTCTTTTCTAAGCTCTGTGGTCATCTGTTTTGTGTTCATGTTCCTCTGGAGCCAAAGTAAGGGCCAGATTAAGCACACAGCCACCATTGACTTTGTGCCACGTACATCTATGGGAGGAGGTGGAGATGGTGCAGACACAGGGAGGTTTACAATGAAGCTTATATGAAGTTATCTAAGGACAGAGTTTGAGGGTAGCTAATGTATGATAAAATAACCAGAATTGTGGATTCTGTGAACTGTACTGAAATACTGGGGGATAGTTTGGTTATATCGCATAAGTTTATACTGGACAATTGCCTTCAATTCAGTATTGCCAATAGCTGACATTCTATGGGGTCGGTACAACTTGCAAAAATTTATTGCTGAAACATTAAAGGACTTAATTATCTTGAAAAAATATAAAAAGTAAAAGTTGTGTTACCATTTAAAAATTATATCAAATAATTTGAGAAATTTACTCCAAAACAAGCATCTAGAGATAAGTGTATTTTGATCAGGTAATATGTCAATTTTAAAAAGTATAGTGTTGTATACAAATTATTTACTGGCTCATATTTGCATTCTGTTTTTTAATTATTATTAAATTAAATTAGATCAGTATAAACTTCAGTTAAATGGTCAGCTGTGGTATTTTCCTGGGCTGAAAAAGTAATAGTTATCTAGTAGTAGTAGTAGTACTTATTAATTCTGTAAAAGCATGCATTTTTGAACTTGGTAATTTTTTTGTTAAAAATATTTAGATGTGTCTTGCCAATATATAAATATCATAATAAAAAGAGTATGATGTTATCAGGTTACATAAGATGCTTTGCAATAAAATGTATGTAATGTTCATACTGCATACTTCTGCTACACATTCAACTGATTTGCAAAATACAGATTTTTTTTCATTAAAACTATTTAGGGTCTATGCAGATCTGTCTATTGGGTATTGATCATTGTTTTGCATGAAATTTTTGTTGACAACCTTTTTTAATATAAAATTCTGATTTTTTAATGTTTGATTTTATTTTTTATTTTAGTTTAAAGTATTGCATTTTAGATATCTAACTATGGTCCTGCACCTGTAAATATCTAAATGGAAATATTTTCTTTCACGTCTTAATTCTAATACTAAGGGAACAACAGTACTGTCATGTGAAAGAAATCTAATATGATTTTATATATATAAAAAATATTGTTATGCTTCTGTATATGAATAACCCTCCACCAAGATAACCCAAGGACAGAATTTCTATCCTGATGGAATTTGTCTCTTAAATGATGACAGTGCACGGTAAAAGGGCTCACTGAATATCCTTTGTAATCAACATTTATCAACCCAGTTGAACATAAACAGTGGATATAAAAAGTCTATACACCCCTTTTAAGTTGCAGGTTATATGATGTTAAAAAATTAAACCAAGATAAATCATGTTAGCACTTTTTCCAAAATTCAAGTGAAAAACAAATAGAAAATTATAATAACCTGGTTGCACAAATCCTTAATTTGTACTTTTTGAAAGCACCTTTTGCTTGTAATACAGCACTCTGTAGCACATCTTGATTTGGCATTTTTATTCAACTCTTAGTTGCAACAATGCTCCAGATCTATCACATTACAAGGAGATCTCCTGTGCACAGTCCTCTTCAAGGCATTCCACATATTTTCAGTAGTATTTAGTTCTGGGATCTGCCTGGGCTATTCCAAAACATCTTCTTCATCTGAAGTAGGGATGTCACGATACCAAAAATCTAGTAGTCGGTACTGATACCACCAAAAGTACACGATACTCGATACCAAAGTCGATACCTCGGTGTGGTATAAAAATAAAAATTTAAAAATAAATTTTAAAAAACGATAGCAGTGGTTGCACACCGGAAACTGATACTAGCTTTCCTCTCTTTTCCTCTCAACAAGTCGGGGTGGAACTAAACTTGTTTAGCTAAGCTAATCTTCTGTAGTTTTTCCTGTGTCCTTGTAGGCATTCGTCTTCTTCTTCACCACTTGTGGACCGACTGAAACACTTGCGCGTATTTGCTGCCCCCATCAGGTCCGGAAGAATCGCAACCTCGGTACTTTCGTTACAAATGCTACTGCATAAAAACAAGTTCCGTCACGTTTTAAGAATGTTGGTACCGACTTGGCACTGAAGTATCAGTTCTCGTGACATCCCTAGTCTGAAGCTATTCCGTTGTTGATCTTTGTTTGAGCTTTGGGTCATGGTTGTGCTGGAATGTGAAATTTTTTTCCATCTTAAGTAGGCTAACAGAGGCCTGCTGGTTTTGTGCCAAAATAGATTGGTATTTGGAGCTATCCATGATTACCACACTTAATTTTATTCTTATCCTTTTGTCTATTTTAGAGGGACATCCTATTTTTGGTAATGTTACTGTGGTACCTCATTTTCTCCAGTTGTTGATGATGGTCTTCACTGAGTTCCATGGTACATCTAATGATTTGAATTTCTGTTGAACCTCTCTGCTGAGTGATACCTTTAAACAATGAGATCAAAAAGATCATCTTCATTTGGGATTAATCAGAAACACTTCATTAATTATAGGTGTATGATAATTACTTTTGAGCATGAGTTTTTATGGGAGTGGCTAATTCTGAACATAGTCACATACCTTATTACAAAATGGTGTGCACACTTGTGCAACCAAGTCCCCCCCCCCCCCCCCCCCCCTTTATTGGAAAGGGTTTAAACAATGTTTTTCATGCTTGTTCAATGAACCATAAACAATTATATTTGCACATGCACCTGTGGAACAGTCCTTAACCCTTGTGCGTCAATTTAAAAAAGTTACACATAGGTCCTCAGAAGACAAAAATGTCCAAAAACTGTCATAAAAATATTACATATTAATATTTTTTTCCACTTTCACTGACATTGATTTTTTTTTTTAACCAGCATCAATTCTGATCATAATTACCAAACATTCATTCATTTTCAGAATTTTAACACTTTATATTCCAGTTTCTGTACATAATGCAAAAATCTTCAAAGCTCAGTAACCTTCTTTGACTCATATACATGGGGTGGGATTTGTGATTTCCAGTACAATATAATTTCTTCCTTTAAAACTGTTTGCACACACATAAAATTTTTAGTACACACATACAAACCAAAAATTTGATATCCATACACACACCCTCACAATTATAGCTGCATCATTTATTCAGCTGGTCTGCAGCACTCTATAATAGAAAAAAGGAAAAGCATGTATTTTCCCCATAGGCTAAACCTGAAAAAATACTACACATTTCAGAATAAAAAAAAATTCAATGTTTTGAAACCTTGTCAACAAAATGAAAGCCAATTAACACAGAATGCATGATTTTATGCTTAAACATCACAGGGATTAAGTATTGCAGTTTGAATTGGTTTCAATGGGGCCATTTTTGTCCTTAAGGTCATGAGTGTAACTATTTTGTGTACCTAGTTTAAAATAAATTTATGAAAGCAAATGAGGGTGAAATATTAAAATTACAATAAAAATACACACCTTTTGCAAAATGCATGCTGTTTGCATTAACACAGACAAAATTATTTTTAAAAAAATGAAAAAAATGAAAAAGACAAAAATTTCCATAAAGGATGTTTACAAGTGGTAGGCAATTAAGGTCACAGTTCCAATAATATAAGACCTTTCAACTGACTCTGAAAAACACCAGAAGAAAGATGGCTCGGGTTCCTGCTCACCTGCGTGAACATGCTATAGGCCTGATGCAGGGAGGCAAGAGGACTGCAGATGCGGCCAGAACAATAAACTCCAATATCTGTAATGTAAGATGCCTAAGACAGTGCTACAGGGAGACAGGAAGTACAGCTATCATCCTTGCAGTGGAAAATTACATGTAACCGTGTGTCAACTTGCAAATGCCTTGGTGGAAGAGTGGGGTAACATCTCACAGCAAGAACTGACAAATCTGGTGCAGTCCATGAGGATCAGAGGCACTGTAGTACTTAAAGCAGCTGGAGGCCACCACATACTGACTGTTACTTTTGATATTGACCCCCACCCCCCTTTATTCAGGGACTCATTATTCCATGAATGTGAGCAGACGTTTCTTTTTCTGCTGAGTATATTTGTTTTTCACTTTAATTATGTTGGTTGCTGTATCACATTAAAGGTGGAAAAAGAGTTCATCACAAAAACCTGCAATTTTAACAGGGGTGTTTTTATATCCACTGGTTGATTTTGGACTAATGTGCTCACCACCACCATCATCAAAACACCAAGTAAGGAATATCTTTTGGAAGAATGTTGTTCATTCCTCCAGTACAGTTCCAGAGGCTTGTAGAATCTAGTGCACTGATGCTAATCTTGTGGCTAATTTGTATATTTGACTCAGTAAATAAATGAATAAACTAATTTAAAAAAAAAAAGACAAGCATGTTTGATTATGTTTTATTTATGTGTTTGTTCTCTATTTCTCTCTGTAATTATGTCATTTTACATTTAGGCACATCAATCAAGACCAGATGTGTGACATTGGTTATGAACAGAATTGAGAATGAATCAACAAAGAATTTCAAATAAATACAGAAATGAATTTTAAGTAAATATACAAATTGATATATTGAAGATTAATTAAACACAGCAAATATCAATACCTAAAACCAAACTAAGTAATACATACTTTTAAAAAAATTATTATTATTTATTATATGCCTTTTTTTTTAATGTGTTCCTTGTGTCATCTGTGTATTTATTCATTTTGGCAGATTTACAAGATTTACTGAAAGCAGAAAGCTAATGTATTTTTCTGCAATGATGGCTATACTTAATGCAACTTCTGCTATGAAAGAATTTGCTCATGCAGTTGCCACAAATAGCCCAGAACAACACTGTGTATATGACCAGCTGTTTAAACCCTTCTGGATTACCTCCAGAAGAATTAATCTGTTGTATAGGTCTGGCTGAGGACTGTGGACTAGACTATAGATGGATCATCAAGTAAAATAGTTTATTAAATACAAGTATATTTTCCCTATATAAAATCAAACCTGCAAAAAAAATGAGCTTAGTCAATTGTTTATTAATATTGAATGTCAGTGTCCAGACCTAAAACATTGCATTCATATATTTTATTACAATTCAAATGGTAATTTATACTAGAAATAATGATGTACGCGCGCCTTGCTTCATATCTATTGTACTATCTGCACTTTAATTTTTAGGTAGGAAGATTTGGGTTTAAGGCTTTACAAGGCTTGTGTCAGTAACATTGGTATCCACTGAGTGGCGCAAAAGGCATACCCTAGATGAAGAATCAGCCGTAATACTGTGAAATTGCGTTTCCAAACATTAGGCACAAATTGAGCGCGAAATTATGGTTTATTTCTATATAACCATCGTTTACTAGGAATTTGTCATAATTATGGTGGACATATTACTAATGCCACCATAAATGTACAGCCTTGGAAGCAGTGGGTGTTGCAGTGAACATTAAAAAAACATGTTGCATTACACCTGCATTAACCAATTTTCACCTCAATGAATAAATCAGAGCCCACAAAGACCAATATGAACCAGCACCTTAATTAACATGGTTGTGATTGTTAACTTAAAATATTTTTTTTTTCAGAACTGAGACTGTAAGAGCCATAAGTTCTTTGTTTCCTTATGTAGATGTGGTTTTAATAATTGTGAATAACGTGTAGTATAATATTTTAAATATTTATGAAAACTCCATAACACTGACTATTGGTGGTGACGTCATATCCTCCAAGGATGTTAGTTTATGAAATGTAAGACAGTTTTTTGACCGCGTAACTGTTTTTTTTTTTTTTTTTTTTTTTTTTTTTTGTCTGTTTGTTTGTTTGTCTATTTGTTTTCCAGTAAATTTTGTTAATAAATGTTCTTAAAAGAAGTTACAGGGATATCAAATGTTATTTAACTCACAAATCACGGAGGTGCAAAGAAATACGAAAATTGGACAGATTGCTATTTCAATTTAAGCATAAATAAACTCGCTCTGTGGCAATCAAAAGGTGAAACTGCGCCTTTGAATCAACGAAACGGACATCATCGATAAAGACTGGTCTGGGAGTGAACACTGAAACGTTTCACATTTGTGGATTACAAATAGCCTACTGAACAGTGTTTCATGCTCCTGTGGATTTATAACTCCTGTAGCGGTTTATAACAGCTCCGCCCTTTGAAGGAGATAACCTTCCTCTGACCTCAGCTCTTGTCTTGAAAGGTCTGCAATTCCTGTTTGAAGAAGCAAATGTGCAAATGTTTGATTTAGAAAAGTATTGGGTGTACTTTTAATCGTCTGCAAGTAGCTTGTGCATTGCTTGAATTTAGATTGTTGAAGGAGGAAAGTATGACGTTACAGTTGTTGAACACAAGAGGGCGTGTAAACCCACCGAAAAGGGATTAGAAGAACAGCTACACAGGAGCATTGGGTTGAGAAGAGGGAAATTATCCGCTCTTAACAGTAAAATAAAAATCACTGAGGTTAATGATTAATGATCTGTAGAGTATACAAGATGTGTTGCACAATTGCTAACTGAGTTTACTGAACTTAATTTGCAAATACAATATCTCTCGCCTGAAGATGAAAAGGTTGTAAATCAACAAAATTGGTTTCAGTTTAAAAGTGATTATCTGAGACTTTTTTCCTAAAGAAAACAGAAAACTGGATGGCTGCTGTTAGTGATCTCCATTTTTTTTTTTTTTTTTTTTTCTTAAAGAGGCCAAAATAGTGATGATGACATGGTGGCCGATGTTACTCCTCATGACAGTGCCTCACAAGTAGTGAGACTAAAAGCAAACGTGGTTCAGATATTGAATGCTGATCAGTCTCCTCCTCAGTATCATCTGTATGTGCCTGAGAAGGCATCATCTGTATGTGCCTGCTAGCAAGGGCAGCATTTTTAAAGAAAAAAACAACAGCTTGAAATATAAAAGATACAACTCAGAGCAAAAATGGCAGAAGCAGTGTTCAATCTAGTAAAAAAAAAAAAAAAAAAAAAAAGAAAGGGCAGAATCCATCAGGAAGAATTAGACCTGAAGATAGAGCAGAGAGACAGTTTTCATTCAACTAAGGTGAAAGACAAAATGCAGGTCATCTCGAATCCAATATTGCTTACAGCACCACAATTTGAAGCACCAAGAATCACAGGCCACATTGATAATTGTCAAGCAGATAACAGCATTATTCGAGTTACGCAGAAACAAAATGACTTGACTGAATTAATTGTGAAACAGCATAGACAAGTTCAGCTTCCCAGTTAAGACATTCAAGTGTTTACTGGTAATCCATTAACCTATAGATCCTTCATCAGGTCCTTTGAACATACCATTGAACATAAAATAGACAATGAAAATGACAAGTTATATTACTTAGAACAATACACTGCTGGAAAGTCACAAAAGATTGTCAGAAGTTGTGGACATATGCCATCAAGCAGAGGATTCAATGAAGCAAAATGGTTGCTTCAAAGAAATTATGGAGATGAGTTAGTCATGGCAAGTGCTTATATTGACAAAGCTTTAAAGTGGGCTCAGAACAGGTCTGTTGATGGTAAAGCTTCGAGTACATATGCTCTGTTCCTGATTGGTTGTCGTAAAACAATGAAGGATGTGGAGTTCATGGAGGAAATGGACTGTCCTACTAATATGAGAGTTGTACTTTCAAATCTAATGTACAAAATGTAAGAGAGGTGGTGATGAGAAGCTTATGACATCAAAGAAAGATAAGGAGAAATAGCCAGATTTACCCATCTAGTTTACTTTATTGATCAGCAGGCAGAAGTGGCCACGGATCCTATCTTTGGAGATATACTGGACAACCATAGTGCTGTAACAGCAAAAGTGAATCAGAAGGAAAAATATCTTATTAAATAAGAAGGCACAGCTTTCCAACCAACATTTGCATTAAGGAAGAAGTCTGTCCATCAGTCTGTTGAAAATGGTCAGCACCTTTGAGAAACTGTATGTTCTGTTCAAAAAGTCATGCTCTTGAGTCATGTAGTGAGATTAAAGAGCAGACACATAAAGTACGTGTGGAGTTTTTGAAGTCTAAAGGCTTACGTTTTGGATGCTTAACTCAATGTCATCTTAGCAAGATGTACCGAAAGAGAATGGAATCTGAACAATGTTCTCAAAGACATCCATACATTCTACACATTAAGGAAGACCACAAGGCTAAAAAAAGATGTTGAAACATCAGACAGAAAAGATCTAATGTGCGAGGTCTCGCTTAATTACCATTCAAGCGATTACACAGAGTCTGGAGGAAATAACTGTATGCTGTCAATAGTACCAGTAAAAGTCAAGTCAAACAAACGTGACATATGTAGAAACATAAGCCTTCCTTAATGCAGGAAGAACAGCTACATTTTGTACTGAGAAGCTGTGAAAGAAATGGAACTGAGCACTATATGTCAAGATAAGCCTGGAGATCATAAGCTAGTAAACAGTTTTATCCTCTCAGACGTGGAAGTATGTGGACTGGAAGACACAAGGTGCATCAAGCTACCTAAAGATTTTACACACAGCAGTATTCCTGTTCAAAGGGAGAACATTCCTAAACCAAAATAAATCAGAAAATGGACATACTTAAGTGAAGTAAGCATACCTCACTTTAAAGCAAACATTGGTCTTCTAATTGGAACCAACAATTCAAAGACAGTGGAGCTGTGATGTGTCATATACAGCTTAGCAAGATGGACATTATGCTATAAAAACTGCACTGGGATGGATAGTGAGTGGACCTATTAAAAAAACACTGCAGAAAGGTCCCAATTGCCCGACCATACAGGTAATCTTCTGTCAGTTGTGGAAATAGAGCAGTTGCTGATTCAACAATACAATACAATTTCAGAATGCTACAATGAAGAGAAAGAGGAAATGTCACTGGAGGACAAACAATTCATACAGTTAGTGCAAAGCATGACAAAGTCTGAGAATGGACATTACTGCTTGTAACTACCATTCAGAAATGAAGCAGTTGAGTTGCTGAACAATCAGTGTGTTGCTGAACTGCGTGCGGGTATCCTAAAAACAAAGTTTCAAAAGAGCCTAAGTTTTCTGGAAGACTACAATGGCTTCATGAAGAGCATAATAGAGAAAGGATACACAGTTAAAGTTCCCACAGAACAGCTTGATTTTAATGACAATGTTGTACATACCTCACCATGCGGTGTACCACCCAAAGAAAAAACTCAATTCGAGTAGTCTTTGACTGTACTGCTTCGTTTCAAGGAATGTCTTTGAACAGCCAATTGCTCCAAGGTCCAAACCTCACAAACAGACCTACTGGTGTGCTTACCAGATTTAAAGAAGAACCAATAGTCTTGATGGCAGATGTAGAGTCAATGTTTTAACTATTGAAGATTTCTGAACAGGATGCAGTTCTGTTTCAATTTCTTTGGTGACCAGATGGCAATTTGAATGCACCTATAGAGGAATTTAGAATAACCGTACACTTGTTCTGAGCCACTTCATCACCTATTTGTGCCTCTTGGATGCTAAGACTTAAAGAAACACTTCAGCAACACTTTCAAGTGTCCACTGAACAATCAGAGACAGATCCAGAAAAACAAGCAGCATTTCTACAAGAGCAAGTGCAGAAATACAAATCAACCATGAAAAATAAGACACTGAGCCTGGAAAAGTTAAATCAAACAGAAATTCAACTTACAGTCAAAAACAACATTTCCCAGAATAAATTAAGGCTCTGAACAGGAATATTCCTATTACACAGGATCAGCTGTATAAACTTGACCCTGTTCTTCAGAATGGTTTACTAAGAGTGGGTAGACTTAACAGAGCAGCCATGCTAGAAGAATCCAAACATCCCATAATTCTTTCTAAGCACTGCAGAGTTTCAGCTCTCATTCTAAGTGACATTCATCAAAGAAGCAGACACTATGGTCGAAACTATGTTAGCTACCCTCTGAAAAAAATTCTGGATTCCCCAATCCAATTCAGTCATTAGAAAGCTTATACATAAATATTCAGTGTGTTGCAGTCTCAACGGAAGAGTTGGAGAGCAAAAAATGGAAAGCTTGCCAGAAGACCTCTTGCTAAGACCTCTTTAAAGTGTTATTCACTTGCTTAGCAACCAGAGTGGTACCAATTGAGATAGCTGATAGTATGAACACTGACTCGTATAAATGCTTTGAGGTGTTTTGTAAGTACAGTGGAAGAGGACAGGTGTCAGTCATGCGCTCAGACAATGGTACAAATTTTGTTGGCGCAGAAAGAGAGTTGAGTGAAGCACTAAGAAACCTGAACCATAATAAGGTTGAAAATGCTATGCTACATAAATGCCTCTTCAGCAGTGCAGCTGCCTCTCATCAAGGTGCAGTTTGGGTGCATCAAGTCCATACAGTAAGAAGGATACTCAATGATCTCTTAAAGGAACAGTCTATCAGTGACAACAGCCTTCATACCATCATGTGCAAAGTAGAAAGCATTATCAACAACAGGCCATTTACTAGTACATCAGGAGATCCCAATGACCTTGAGCCTCTAACGCCTAACCACTTACTGTTGTTGAAATCTCAACCCAGCTTATCACCAGGTGTCTTCAATGAAGACGACCTATATGCAGGAAAACATTGGAAGCAAGTCCAATATCTTTCTGATTTGTTCTGGAGCAGATGGACTCGTGAGAACGCAGTAAATGGTCAATATTTAGAAGGAACATCAAGCCTGGAGATGTAGTGCTATTACACTGTAAGAACTGTAGACAGTTCTTCTCTCAATAATTCATGGATAAATGGGAAGAGTAATTCAAACATTACCAGACTCCAGTGGAACTGTATGCCATGTAAAGTTGCAGACCAAAACAAATGTACTGGAGAGACCTATAAAGAAACTGTGCTTAATTCAAGAAGCAGTTTAAGAAAGCAAGCTAGCACTAACGATCATTTATGTGAATTATTAAGCAAAGATAGTCAGGGGAAAATGTGAAGAAACTAATTGTCATTCCTAACTTATAAAGTTTCAGGTTTAATGGCTCTTAATATTTGTCTATAATAATTGCTTTGTCCTCCAGCTCAACCAATTAGGGCGATGTGTAAGAGCCACAGGTAATTGGTTTCTTTATATAGATGTGGATCTAATAATTGTAAATAATGTGTACTATAATATTTTAAATATCTCTGAAAACTTTTAAATTGATGCTCCAATAACATTGCTTAATGGTGTTTATGTCATTTCCTGCAAAGACCATTAGTTTATGAAATGTAAGCTTGGAGGATAAAATGTAATATACAGTTTTTTGACTGCATACCTTTTTTTGTTTTCCAGTTAATTTTGTTAATAAACATTCTTAAAAGAAGTTACAGGAATGTCGAATGTTATTCATGCTCAACTCACGCTCACAAATAACGGAGGTGCAAAGAAATTAGAAAATTGGACGGATTACTATTTGAGAGACTAATCCACATTTATCAAACAGATGTCTAAGATCTTCTGATAGGTTTCTTTTGCATGTCCATCGTTCCCGGTTAAAAAGAAAGGGGGATAGAGCTTTTGCTGTTGCTGCCCCCCGTCTATGGAATCAACTGCCACTGGACATCCGCCTTGCACCTTCTATTACTACTTTTAAAAATAGGCTTAAAACATATCTCTTCTACCAGGCTTTTTGATCAAATTTTGAATTGTTTAAACAAATTTTTTATTGATTTTTTCTATTGTCTATTGTCTGCTTTTATTTGGTCTAATTCTGTTTCTATTTTACTTTCTGTACTCTGTTCAGCACTTTGGTAAGCGTTGCTGTGTGAAACGTGCTATACAAATAAATTTTACTTACTTACTTACTAAAGCATGAACATTAATCAATGTAGGTGCATTTCATTAACATTTAAACAATCTTCAAGTCATACATGTGTCAATTTACCTTCTTAACATTACTTATTAATTATAGCTTATTAATGCTGAAGGTCATGTTTTGTTGATGTTATTGCAAGTTAAGGAAACCTGAATGTAAAGAATTACCCTGTTTTTCAGTAAATAATGGAATCATCCCACTATGGAATTGTATTTTATCATGTTACTACAGTTAAAGACTACTACTCTTACATATTTTTTCAAGAGATGACCTGTTGATGCTTCTAAATGCAGCTCAATAAATACTGTAGCCTCAGTGAGAGCTGACTGCTTAATCACAAACCTTATATAGGTATAGAGTATATTGGCAAAATGTGAAGACATATAATCAGCCATATAATACAAATAGAAGTTTCAATACAGTAGCAGCATATCGGCATTTACAGTGGGGGAAATAAGTACTGGATGCGTCAACATTTTTACAATGAGGCTATTCACATGGAATTTTCACCAGATATCATTATTAACTCAAGAAATCTGGAAATATTAAGAATTCACAACATTAAATTCCATAAATAAAGTTATGTGTAGTAAAGTGGAATGACACAGGAAAAAAGTACTGAACACTTTAAGAAAAAAACAGTTCAAGGCAAGGTAAGGCAAGGAACCAGCTGAAATCCGTAAGTAATTATACCCCTTATCTGTGCAAATTAATATCAGCTGGGTTAGTAAATTGATGGTCTATAAAAAGGCTTTTTGTTACCAAGGTGTCACACAAGAAACATCTCATGATGGGTAAAAGCAAAGAGCCCTTCCAAGACCTTTGCAAGCTTTTTGTTGCAAAACATATTGATGGAATCGGATACAGACGTATTTCTGAACTTCTGAATCCTCCAGTAAGCATCAAAGCAACACTTTACCAACAGTTATATCTGGAGGTGGAAGCATCATGGTGTGGAGCTGTTTTTCATTGCATGGTACTGGCAGACTCCATATAATTGAAGGAACGATGAACGGAGCCCTTTACTGTGAGATTCTTGAGAAGAATCTACTGCCAACCACCAGGATGATGAGGATGAGACGTGGGTGGACCTTCCAGCAGGACAATGATCCAAAGCATACAGCAAAGGAAACTCTCAATTGGTTTCAGAGAAAAAAAAATCAAGGCGTTAGAATGGCCCAGTCAATCACCTGACTTGAATCCAATTGAACAAGATTTAAAGACAGTATGTTTAGAAGAATGGGTGAAAATCACACCTGAATACTGCGGCTGGTTCATTTCTTCATACAGGAAGCATCTTGAAGCTGTCATTACAAACAAAGGCTTCTCCACTAAGTATTAAATATGTTTCAGTTAACTTTTTAATTACTTTTTTCCTGTGTCATTCCATTTTATTACACATAACTTCATTTATGGGCTTTAATGTTGTGAATTCTTTATATTTCCAGATTTCTTGAGTTAATACTGATGTCTGGTGAAATTTCTGGTGAAAATGTGAATAGCCTCATTTGAAATATATTTACTGAAAATAATTCTTGATGCGTCCAATACTTATTTCTCCCACTTAGATTGCTTATTTGCTCATACACAGTGGAAGTCCACCAGAGAGAGAGAGAGAGAGAGAGAGAGAGAGAGAGAGAGAGAGAGAGAGAGAGAGAGAGAAATTAAAGTGAATAGAATAGAAAAAGACCAATATATAGATGTTTACACTGGTACTGACGACATCTAACAGAATAGACCATCTCTCTCTTTCTCTCTCTCTCTCTCTCTCTCTCTCTCTCTCTCTCTGTTTAGGAATGTGACGCGTAGCCCGGTTTCCTCTCAGAGACAAGCGCACTCAGATCAGCACCAGGGTTCGTACTGCGTACTAAAGCATAATCAGGCCAGACCTTCACACATAAAGCACTGCTTTTTTCATAGATTTTTCCCCCCTTGTACTTCTCAGGACAAACTTTTCCTTCTGTTTACAGCATTCGATATTAGCGCATTTCGGCATCATGCATCCAGCCATTCTCTGCGCAGCCCTGTTTTCTACAGTTCTGGCTGAAAAATCCCCTCGACTGAAATTTACTGTGAAAGGTAAGACCCTGCTTTTCTTTCACACTTTGTTTTCCAGCCGTTTATTTTAAGGTAGGGTAAGCATGATGCACTACGTCACCTGTTTAAGTTCTGGAAACGTATCGTGCTGCAGGCGGACAGAAACGCCCCGTTTCCTCCATCATTGCCTTTGTATTGTAAAATAATGAACAGTGCTCGTCTTTACACTACGCTCTGAAAAGGGATAGCTGGGGTATAATGGAAAGACATTTTGCTGAGAAATAAATGAATGCATGAACAAATGAATGATGGCGTGCCAAGCTGAAGCTAACACATCTCCTCGAGCGGAAATTCGCTTTGATTTATTGGCTCTAGTTCTGAGATTAAGTAATGATGTTTGCTTTACATCGACACTGAAGATAATCCTCAGGTGTAGATTTGTTATTTGATGAAAGAGCATGGAAGCTTATTGCATATCCTCAGTGTTAAATCAGCACCTACAGTTTACACTTACATTTGTAAACATTATTTCGCCATGTTCAAATGTGCACAGGTGGCAGTCACTGGCGATGCTGCTGTATTAATTATATTTAAACGTGTACTCAAATTGGTTTTCAATCGCGTATAAAACGTCGTAGCCTACACTTTGTTCATTAAACTAAAACACAGAAAACCGTTGAACGCTGCGTACACTGCGTCTTTTTTTTAAGTGACAGGCAAAATGCTGAATTCACTCTTGCAGTGGCCATTTGTGTAGGCTCAATTAAATAGGCGGTGTGCTTTAACACAGGGGATTGTGCTGTGTAGTCCTGTTGTCATGACATGTTTAAAGACGAACGGGATGATTCACATATTTATGGGTTCGTATCCATGGTAACGGTATCTTGACTTGCGTTGGTGATTACTAATAGCCTAGTTGTTGTGGGAAAAAGAATGAAAGCCAGACCAGCCTACATGTAGCCTACTGACAAAAACACGACTGGAAGACGGCCAAACATATTCAGTGTTCAGCTGGCTACTGGTCAGGTTCAGACTGCTGCACATATGTTTGTGCGTACAACGTTACACCATTTTAATTCCATTTTGCTGTTAAGGGTATGAGTAGTGGATGCGCGAGCTGCAGCGCTGCATTGCAGGTGCGAGCTAATGCAGATGATGCCATTGCAGCAGCCGAGAGGCATTTCAGAGACAAAACTGAAGTACATACGACCTCGTAAAGGCGCGCGCGTGCGCACACACACACACACACAAAAAAAAAAACACACACACACACCGCGCGCACGTTACATATGCACGCTCAGTACATTTTAAAGCCATCTAGGTAATAAGAACCACAATCAACGGAGATGGGATCAGGATATAAATGTTAGCCTGGGTCATGATTTTAAAGAGTTTTCTACGCTGTTTGATCTCTTATAAATCTAATCTAAGTCTCCTAAAATGTGGGCTGTTTTTGTGGCCGTCAGGACCATGGAGAACAGCTATCGATCTGTGTACGACCTCCTATATTCAGAGCACGTCTGTATTCACAAAGGATGGGCGGTCCGATGACCGGCTGTATTTCCAATGTGAAAATATAGGTCTATGTTCTGGAGAATATTTTTACTAACAAGCCAGTACTTCTAATACAAACCATAGACAAAAAGCAGCACCTGTTGATGAGTACTTTTGGTTAAAAAGCAATAATATAATAATCTAAAATTGCCTCTACCGAGTAGCCTATTCATTTGAACCATTCTAGCTGAGAGTGTGACATCTGATGTTGATAGTAGTGGTGTATTGTCAAATATGTAGCCCTAACATATTTCTCTGTATAATAATGCTGGAGTAATATAATGTGTGTAATTCTCGTAGCAAATGAAGAATCAACTTTTCTTTCATCAAATTGTTTAATGTAGTGGCTAATGCAAAATAAGTGCTAATTTGCTGAATGTATTTCTTTTAATCAGTTTACTTAAACTAAGTTGGACAGTTGCATTGATTTAGTTAATGAAAAGTGTATTTACATTTAACACAAACATTTGGAATTTATCCCCTGAGGTGTACGTGCTTTAAAAGTACAGTAATGTACAAAAATCTTTAGAACCCTATTTTTTGTACAAAGATTGCTATAAATATTTACTTTATGATTTCTGCATTATTGACTAACTGTAGAAACATTTTATATTTCCAAACATACCTTTTCCAACAAATTTAATGAATTAAATTTTCTTCTTAAAAAATGTTTGTGTGTCAGTAAAGAATGCAACATGTTAAAGTAGGTAACAAAAAATCCATAATGAAGGCTGCTGGGTTGTGTATGAAAAAAAAAGAAGCAAATGGAGCAGTCAAAGACTCCAGAAGAGCTGTACCAGATTCTCCAAACATGCAAAGTAAAATGTACCAGCTAATTTCATTACAAAACTCCACAAATTGTTCCTGGGAGTTTTTTAAGCAAATGATTATCACACAAAATACTGACTTTTTTAGTTTAGTTTAGTTTATTGTTTAGTTTATTACTGTTTACTGCTCTTTGTAGTATTTTTAAATGTAGAAACATTTATTTTCATAATTTCTGAAGGCATCATTTCTTTACAGTATTTCTTTGCATGTGCCTAAGAATTTTGCACACTATTCTATGCCAATATTGGTATTGCCAATAAAATACCAATTCCATACATGTGGTCCTGACCCTCTATAAACTACCTTTCAGAGCCAGCAAGGTTTCACTTCACAAAACCAGAGAATTACATGACTGTGTACCACCAGCAGGGGAGCAATGTTCTGTATGTGGGGGGGCAAGCAGTTATTTATATGATACACTTCACCCAGAAAGGAGTGCAAGAAACACAGGTATGGGCCTAATACTGACACTGAACTCAAACACTACTCTATGTTAATAAACATATGATAATACAATGCTGTGAAGTAATCCTGATTACTACTGTTTTCGTGTATATCTCATACTAAATTGTTTCAAAAATTAAAACAAAATCTAAGGTAAAACAAAGGCAACCTGAGTAAATACAAAATACAATTTTTAAATGATAATGTTATTTATTGAAGCAAAAATGTTGTACAATACCAACTGGGAGTGTGTGAAAATTTTATTTGCCCCCATAGTTACTAATTTCCCAAATCTATGAAACTGCATTCATAATGGGGTTCAGCTAAACTAGACACGATCAGGCCTGATTGTGCAAACCCTGTTCAATCAAATCAAAAATTAAATAGAACTTTTTTTAACAGCATGAACTTGGTTAAAAGGTCTTACCCAGTAACACACCATGCCAAAGTTGAAAGAAATTCCAGAACTGATGAGGAAGATGGTGATTGAAATACATCAGTCTGGGAAGGGTTACAAAGCTATTTCAAAGGCTCTGGGACTCCAAAGAACTACAATGAGAGCCTTTATCTCCAAATGGAAAAACACATTAGTGAACCTTCCCAGAAGTGACAGACCTTCCAAAATTCCTCCAAGAGCACAGCATCTACCCATCCAGGAAGTCACAAAAGAGCCAAGGACAACATCAAAGGAACTACAGATCTCTCTTGCATCAATAAAGGTCACTGTTCATAACTCCACTATCAGAAAGACATTCAAGAGTGGCGAGGCGAAAACCACTGCTAACCCAGATAAATATTAAGCCTCATTTTAATTTTGTGAACCACACCTTGATGTCCTCAAACCTATTGGGAGAGTGTTCTATGGACTGGTGAGTGGAACTGTTTGAAAGACAGGGATCTCGTTACATATGGAGTAAACCAAACACAGAATTCAACAAAAAGAACATCATACCTATGGTCAAGCATGGTGGTGGGAGTGTGATGGTGTGGGAATGCTTTGTTGCTTCAGGGCCTGGGTACCTTGCTATAATTGAGGGAAACATGAATTCTGCTTTCTACCAGAAAATCCTAAAGGAGATATCCAGTCGTCAGTCCTTAAATTGAAATTGAAATTGAAACTCAACTGCAACTGGATTATGCAGAAATACAATGATCCAAAGCATAGCAGTAAATTCACCTATGAATGACTCAATAAAAGCAAAATTAAAGTTTTGGAGTGGCCAATGATGCTTTGGCAGGACCTTAAACAGGCAGTTCATGCTTAAAAACCCTCCAATGTGGCTGAACTAAAGCAGTTCTGCAAATAAAAGTGGGCCAAAATTCCATCACAGTGCTGTAAAAGACTGATCTCCAGTTATCGGAAGTGTTTCATTGACGTTATTGCTATGAAAAGTGGCACAACCAGAATTTAGCAGCTAGTTTTTCACATGGGTGATAGGTGTTGGATAACTTTTATTTTGCTTCAATAAAAAAAAAAAAAAACTGTATTGTGTGTTTACTCAGGTTGTCTTTGTTTTATGTTGTATTTCGTTTGAAGATCTAAAACTATTCAGTATGAGATATACACAAAAACAGAAGATATCACAAATACATTTTCACAGCACTGTATATATTAACACTGGCTATAGAAACTAGGTGTTGGAATGTAGATTAATGATTAGGATTACTGTTGTATTAAACATAGTGCTCAGTGGTTAGATTCATTTGAAAACAAAGTAAGCATGGAAAACGAAAGCCCATATTACTTTTAGCTCTATGTATAATGTTATTGATTCACACAGATATCTGCGGTGGCTGATGAAAATGTCAGACATAGCTGCCTCGCAGGATCATCGAGTGAGGTAAGAGCGATACATACAGCTAATGGCTTACATTTTTAGCATTTGTGAACATCTAATATCACACATATGCTACACGGATAGATTTCATGAACCTCGAATCTACAGGTTTTGTAATTCTCAGAAAAATTACTGATATACACTATATATATATATATATATATATATATATATATATATATATATATATATATATATATATATATGTGTGTGTGTGTGTGTGTGTGTGTGTATGTGTGTGTGTGTATATATATATATAGAGAGAGAGAGAGAGAGACTTTTCAGCAAGTCAGTGTAATCAGTGTAGAGAGCATGGTACAGTGGCCTCATTCTCATTTGACAGAAATAGTCATATGTGATGAAAAGCACATCACTCACAGTCGACTGAATGAGGTTGTTTTTTAAGGTCAGGGACAGGCATATTTTTGCTTGAAAGGATCAAGTTTCTTTATAAGGATCTATCAAATATTTGAAGAAAATCTTACTGTACAACATATCTTTAAGATTTAGTTTAGCAGTTTTCAATATTGCAATGTGATTGTGGGTGATAAATTGAGGAATGTATTGCCAAGCATGTACAGTACAGTCCATGTTTTTAGCACTCAAGCATTCTAATTGTTCTTATGTGTTCTTTCCTCCTGCAAAGAGTGAGTGTGACAATTTCATCACTGTCATTGAGAAAGTCAATGACACTTTTGTGGTGTGTGGGACAAATGCCGGCACTCCAAAATGTTGGCAATTGGTAAGGGGCTAAATATTTAATTCTTCTGCTATCATTCAAAGACAAACCTGCATTTATGCACATATAAATCCTAGAAATAATAATGTTAATTTTCTATTCGTATTCACACATCACTATGATAGCCGATTGAAAAACCTGTTAATCATTAGAAAATTAAAATGTTTTAGTGAATTCAACCTAATAATGGTGCTGTTTTTCAAAAGCTCCTAGTTGGATGTTATATTAAACAGTTAATATTCAATATTAAAAATGTCAACATTTTAGAGGAATATAGGATGCAACCTTGGCTAAAGAGTAAGGTAAAAAATTTTTACTGACTTACTGAAAGAGTCTAACGAGTTTTACATTCATCTGTTCTTACATTTGGAGCTTCAGCTGTGTTTTTGCTGATATTACACCGCCTTGAGAATGCTCATAACATTGTATAGTCTAAAGTGCTGCAGGTGGTGTGAGAACATTAGATGTTTATAGAGGAATTTTGTATTCCTCTAGTAGGAGGCAAAGTCCAAGTGGGAATGTGTATAATATAGACAGTAATTGCTTTGACACTGTCATATTTTATCTTAAAATTTTACATCTCTTGTATAAGGTGAATAACACTATGCTCACCGACATGCCTGATAATGGACAAACGATATCAGCCTCAGATATTTCCCCGACCATCACCTCTCAGCACTCTGTCAGTCTCTCAGCAGGTAAAGGAAGTGGCATGAGTGTTCACTGGTTATGAATGTAAATTACAAGCAAATTAATAAAGTTGTAGATCTGTATGTTACTATAATTTTATTGGACATTGTTGAGGTCGAGCATCTCTATTTATATAACAAGGTTGCTGGTTCACAGTTCTTTCTTTTTGCATTTTTCTCTCTTTCAGATGGGAGCCTGTATTCTGCTTTGTCAGCTACAGAGAAACAGCTTGGCTCTATACGTCGCACATACAGCTCCAACAAGCTGCTGAAGACTGAGAACAAATGGCTGTTGAGTGAGTGGTCTGAGGTGTTACAAATTGTATTAAAACGTGCTAAAGAAACCACATAGTTAAATGTCTCCTACAACCTGGTGACTGCTCAATCTGAAGACCATATTTCAGCACTAATAATTGTTCACAGTTCATTTCATGATACTATTATTTATTTATATTCAATTCACAACATTTATGTTGATAAACCATGTTACACGAAGTGCTGAAATTAATTCTGCACAGCATGCCAAGATTTAAGCTTTTGATTTTCACTTGTGATGAGATGAGAGGGTTGGAAACTGTAGGTCAATAGGAATTAAAGTTAAAAACTTAGAGCTATTAGAATCTTCAAACAACCAATTTACTTCAGCTGGTTGCTAAGATTTGTTTTATTATAATATATACAGTTTCTCACAAAAGTGAGTGCACCCCTCACATTTTTGTAAATATTTGATTATATCTTTTAATGTGACAACACTGAAGAAATGACACTTTGCTGCAATGTAAAGTATTGAGTGTACAGCTTGTGTAACAGTGTAAATTTCCTGTCCCCTCAAAATAACTCAACACACAGCCATTAAGGTCTAAACCGCTGGCAACAAAAGTGAGTACACCCCTAAGTGAAAATGTCCAAATTGGGTCCAATTAGCCATTTTCCCTCCTCGGTGTCATGTGACTTGTTAGTTTTACAAGGTCTCAGGTGTGAATGGGGAGCAGGTGTGTTAAATTTGGTGTCATCGCTCTCACACTCCCTCATACTGGTCACTGGAAGTTCAACATGGCACCTCGTGGCAAAGAACTCTCTGAGGATCTGAAAAAAAGAGTTGTTGCTCTACATAAAGATGACCTAGGCTATAAGAAGATTGCCAAGACCCTGACACTGAGCTTCAGCATGGTGGCCAAGACCAGACAGTGGTTTAACAGGACAGGTTCCACTCAGAACAGGCCTCGCCATGGTCGACCAAAAAAGTTGAGTGCACATGCTCAGCGTCATATCCAGAGGTTGTCTTAGGGAAATAGACGTATGAGTGCTGCCAGCATTGCAGAGGTTGAAGGAGTGGGGGGTCAGCCTGTCAATGCTCAGCGCATACGCCGCGCACCACATCAAATTGGTCTGCATGGCTGTCATCCCAGAAGGAAACCTGCAAACAGTTTGCTGAAGACAAGCAGATTAAAGACATGGATTACTGGAACCATGTCCTGTGGTATGATGAGACCAAGATACACTTATTTGGTTCAGATGGTGTCAAGCGTGTGTGGCGGCAACCAGGTGAGGAGTACAAAGACAAGTGTGTCTTGCCTATAGTCAAGCATGGTGGTGGGAGTGTCATGGTCTGGGGCTGCATGAGTGCTGACGGCACTGGGGAGCTACAGTTCATTGAGGGAACCATGAATGCCAACATTTACTGTGACACACTGAAGCAGAGCATGATCAGTATGCAGTATCCCAGCATGATAGCGACCCCAAACACACCTCCAAGACGACCACTGCCTTGCTAAAGAAGCTGAGGGTGAAGGTAATGGACTGTACAAGCATGTCTCCAGACCTAAACCCTATTGAGCATCTGTGGGGCATCCTCAAATGGATGGAGGAGCACAAGGTCTCTAACATCCACCAGCTCCGTGATGTCGTTATGGAGGAGTGGAAGAGGACTCCAGTGACAACCTGTGAAGCTCTGGTGAACTCCATGCCCAAGAGCATTAAGGCAGTGCTGGAAAATAATGGTGGCCTCACAAAATATTGACACTTTGGGCCCAATTTGGACATTTTCACTTAGTGGTGTACTCACTTTTGTTGCCAGCGGTTTAGATTTTAATGGCTGTGTGTTGAGTTATTTTGAGGGGACAGCAAATGTACACTGTTATACAAGCTGTACACTCACTACTTTACATTGTAGCAAAGTGTCATTTCTTCAGTGTTCTCACATGAAAAGATATAATCAAATATTTACAAAAATGTGAGGGGTGTACTCACTTTTGTGAGATACTGTATATGATTATGATTATGATTATTCTTCATATCCTAATTGAAATTTGGTTCTAAATAACACTAGGTACATTTGGGAACTAACTAAATTTAAGATCAGTAGTATGAAACTTCAGGTAGCAAATACACTGTGAAAGCTTTCACAAAAGAAAATGTCTGGGTTACACATGTAACCCTGTTCCCTGAGAAGGGAAGAAGATGTAGCATGAGCTCAATGCTGTGAGAAGGGCCCTTGTGCATGACCGGTATCTGAAGCTTGTGTAACATCATGCCCATTTATAGGCCTGCCGTGATCAGGTGACGTGGCAATTAAGTGTGTCATGGGATATATAAATGGTACCTGTGAACTGCGCCATCAGCATCTATTATCTGAAGCTAAGACGCAATCGACAGGCATGCCCCAGTATGACAAAGCTATGTAAAGTCTCGTTCCCTTCTCAGGGAACAGGGTTACATGCGTAACCCAGACATTACCTTTCAAAGGGAACTCAACTTTGCGTGAGCTCAATGCTATGGGAATGAGAATACCCACTTCGTCATACTGAGGGTATGGCCTGTTCAAAAAGATCAGAGCCCGAGGGTCAATGCAAGACAATCAAGCTCGGGGCGGAATGTATATCCAGGCTGTAATATCGAATTAATGTGTGCGGTGTAGGCCACCACATGTGTGCCACAGCACAGACATCCTGTAAGTATGCCCAATTGGACAAGGCCTTTGAGGAGGCGACCCCCCTAGTGGAATGACCCCTTATGCCCAGAGGCGTAGCGAGACCACGCGCCTCATAAGCGATAGAGAGTGCTACCACTATCCAATTAGAGATGGGCTGCATAGACACAGCATCATTTTTACCATCACCACCAAAGTAGACCAGCAGCTGCTCCGACTTATGCCACTGGCTGGAACAGTGGACGTAAGTACAGAGAGCCCTTACTGGGCAAAGTCGGTGCAATTTCTCTTGTTCTGGTATGGGGAACCCAGGAAGGTATGTGTGGTCTGCAGATGGACCTCGGGCACCTGACACCACGCATAAACCTCTAAGTTACAGGATGTTGCCCCACAGAGGCTCCATCAGTAGGGGCGTGGCTGGCCGAAATGGCGGCCACGTAGATCCTGAGTATAGAAGGAGCCAACCCCACTGAGAAACGTCCCTGTAAAAACTCCAGGACTGTAGCTAATGTGCAGTTCACTGGGTCTAGGTGACGTTCCTCACAACACGAGACAAAAAGTTGCCACTTGAGCGCATACAATTTCCTCATGGATGGTGCTCTAGCATTGAACATGCCCTCTACAACCTCAGTTGTGAGACCAGTATGAGCTGGTGCCCCTCAGGGGCCAGACCCACAGTTTCCGTAGTTACGGCTGAGGGCGATAGGTCAGCCCGCTGGCTTGAGACACTGGATCTCTGTGGATGGGAATCTCCCAAGGAGTGCTGTCTAGCACTCTAGGTGTCTTCTGCACTGAAGAAAGCATACTTTTCTTGAGGTTCAACCTGAGCCCCAAGCTCCTCATGTGGGCGAGAACAACATCTCGATGTTGAATTGCCAGTTCCCAGGATCATGCTAGAATTAACCAGTTGTCCAGGTAGTTTAGTACACGGATGCCCTGGAGTCGCAAGGGAGCTAGAGTAGCATCCATGTACTTTGTGAAGGTGCAAGGGGATAAAGCTAGCTCGAAGGGAAGAACCTGATATTGGTATGCGTTGCCTCTAAATGTGAACCTCAGGAACTTCTTGTGACTGGGCAGTATTCCTATGTGGAAACATGTGTCTTTTAGATCTATCATCACTAACCAGTCCTGTGGCACGATAAGTTTGAGCGTCAGCATCTTGAACCTGTATGTCCAAAGCATTTGGTTCAGATGACACAGATCTAAAATTGGCCGCATACTCCCATCTTTTTTGCGGACCAGGAAATAATGGCTGTAAAAACCTCCCTCCCTCAGAGAATGGGATACATATTCTATGGCCTCATTGTCCAAGAGGGATCTTACTTCCTGTGCTAACGTTGGGCTCTGCTCTGTACTACTGTGATGAGCACACCTCTGAACCGGGGGGATCAAGTTCTGAACTGGACCTGGTAACCCTTTTCTACGGTAGACAGAATCCATAGAAACACATTTGGCAGTAGTTTCCATGCTGCCACATGGTCTTTTAGTGATGTTAACTTTTCCACGTTCTATTGGAGTGAAAGCATCAGATTTTTGTGGCCCTGTAACAGCTCGCTGACCAGATAAGACTGAAAACTTGGGACGGCCTTGGCTAGGGGAGGCCCTACAGTACCACTGGGGGCTAACTGCCCTAACAACCTCACGTCCCCTGATACATCCCTCCATGGCCCATCAGGACCACTCCTTCTTTGTCTGCTTGGCCTTTATGATCATTCTCAGATCAGGCCTATTAGCAGGCTGCGACTGTGGTCACCCAGTCCCCCTGGCTCTCCACGGGTGGAGGTGGGCTGCCACACTTGCCTTCTGTGCCGTCATCGCACTTGCGCTGGCCAAGGCTCCACTCATGGATGAACTCGACACGGCAGGGAAGGAACCTTTTGCTGTTTTGCTTCGCAAAACTGGTCGGCGATGACATTAACCCCGTTGCCGAACAGGCCGGAAAGTTTAACAGGGGCATCCAACAAGGAGACCATATCTTTGTTCCCCATCCCTGAGAGGTTGAGCCATAGGTGCCTCTCCACCGCAACCAAGCTACCCATTGTACGGCCGTTATGACGGGCCGTTTGCTTGGTCGCCAGGAGAGTCAAATCTGTGGCTCAGTGCAGCTCTGCCACCGCCTCGGGCCCAATTCCCTTCCCAGTGTCGAGCTCACTCAACAGGCATGCTTGGTAGGCCTGCAAAACTGCCATTGTATGCACAATGGCCCACAAGGAAGATCCACAAGCAAGACCCGCTGCCTTACATGGCTTGGAAGGCAAAGCCGGCCCCCCTAAAGTACCTGCCGTTGATGGAGAGAGGTAGTTCGCAAGCACCTCCTCCGCCTTCAGCATAGCTAAACAGCTGTGCTCCTCACTCTCCACAATGGCCAAATAATATTGTTATAAACTTGCACTTCTGGAAAAAATGGGGAGTTTTCTTTGGTGTGACGGAGATTTATTTTCACTGGGAAGGTAGCGCTCATCCAGGCTGCTACGAGCCACTTCCCCTTCCCCGGGCCAATTTAGATTTAGTTTTTCAACTGCCCTAGTAATTGCTTCAATCAGCTCTTTATATGCTTGAGAGCTGCTCTCTGTTTTTGGTGCAGTGGCACCCCCTACAGGCTCCTCGGAGTCAAAGAGGGTGTTTTGGCTTTCCATAGCAGAAGGAGGAGTCAATGTGCGAGCTCGACAGAGAGCCGGACCCGGAAGACAGAGCAAGAGATAAAACAGCGCTGGTCTCCAGCTCCTCTTTCAGATCCATACGAGATCCCCAGGTCCTGAGCCCCACCCCTAAACACTTCACACAGAAAGTGTGTCGTCTTACACAACCCCCCCCCCGCCCAAACCATGATGAAACTGGAGCAATGCATAACACACTTCCTGAATTCTCTCTCACTCATTCTTTTTTTCTTCTCTTTTTTATAAAGGGACAAAAAAGTATTTACTTCACAAAGTACTGATTAAAAGGTCTAAATACATGTATAATTGAAAGATTTCAAGTTTTTGATTTTTAATTAATTTGCAAAAATATAACCTGTTTTTGCTTTGTTTGCATGCATTGCATTACACAATGCATTATTGTGTGTGTGTGTGTGTGTGTGTGTGTGTGTGTGTGTGTGTGTGTACTGTATACCTCTACTAATATTGGCACCCTTGGTAAATATGACCAAGGAAGGCTGTGTAAAATTGTCTTTATTCTTTAACCTTTTGATTTTTTGTTTTTAAAAAATCACAAAAATACTCTGCTGTAATGGATATCAAATAATTGCAAACAAAACACAAGTTTATCAAATAAGATATATTTGTTAAATATAGGTGTGCAACAATTATTGGCACCCTTTTAGTAAATACTTTGTGCTACCTCCGTTTGCCAAGATAACAGCTCTTGGAGAACATATGGCAAGGGATCTGAGACCATTGCTCCATACAGAAACTCTCCAGGTACTTTAAATTTCGAGGTCCATGCTGGTGAATTCTTCTCTTCAGTTCACCCCACACGTTTTCTTTGGTTTTCAAGTCGGGGGATTGGGATGGACATGGCAGAAGCTTGATTTCGTGGTCAGTAAACCATTTTTGTGTTGATTTTAATGTATCCTTTGGATCTTTGCCCTGCTTGAAGATCCAACCATAGCCCATTTTAGCTTTCTGGCAGAGGCAGGCAGGTTTTCATTTAATATCTGTTGATATTTGATAAAGTCCCTGATGCCAGGTATTCTAACAAAATGTCCAGGTCCTCTAGCAGAAAAACAGCCCCAAAAGTTTAAAGAACCACTACCACATTTAACTGCGGCATTAGGTACTTTTCCATATTGCTACCTCTCTGTGCGCAAAAACTGCCTCTGGTGATTAATACCAAAAAGCAATTTTTGGTTTCACCTGACCATCGAACCCGATCTCATTTGAAGTTCCAATAGTGTCTGGCAGACCCGATAACCCCTGAGTTTTGGATGAGAGTAAGGCTTTTTTTTTTGAAGCCATTCCAAACAACATGGTAATGTAGGTGACTTCAGATTGTAGTTTTGGAGACTTTCTGACCCCAAGACACATCTAACTTCTGCAAATCTCCAGCTGTGACCTTGGAGATTTTTTGACCACTCGAACCATCCTCTTCACTGTGCATTGAGACAATATAGACACATGTCCTCTTCCAGGTTGATTCATAACAATTCCAGTTGACTGGAACTTCTTAGTTATTGTCCTGATGGTGGAAAGGGACATTTTCAATGCTTGTACTATTTTCTGATAGCCACTTTCCATTTTGTGAAGCTCAGTAACTTTTTGCCGCATATCACAGCTATATTCCTTGGACGAGATAGCCTCACACGTGCTGCTCCAGTCTGAGGTCGACAATGCAACCTCTCAAGTTCAGCTCCAGCTGGAGACTGATGAGACGGTCTCCCTAGTTCTACAACAGTTAGAGGTCAGTGGCATGGCCTACCAAGTTCTGTTTCTGCCTGAGTCCAACGAGATGGCCTCACACATCCTTCTCCAGTCTGAGGCCGACGGCGCAACCTCCAAAGCCATGCAAACACCAGAAACTAACATCACAGCTTTTCACGACATGCTCAAGCCAGAGGCTGACGAGCTGGCCTGCCATGACATGCTCAAGCCAGAGGTCAACAAGACGGCCTCCCATGACATGTTCATGCCAGAAATCAACGAAACAACTTGCCAAGCTATGCTCATGCCTGAGGCCGATAAGACAGTCTCCTATGCCATGCTCCTGCCTGAGGCAGACAACAAGACCTCCCATCACATGACTGTATACTGTATATACACTAATTAGGCACATAGTCAAGTCACTGTCCATGTTAATTAGACACCAGTAACAATACATTTAGAAGTTTAAGTTCTCTTGTGGTCTAGGATTTCAAAAAATATTTTATACTCTGAAACCCAATGCTTTCCTCTTCATGAGTTTGTATGTAAGATTGTATGTAATTATAATTAAGCTATATGTAATCTGTAGTGACAGTGACATTCCAACAAAACTCCTTAAAACATATCGACTTTTTTTCTGCACAAGTGTGATGCAAATCGCTATTCATAATTTTAAATATGTGTGTATATATATATATATATATATATATATATATATATATATATATATATACACCGTGAGGCAGTTTTCTTCAGAGGGAGAAAGTGCATCTCATACAAAGAATAACTCAAACTATTCCTGCTTTGAAATGAGCAGTCCTGAAACAACAATATTTGTTTCAATCCTTCACAATAGAGAATTAGTTAGCATGTAAGCATCAATGAAATGGATCCCCCTGACATCCAAGGCATTGTAGAGAAATTGATGCATCTGAAAGTATTTGAAAGTGAAACATTTAACAGTGGAGAAAGTTGTAATGCTTTAGTTTAAGGAAACATCAGCTGCTTGATCTCTCTCTCTCTCTCTCTCTCTCTCTCTTCATCAGACCCTCAGTTTGCTGGAGCTTCAGTCATTCCAGCAACACAAAAATACAATGAGGAGATCTACATTTTCTTCAGTGAGATCAACAAGACGGCTGATCTGGATGAAGAACCATACAGGGCCCGAATTGGACGAATTTGCATGGTAGCCAATTCTAGTGTACTTGCTTAGGTTTATTAGATATATTGAGATTGTCCCAGCCAGCAAATGATTGTAATATGCATCAAATCCAACTTTTTCTTATTTTAAATGGGAAGCTGTTAAACATTAGAGAACATTGAAATGACTGTACAGAACTATTTATGGTTTAATGTTTAGTGTGTGTGTGTGTGTGTGTGTGTGTGTGTGTGCGTGTGGGTGGGTGGGTGTGTTAGAATGATGAGGGGGGCACTAAGACAGTGCTGCCTGACTCTTGGACTACATTCCTGAAGGCTCGTGTGATGTGTGGGACAGGCAGCACCCCTCAGCAGTACAACAACATCAGGCGAGCATTTGTGTTGGCATCCCCACATCGTACTGGTGTCATGTATGGACTTTTCTCCAATGCATGGTGAGTGGAAGTAGCACGGTACAAATACATTCTTTAAAAACAACTCAGAATTCTACATTCTCTCCACAAATTTCTAGATTAATACATTTTTGCTATAACTGCCAAACACGTTTTATTCATATCAACTCGACTCAAATTGACTGCATGTGTCTTCCTCTGATTTTGTAATAGGGACACGACTGTAGTCTGTGCATACTCAATTGAGGACATTGACCAGGTGTTTGCTAAGTCAAAGCTTAAAGGGTACAACAGCCCAGTCACTGGAAATCGACATGGAATGGTATACGATGTTCACTTTCACATCCTCAAGTACTCTCATGTTTGCATATACACATGCATTTGCATTTGCATCACAGTTTTATTTTCATATTTGCATCACAGTTTTATCTTTTCCCCAGTGTGCTCCTAAGAATCATACAACAGCTCAGAACCCAAAAATGCTGGGAGTTATTAGGGATCATCCCGAGATTGAGGACATTATACAGCCAGTAGGAGAAGTTCCGCTGGATCTGCCCACTGAAGACCACTTCACACACATTGTAGCAGACACTGTGCTGGCAGTCAATGAAGAGCATTACAGTGTCATCTACCTGGGCACAGGTGAGGTGAGAGAAAAGGCAAAACCTGTAATGTTCTTGTGGATTTGCAAGGTCTTAACACAGAAAAGTAACTGACTACTCATTTTAAGGAAATGATTTTAGACCTATTGAAAAGGTATTGTCTTTTTAGATCACAAAGCCTTGGCTTTCAGAATGCACAACATTTTTTAAACCATACAGATGGTTTGAATAGGGATGTTGCTAACTCACTGATTAGGAATGATTAATATAATGTGCATGTTTCACTCTGTTTTACAGAACAAGGAAAAATTCTAAAAGTGCTCCACACCATTGAAGAAGCCTTTATTATATCCCAGTATTCTCTGTTTCACAATGAGGGGCCCATCATTAACATGGCCATCGACTCACAGAGAGTATGTGTTCCCACTTCCGTTTTGTAGACAAACTCTTCTCTCAAGAAAATAAACCATTTTAAACAGTAATACACTTTGTAAGTACAGGTGGAGTGCAGAGTACAGGTTAGACTGGAGTGTTGTGAGACAGTATTTGAAAGAGCGACATTAGTTTCAACATGATGAATGTGTAAGCTGTGTTGAACAGGCTAGAAGGTTTTTTTTCATCCCGCATTTTCTTCCAGGGTCACCTTTACATTGGTACAGCAATGGAAGTCCAGCGCCTACTATTGGCTGACTGCAGTCGATATGGAGACAGTTGCAGGGAGTGCATTCTCTCCAGAGACCCATACTGTGGGTGGGACATGGCCAAAAAGAGGTGCCTGGCAATTCCAGCAAACTACAATGTCACTACTGGGTATGGTTATGTTTTCTCATTGTTTAAGAGTATACCAAACATGTTTCACATGATAGACTTTTTGTTTGTTCAGTAAAAATACTGTAATGATTATTTTATTTCATATAGTGGAATCCTACAGAGCCTTGACCAATCCAATGCCTCTGTTTGTGGAGACACTGCAGGTAAGCAATAAAAAAAAAAAAGACAAACCATGATTTTGCATAATCTTAAAAGGGCATACCAACACTGTCTGTACTGCATATTTTTTTGCTGCCAAACACTTATAAGCAGTTATGCTTGCCCTCTTGTGGAGCTAGAGGACTTCTTTGTGTTGGAGATAAAGCAAGTTTCATTTACGTCATGTACTTTCCTTACAATGCAAAAATATATGCTGCCTATTAGACAAAACTAGGCTCCCATTAAATTCACTGGAGTCATCATTAGAATGTTTTATTTCAGAGGTGATCTGAGGACTCAACAAAAATTTTTACAAAATGTGACTTAACATTCTATAATCATTAAAACACTGTTTCAAGAAAAACCCCATTTTTTCATTACAAATGATTAATTGAAGCAGTACAATTATTAATTCTTTTTTAAAAAATGTTCTTCTTATTATGTATCAGCTCTAAAGATACGCAGTACAATTCCTAAGGAAGTGCAGATGCACAAAGATGGTCCAGTCCTGTTGCCATGTCCCGTTCACTCCTACCACGCCACCTACAGCTGGGAGAAGGACAACTGTATTAAGCGCTACCCCTGTACCATATCTGGTTCATCCTGTGTGCTTGGCTTAAACCCTGATCTGCCGTTGAAGGAGGGTGTATTCCGTTGCATGGCCACAGAGAGTGGCCTGAAACAGGAAGTGGTGTCCTACAGGCTGGTGTTTAATGCTGGGCCATCTGCCACTTCACCGGCTTCCACACTGGCTCTGTCTCTACTGTTGGCCATGATTGGCTTCTTCCTCCAGTAGCCTGCTAACACACTACCTCAGGCTATCAGTAGAGATGATTGGAGTATGTTTTGATACCACGATTAGGTTCACAGAGCAAGGCCTGTTAATCAAAGGACAAGGAAAGTAGGTAGTAGTGTGTAATTACATCAGGTAAAGCAATTTTATTTCAGAATCAGAAAGATTGAAAAAAATCTGAAAGTCATTCTGTACATATCAAATATTGAGATTGAGTGGATAAGCTAATGCACTAAATAACAAAATGGGTTTAAGTCTCGCTGCTTTGTGAACCTAACCTGTGGAACAAGCAACCAGGCCTATCTTTTCTTCATACTCCAGATGCGTTTTCCTTTTAAATTATGTAAATCTGAAGCTAAAGTAACACTGTAATACAGATATTCTGTTCAATGTTAATTAAGCTTTTTTTTTTTTATTATGCACACATCAAAGAAATGACTTATACAGAGCCTTAAGAACATGTATTGGGGATCTCCCTAAGCACAATTTACCATTTGAGCAGAAGCTGCAGGATCTGCCTTGGCTTATTTTGTGTGCCATTTTTTTTGCTGGGCAGGCGGAAAGAAATTATACAGGCAGAAGACAGATCATCCAAATATGGCACTGTGTAAAACAGCATTACTTCAAACCTTTACATTCTTTAATGTATACAGAGACCTAAAGCATTTCAAACTTCTGTGAACATCTGTGATAATTTTTTAAATAACCATAAGCATTCAATTTTCAAAACTTATGACATGGTGGCCAAATATGCTTGAATAGTAGAATTACATTTTGTAGTCGCTGTGGAAAAAAAGCTTGTGATTAATCTTACTTATATCTATGTAAATTTAATGCTCTGCATTTGCTGATCTCCACCATTGCTGCCTATGTAAATGGAGGGAACACCTGACAGTTTTATAGTGATGTGACTTGTGTCTTTAGAGTATATAATTTTTTTGTTTTAAGTAAATGTCTTAATGTCTGATTTAACTATTGTTCATATGGGACTGTGATTATTATATCCACTCAAGAGACAGCCCATCAGGGGATAAGGGAAGAGAGAGACAAAACATATTTCATTGTCTTATTCCAGAACAATCTTTCCCAAAACAATTGACCACATATGCCAGATATAAATGACTTTAACCTTATTCATTTTAGCTCATTCTGTCTCAGAGATCAAGTAATACTAAAAGCATTAATTACTAATATAAAAAAATATGTACTGTGTTCTGACTGCTATCATTTAAGTAAATTTTTATGGTTGATGTTAGTGTTGTTTATTTAATGTTAAAACTTTTCTGCACATGTTCCACTTCTCTAACAAAACTCTTAATTTTTCAAATAATATGATTAGCAGTGACAGATCTCAAGACACAAATCTAACCTATCTGAACTAAACATTAATTAATGTGGTAAAAAGAAAGAAAAAAGTGGATTTTCTCTTGAACAATTCTGTTCATCTAAAATGTTTACTTTTGATTCTCACGTGATCGCACACTTCATGTATCTTAGCAACTTAAAACATCTAAAATTTAAATTAAAAATATAGTAGCATGAGCAAATTGCCAATTTTTCAATTATTCAGCATAAAATTGCAATGCTGTCTTTAGCACAACTTACATAGTAAATTCATTAAAAATGTAAAAAAATACATACATACATACATACATACATACATACATACATACATACATAAATAAATAAAATAAAAATAAACCTTCTACATATCATGGTATAGATTCTACAATTCTATAGATTCCTGTGCTGCAGGAAACCATGAAACACCATTCTTCCAAAAGATAGCCGCAGCTTCCAGTGAGGCACAGAAATGGGTTAGCTTTTTATGTCTCTATGGAAATATAACATCTAAAACCACTGGTTAGTTGTCCCTCTAGTGGAACCCTTAAAAGTTCTGTGTACAACCCTACAAGTTTGTCCATATCAGAGAAGGTCCCAAATAGAACACATTTAAGAAGCTAAGAACCCAAGTACCCCATCTTAGCCTACTGTATAGAAGTGCCTTGCACATTAGCATAATATTTGTGTTTGCTTGATACCTAAAAACTATTGTAGATGTTAGAATAGACCTTGATTCATTGCCCTACAAATATTCCAGTATGAAACTATTAATTTATCAATAATATAATGTAATGGATTTTTTTCCCCTCTGCAGGTAAAACATACATTAATATGGCAGTGACTATATCTGAGTCTTGAAATGCAACTTAAGTAGGGTGGGATTAAGTACTAGTAATAAAACATTTGTGGATCAATAATGAGACATTAACAAACTCATGCACCTAATGTGTGCTTGCAGACAAATTCTGTGAATGGAATGTGAAATTCATAAAAGAATTCCTTAAATACTCAACTACAGTCTAAAGTAGGGACTACTGACAATAGTTAAAATGCAGAAGTTGCAGTCAGCTCATAGCCATTACCATTCAAATACCAAAACAGACTGATAGAGGTCAGACACACACACGCACGCATGCGCACGCACACACACACACACACACACACACACACACACACACACACACACACACACACACACAACACCAACACCAACACTACCACAGCAATAATATGTAAGGAAATGGAACTGTAAGAATTAAAGGAGTTAGAATACAAGGAGTTTAGTATAATAACATGAGTAAGTAGGATACAAATGACTAAGAACTGCAGTTTTAAGCATGCAAAACTTCACAAACAAAAAAACACCACTTCAATAAAGATAAACTAATGTTAGAAAGGTACACTACATACAGGCCAGTGAGACAATCATGTGCAACAGGTATGAACAATGATCAGTGAGAGATGTCAAGGTACAGCTGGAACAGGAATGAGGAAAACAGGAGGTGGGAATGATCTGTGCTCTAGGTGGCTGCTAAAGCATTCAAAAAATACAGAAGAGAGGAACAGAGCATGGCAGACATCATTTAGAACAACAGGTGTCATGGTCTTACAGCAAGTGAAAATATCTCCAATAAAGGCATATTTATCTAATATTTCTCATTATGGGAGTATTTTACAAGAAATATAAGATTACTAGGATTATTTATTAGACATTTTAGACATATTAGACATTATTAGACCTTGAGAGGAACCAGACTCAGAAGGGAACCCGTCCTCATCTGGCTAAAAACGGATAGTGTAAAAGCAAAGGAAAGTTCATTATGGTTTTTATATGAAGTCTGTTTGTTGAACTAGTCCACTGTTCAAAGGAGACCCGAGTGCAAAATTGCATGTGGTAATTGCAGTCTTAGGGCCATAGTAGTGACCCTAGTCCCAGCAACCTCAGCGAGAATGTCCATATGGAATTGGAGTTGATGAGAGCTCCATCCAGAGGTAGGGCATCCAAATGGATCAGACGGGTCCGGAGAGCATAAAGGATCAGGATCACTAGCATCTCCATAAAATCATGTGTGGCTCAATAGAAGGAGAGAGGGAGAAGGAGGTAAAGAGAGGGAGAGGTTGTTGGGTAAGACTGTTCTTTATATAAAAGAAAGTCTACTCTATACGGGGTAAGGAGATCGCATACAGAATTTACTGAGGAGCAAGCCCATGCAAAGCTTTAAAAACGAATAGCATGATTTTAAAATCAATGCATAAATTGACTGGCAACTAGTGTAAAGTGGCAAGGATATAAGTAATGTGCTGATGGGCTTGGGCCAGATTTGAATTTAAGCCAGTTAGACACAGAATACTTGAGATGGTCAATACTGAGGCAGCTACACATAGCTGGTACCCATCTTCATCTTCCATGAGGTTCAACAGACTTCTGCTGTAACACTAGACCCTTTGGTAGAGTCCCCATTTGTTGGACTGCATCCTTGACACAGCTATAGTATCACTTTGTTAAGTTCAGCTTCCTATCATGTATATTTCATTTACTCTCATGTCTGTTTACTCTTAAGTATTTATATATCAAACTTCAGTCAAACTTGTTTGTTGTTTACTCCAAACTCATATGTGGAATATTAGTAGTCTATGTAACTTATTGTATTAGTAACTTTGGTAAACCTTTGTCAGTCACCACCATTCCCTGCTGCATCCACAGATGCACGTTATGGCTTTACAATGCAAAGCAGAAGCCATACATCAACACTGTCCAGAAGCGCTGCCCACTTCTCTGGGCACATTCTCATCTGAGATGAATAGTAGCACTGTGGAATTGTGTTTTGTGGTCCGACGAGTCAACATTTCAAATAGTTTTTGGACCAAACAGCTGTGGTGTTCTCTGGGCCAAAGAGGAAAAGGACCACCCAAACTGTTATCAGCATCTTGTCCAAAGCCAACATCTGTCATGGTATGGGGGGGTGTCAGTGCCCATGGCATGGGTAACTTGCACATCTCTGAGGGCACCATTAATGCAGAAAGATATGTATACATTTTGGAGCAACATATGCTGCCATCCAGAGCAGGACAATGCCAAACCTCATTCTGCCCGGATTACAACATAGTTGCGTAAGCAGAGAGTGCGGGTGCTTACATGGCCTGCCTGCAGTCCTGACCTGTCTCCGACTGAGAATGTGTGGCGCATTATGAAGCACAAAATAAGGCAGCAAAGGTCCTGTACAGTTGCACAGCTGAAGAAATGCATAATGGATGAATGGGGGAAAATTCCACTTGCTAAATTTAACCAACTTGTGTCTTCACTCAGCACCCAAACAATTAATAAGTGTTAAAAGAAAAGGTGATGTTACACAGTGGTAAACAGTCGACTGTCCCAACTTTTTTGGAGTGTGTTGCAGTCATCAGATTTTATGAGTGTACATTTTCAAAATTAAATTAAATTCACAAAGTAAAACATCAAATAATGTGTTAATAATGTGTTTTCAGTATAGTACAGGGTGAATTGAATTTTCAAATGACTCTTTTTGTTTTTTGCATTTTCAATTCTATCCCAACATGAAATTGGGGTTGTAATTTTAGGGTCATGAAATGTTTGTTTAAAGCATGTAATTCAACACCTCAAAAAAATGACATTACTCCAGTACACAAAACTTCAAGAAGGGGTTATTTCTTTTCTATATTTCTTAATGAAAATATAGTACAACAACACTTGCAAAGTGTTGTTTTATCATAGATTTAATCTCATGGAACAACAAAATTTATAATACTCTACTCCATCTTTTCTCCTCCAGTGATTTTGTAGTTTTAACAGTATATCTCTAATTGAGGATGTAAAAAAGAATGAGCATTAAATTTTGCCAAACAAAATCTATTTAAAATTTAAAATCCATTGATGTAAGTAATATAGGTAGCATAGGTTCTTTTGCTTCATTTACTGCATAAGTGGCTGGTAATTGAGCTGTTATCTTAAATTAAATTTGGATAGATCTGCATGTATTTTGAATTGCAAAGTGCTGTAAATGTTATAGTTCCCCAGAATATTTTCTATACTGGGATATTCTATAAAATAGCTTAATTTTCAGTTAGTTTACTGCTTTCAATGACTCAAAGATTTGAGCCTTCAAGAATACACCTACAGCAAAGAATCCAGTGAGCAATCAATTGTCTGTTTAGTTATGGCTCTCCAAAAAGGGGAACATTTAATAAAAAGGGTTCATATACTGTAAGTTTATTATATGTTAAATTCAGACAGTCAGTGTGTCTTCTCCCAGGATGGGGGAAAAATAATACAAAGTGAAGCAGAAAAAAGTTCATGTCTAAACTGACTAGAGAGATAGTGCTATTGTCCTCCCTGTTCGTTTATTGTTCCATCCAGACCTTTAAAGTCAAAACAATATAAATCTAGACAATTATATTTAGGCACCTTTAAGCATACTTCAGTTACACAATTTCATCAAGTATCAAATTCTCATCTAATATTTTTCTCACACAATGAGGTGCAAGTGTACAAAATATTAAAGCTTTCATGCTGACATGGCTTGAATCAAATTTCACTGAGGTAAGAGAAATATGAGGCATCTAAAAATGAGCGTTTGTGTGTTTGGTCACCTTTGGAGAAATACAGCACACATTGGCCAAGGTCCAGGAAAACCATTGACAAAACCTGATATTGATGAGTGTCATCAGGAGTACACTGGGCCATAACATGTGCTGCTGTATGTCTGTTGCCAAATACAATGCGGAGAGTATATGAAACATACCTTGACACAGTAGATTATAATAAGGCTTGCAGCCATGGAATAATAAGTAATTGCTATTACTGAGTTATTTGCCAAATCATTCAGTTTAACATTATATGAAATTAGTAACTACACCGACTAATAATAATAATAATAATAATAATAATAATAATAATAATAATAATAATAATAATAAAGTGGTTGCTAGAGGGAACACCTCATGCCCATGTCTACTTAAAGTTTAATGATATTAAATGTTCTTAGAGTATAAACAAGACTGTTTCTTGAGGGTGGCTGTCGTCAGAGATAATATCTTTTTCAGGACTAGTCTGGTTCGCAGACTATGATTATGCGTATATTTGTGTACTATGCAACAATAGCACCTAGATGACTGCATCTACATCTCAGCCGTTGGCACTGAGACGGGAAGGGAGGGATTACACCCTGCGCACAAACACCGCGTCCACGCACCAGTCATGCCGTAAAGGGCCACATTTACTGACTGGTAATCCTTGTCGCAGGTATGACATTCTTCAACGCACCGACATTCCACAGTAAAACCAGAGAAATCCGAGGTGCCAGGAATCTGTTTTTTCGTGCCGGTGTTTGACGTGCTCAACTGAAACAGTCTCTCAGAGTCTATCAAGTGTTTTAGGCGAGTGCCTAGGCAAATATTTAGTTCACAGAAGGATTAAGAATGTAAAAATCTCCATCATCCCTTCGACTAATTCAGGAGTAAGTACAAGTGTCTTGTTGATTCAGAAAGTTTTATTCAGAATGCAGGTAAAAGGTAAACATGCTCTAATGGCATGATGAATGAGTAGAACGATTATCAAAGCTTGAAACGAGAAAAGAGGATAGCATAGGTTTTCTGACCATCATTTAACCACGTGGGCTATTTGTAAACGTCATATATCTGGGATTTTCCATACACATTTATGTCTATAGCCTACACTTCTATACATTTCAGTAGAATTTTATCATTCTACGGAGTGTGTTTGAAAACATCATCATCATCATCATCATCAACAACAACAACAACAAATGGAGTGTATCAATAATTTATTAAATAGTGAAACATTACTATTGAGTAACTTTCATATTGTACCAAAAAGGGGGAGGATACGTTGGTACGGACGTCTATGAGTGAACATGAGTAGCTAAAGTAAACTGAATCTGTATTATACAGATCTGTTTTTACGGGTTGACGCTGTGACCTCGCACATAAACTTCTCTTCTACTGTATTAATTCACTCAGTGCCTTTTTTCCCTCGTGATTGTAATGGTAAGTGTTTGTAACATGCTTAAATGATTGAGACTAAGTAAAACAATTAGCATTCATTTAGACAGAATAAATATATTGTAATCAGATATTATAGTATATTGTAGTCTAAGCTTGCATTCGTCTTTTTTATCTTCATCTATGGTCCTTTTGATCAAATTTATTCTTTTTTAAAGATTCATTCAGCAATAATATTCACTAAAAAGTTATAAAAGAGAATCAGTGTTAGATATAAGGTAATTCATTGCATCCTGCACACCTTTGCATTAGTATGTAGATAGTTATATCTCTCAAAGCCTAATGCTTGGGGAAATGTTTGTTTTTTGGTTAATGAGTGGATAAAATGGGTAAAGACAAGGAAGCATTGGAATGGAAGATAAAGCAGATAATGCAGGTTAGAAAATAGAACTTGGTATCATACACATTTGGTGGTGGTGTTGACGATGTGAAGTTGAGGACATTTTTGCAATATGGAGCCTAATAAAATGCTGAGCTTGGTTATGGCCCTGCATGCAAGGTAATAAAGATAAGCACAGTTCTTGTCAAATAAAACGCATCTGAGCAAGAAACTGAAAAGTAATTAGGAAACAGCACAAAACATTTCTGTGTTCTGTACTTGGCATGCAGTCAGCTCTGAATCAATGGCGTAACCACATCCTGTACTTTGGGGGGACCAAACCATTTGGTGGGGGTGGGGTCACAAATTTAATGGTCCTTTTTAGTTCTCTAAGTAATAAAGGCCCATATATATATATATATATATATATATATATATATATATATATATATATATATATATATATATATATATATATATAATTTATATATACAATGCATGACCATTATATTTAGGACCAAAATAACTACAGTAAGGTCAGTGTGTGTTACAATACAAAAACTAGTTACATTAGATGGTTTATTATATTTCAGTTTTACTCACTCTCTACCCCCAGGCAGGCTTTCATCTTATTATGTACAGATATAGTGAATATGTTCCAAACAGTAGACCAAATATGAATTTCAAAACTTTCAGTCAGCTTACCCTTTTTTCTGCTGTCCCAAAAATTACATAATTTGATTGGCTTTTCATTATTGTCATAATGTCTCTGTAAAACGACATGACTGTGTCAGCAAGCCAGACAAAATACTTACACAAAAATATTTACTTACCCTCAAGTTGTTCTAAACCTGTACGCTGTTTTCAGTGTAACACAAAAGGAGAATTTTGAAGAATGTTTACACAGCTATACAGAAAAGCAGTCCATATGACACAAAGCTCTCATATGGCCACTTGGAGTATAGTTTTTATGGCGCCTTTATAGTGCACCTTTAATGCGCATGATCACTATCTTCTGCCGTTTTATGGAATAGAGCTGCAATAGAGTGGAAAAGAGTGGGGGATCGTCTTTTATATTATGAAAAGTAACATAAAAAGTAATTTTCATTTTTAGGTGGACTATCCCTTAAACTTTTTGAGCACAGACCTGACAAGAACCTACAGACTAGCATCAAAATACAATGGTTGCAGACACTTGGGGGTTTATTGTCCAGAAAAGAGAATTGGATTGCAGCTTACCACATTGGTATAATGTGATATTATTAGAAATTTGCAATATTTAAAATTGATGTACTACAGTGTACAGGTAACGTTCTTATGGATTATTTTATTTTTATTTCTCAAAATATTAAATATCAAAAGTAGTTGACGAAACTTAAAACATTATATCAAATGTAGACAATACATTTTACAATTCTTTGGTCATTCATTTAATGTAAGATTTGTAATGAATGTAAGATTTTACATTTTTATTGTTTCTTTATTCTATTCTAAATATATAAGAAATGTTACATAATTTTAGCTGTTTACAAATGTACAATGTTAAGGCCATGCCAACACCCTTTGATTATGTTTATACACCACACTAATAATAACCCATGCTGTTATATCTCTACACAGATCCAAATGGCAGATGTGAGAGTATTTACTTTGTTCCTGCTTGTGTTTGGCTTCCAAGCATCACTCCTCATCTTACCATTTCAAGCTGAACAATCCTGTCTGATATCTGCTGACCAGCGCACAGCAGACTGCCGAGGCCAGCGACTGGAGCAAGTGCCTGTGGAGGAACTGCCTTCTTCCCTAGAGAAGCTAGATCTTTCCTATAACATTCTACAGGTTATCAGAAATGATGATTTCATTGAACTACCTCTCCTCACCGTCCTCTGGCTTAAGTTTAACAATATATCTTTGATTGAAGATGAGGCCTTTCACAAAAATCTACTACTGGAAGAAGTGAATATGTACAATAACTCATTGACTACCATTCCATCAAAAGCTCTTGCACCACTCAGCAGGCTTAAAATTTTAGAGATGGCAAATAATCTCTACACTGAGGCAACTCTGGATGATGTGTTTTTGAATTTCAAGAGTCTAAAACTATTGTCCTTGGGTGGTCCTGTTCTCAGCACTTTGAAAAAGGGGGATCTTGATGTGTTAGCCAACATACATCTGGAGAGGATTGCTATTAGAACTGGTTCTAGCCTGGATGTTTATGATCCAGGGTATCTCAAGAACATCCAAACTGCAAATTTGTGGCTGGATATAGCCATAGATAACAGAACATATGCACTTCCTCTGATACTAAAAGACATTGAAAACAAAACATTTGAAGCCATTCGTTTCCGTAATCTCTTTGCATTTATGTACTATACCGACACAGAGGATATTTTCTATGGCTTACAAAATATAAACTCCCAGTTGCTGACCTTTCACCATGGGAAATTCAATGAGGACCTCCTAAGAATGGCCCTTATGAATTTAGCAAAAAGTGAGATTAAAGCTCTAGGACTGTTCTTCGTTGATTTTACCCTGTCACAAACATTTGTGAATAGTGAGGAGGAATCCAGTCTGACAAACCTAGCACTGGACATGTTGGTTTTGTCGTAAGTATTTCATCTGTTTATATGAACAAGGACATGTACCTCTTCTTAATATCTCAAGATCATATAAAATAGTCAGAATGAACAGTTGCCCTGATGGTTATGTTTGATTTTACAGGGATATCAGCAACCCAGACATCCTACGCTTTGACTGGAGTTTTACATGGTTAAACAAGATCCGTCACCTACGTATCAACAATGTGAATTTTAATATTGTGCCCTGTGATGCATGGGAGGAGATGAGAGGGGTTGAAATACTTGATGTATCCAAAAACAATCTTAAGGACAATTTTCTCTTTACCCAGCAATGTGACTACACAGATATAATGTCAGCGCTTCACACCTTTAATCTCAGCAATAACAAACTGACCAGCCTCAGCTCTTTTGCATCTCTTGCTGGGGAGTTCAGTAACCTACAGGTAATTGACATCAGTCACAACCAGTTGGGTTTTAAAGGGAACAGCCCCTGCTCTTGGAAACAGAACATCACCACAGTCATCGCTAACCATAACAGTATGGTAATTGACAGCTTCAGATGTCTCCCAACTACTGTATTGTACCTCGATCTTTCCTACTGTAATTTAGACCAATTAGATGTGAACTACTTCAGGAAAGCCATCAATCTTAAGGAGGTCTACCTCAGTGGTAACAAAATTAAATTCATTCCCTCTGACTGGAAGAGCCCTAGTTTAAAGTCACTGGCTTTGGACGGAAACTCTTTTGGGATTATTAGCATGAGGTCTTTCAAGGGAATGCCTAACCTGGAGCAACTCAGGGCAGGTAATAACCCTTACTATTGTACTTGTGAGCTCCACAATTTTATACAGGAAACTGCAATCAAGGGCAATGTTAACATCACAGACTGGCCAGAAAACTACAGGTGTTACCACCCAGAAGACCTACTCAATACAATGGTATCTCATTATCTCCCTGGTCAGATAGTGTGTGATATCAGGCTGGTCATTGCTACCTCCGTAGTCACCACGGCAGGTGCCGTGCTAGCACTCATGCTAATATGCTATTTCTTTAATATACCATGGTATGCTAAAGCTACATACCAAATCCTTAGGGCCAAGTATAGGTCTCATAAAGAAGGACTAAAGCTTTCCATGGACTATACGTTTCATGCCTTCATTTCCTACAGCCACTCAGATGCAGACTGGGTAAGGGATGAGCTGTTACCATGTCTGGAGAACTGTAAGCCCCCTTACCGTCTTTGTATCCATGAAAGAGACTTTATGCCAGGAAAATGGATCATTGACAACATAATTGAGAACATTGAAAACAGTTGGAAGGTACGTAAAATGAAATTCAAGCCCACAGAGGAAAGAATACAATAAGTCCAAATAATTTAATGGCATACAAAAAGTAAAATAATGCATACTATAGCTTACATTTTAAATTTACTTACTTATTGTTGAAAGCCATACAAATGGATATAGACATACAATAACATGTTTGTCTAAACTGTTAGAATTTCATCCTTTCCAAGTTGACAGGTCACATGCATGAGTGCACTTTAACCATTTTGCAAAACATTCTAACCACCTGTTTCATTGTTAAGGTTATCTTTGTCCTGTCACGGCACTTTGTGAACAGCGAGTGGTGCAACTATGAGCTCTACTTTGCCCAGCAGCGAGCCATGGGTATGGGCAAGACCAGTGATGTCATCCTAGTGGTGAAGGAACCCATCGATCCAAACTCCCTGCCCAGCAAGTACTGTAAACTCAAAAAGATGCTGAGCAACAAAACCTATTTAGAGTGGCCTGAACAGCCCAAACATCAAGCCTTCTTCTGGGAGCAGCTGAGGAGTGTCATGGGAAAACCTAAGCTCACACGGCAGTTTTCATCCTCCATGCGCAGGTGTTCCACAAGAATGAACACAGTGTCTGTGATTGAGCTAGTCCACGAGAATCAAAAGTCTGCAGATTCTGGTCCAAAGATAGATGAGGCATCAGAGATTAAACTTCAGATTGAAGGAAAAGCTTGAGGTCTTCCACAGAAAAGCTCAGAGGATCACTCAGGATATCACTGATGTAGATAGCTTAATATTAATGAACAGTGAATAAGTTGTGCTGATGCATATCACAATGAAGTGCATCTTGCGAAAGCTATTAGTGCTTTTCCACTGGATGGTGCTGCACTGCTCAGTGCAAAAACTAACCATGATCCCGCATGTTGTCATTTTTCCACTGCCAAGCAAGCTGTTCCACAATCTAATTACCCGTGCTGAATTTGTTTACTGTTCTTGCCCACATACCATGCAACCAAGCTGGTATATTTACAGACAGATGACAATTTAAAGGAAAAAAACAACATGAAGTGTCTTAGTAAGATGTCGGGCTACCACAAGCTTCAGTGCTCCTTGGCATATATTCTACAAGTCTCTGGAACTATGCTGAAAGGATAAACAGCATTTATGCAAACGATATTCCCTCAATTTGTGTTTTGATCATGGTGGTTGAGAGCACTGTCTAACACATCGGTTCAAAATTTCCCATAGGTGTTAACGTGGGTTGAGATCAGATGACTGTGAAGGCCACTCACATCAGGATAAAGATGTTTCTCATAGGATAAATGTGATCAGTCAGAGCAGCTTTGAATTGATTTGCGATGGTCATTCCCTTTAAGAAGACAGTGGACCAAAACATACCAGCAATATTCCCTCCATAGCATTAAAGAGCAGCCCATTTTTCCTTTAATTTTTCAACCATCCTTTAAATAATGTTGATCATTGATTGGTCAAACACAAACTTCACTGACTTCACTGATTAATGTCTCTAGCTAAAGTCTCTTTTCTACTAGCAGAGAAATGTCCAGTAGGGACTGACTGCCAACATTTCTTCCTCTTTTAAAAGGCATTTCTTTAAATATGCAACACGGTTTTATCTAACAGTATAATGTCTTTTTTATTCATTAATTAGAGTAATATTTTTTTCTTATGTTATATTGTACATTTCTTAATTGAGACCCAAGTAAATTCTGATTCACTTTGTTTGCTCCCTACATAGAATATAGCACAACAATACACCCTACCTTGTGCCCTACATGCATGGTATAGAACATCATTTGAGATTCAGCTACAAAAAATACATTCACTCACCAAGCACTTTAATAGGAACACTATACTCATACTGGGTAGGACCTCCCATTGCTCTCAAAACAACCTCAATTCTTCATGGCATGGATTCCACAAGATATTGGAAATATTCCTTTGAGATTCTGGGCCATGTTGTCATGATTGCATCACACAATTCCTGCAGATTTTTCAGAAGCACTTTCATGCTGTGAATCTCCCGTTCTACCACATCCCAAAGGAGTTTTATTGGATTCAGATCCGGTGACTAGGAAGGCCACTGAAGAACAATGAACTCATTGTCATGTTCATGAAACCAGTTTGAAACGAGTTTTGCTTTGAGACATGGTGCATTATCATGCTGGAAGTAGCCAATGGAAGATGGTAAATTGTGGCCATGAAGGGATTCACATGGTCAGCAACAATATTCAAATAGGCAGTGATGATTGATTGGTATTAACAGGCCCAAATTGTGCCAAGAAAATATTCCCCACACCATTACACTAGCTCCGCCAACCACAAGGCAGGTTGGGTATATTGATTCATGCTGCTGGTGCCAAATTCGGATCCTACCATCTGTGTGCCTCATTAGAAATCATGATTCATCAGACCAGGCTATGTTTTTCCAGTCTTCAACTGTCCAGTTTTGGTGAGCCTGTGCCCACTGCAGACTCAGCTTTCTGTTCTTGGCTGACAGAAGTGGAATCCGATGTGGACTTCTGCTCTTGTAGCCCATCCACCTCAATGTTCAATGTGTTGTGCATATGGATATGCATTTCTGTTCACCACAATTGTACAGCGTGGTTATCTGAGTTACTGTAGCCTTTATGGCAGTTCAAACCGGTCTCGCCATTCTATGTTGACCTCTGTGTTTCTGTCTGCAGAAGTGCCGCCCATTGGATGTTTTTTTCTTTATTGCAGCATTCTGAGTAAACTCTAGCAACTGTTGTGTGTGAAAATCCCAGGAGAACAGCAGTTATAGAACTTCTCAACCAGCCCACCCAGCACCAACAATCATGCTACAGTCAAAATCACTGAGATCACATTTTTTATGTGAACATTACCTGAAGCTGCTGGTCTGTATCTGCATGATTTTATGCATTGCACTGCTGCCACATGATTGGCTGATTTCATAATTGCATGAGTGAGTAGGTGTACAGGTGATCCTAATAAAGTAGTCTGTGAGTGTACATGTTCCTTGTGTTTAATAATGTTTGCATTCAAACTTCTCTGTATTTTCATTAAAGATTAAAGTATTGAGACACTTGGCTGCATTTTGATGCAAGCAAAGCCAATGAGCGAAAGTTTGCTTCTTTGTATCTTCACTAAATATTGAACTTGGATGTGGGTGGACACACTGCCATTAAAACAAAATTGCTGTGCCTTGTGCTAAATAGTTCAGCATGTTTGAGAAGACATGCAACAGTGCCACACACATTTTAGAACTTAGAATACAAGATACCTCACATCATCTTTTTTTATTTTAATTTAATTATTTGTACTACTTTTGCCCATTAGTAGTCACCCAATAGGCTCCACAGAATCTTCCTACTTTCATACAGAGTTTATATACCTAGGGTAAAGCTCTGTAGCGCTATAAATATTTGCATAATCTGGCATTAACCTGGTTTGGGGTGATTCACACCTCAGTGAGTGTGGTTTGAGTAACATTAATACAGAGTAACACAAGTGAATGTGAAAACTATCCCATGTCTATTAGCAGGTATTATAATAGTTGATGATCCTCAAAATTGTTTGCAGTTGTTTCAAAATGTGTTTTTTTAGTCTTTTGAATGAATTGTATCCTGTATTTAAAACAATGCAACATTTTCAAAATAATTTAATGTGCCAAATTAATTTGTGTGTAATTCAAAATAACAGACAGACATGTTAAGACATTACAAACCTATATAAGCCACAAATAATCAGTAAAAAGAGGCCAGTTATCTAGAACAGCAGTCTTATTTTTATCAGCATTGCTAAACAATTTCTAAAATGTGTGTTGTTGTTTTTTCTTTTAATTAGTTGTAGCTTGATGAAGTTTATAGGATCAACTTTATTTGTATGACGTTTCAGAGGCAAACTAACTTTATATGATGTAAAACCTAATTATGTTTTTGCTGTAAAACTAGCATATGTTTCATGCTGTAATCAGATGATTACATTGGAATTGTCTTTGGTTAAACTGAGCCTGTTGGCCTTTTGGCAAATTTAACTGAGTATATTTATTCAAAAAATATAATACTCTGCAGTACCACCATGATTCACTGGGTGGCCCCAGCCCACAGGGTGAAAGTAACTTTTTATGTCTAATCTCTACATTATAGCAATGCATAATGTAAAAATACTCCACATCCCATTGTATTATCATGGATGAAGAAATGCAGCATTTGACAGAAACAAAAATGTATACATAAAGGAATAAATTGATAAATGAAGCTCCTGGAAGGATATCTGATGGCTGTCCAAAAAAAAGCAATGTGTAAAGATAATTTTATTTTGAAATAAGTTATGAAAGGATTACATGTCTCATCAGATCCCGAAACAACAATCGCAGGAGGCTGGGTAAGTTTATTTGTGGTAATGATGAGTGTTTTAGGCTTGCAATTGGAATTTCTAATAGTGGTGGAGAAGTAGGAAGAGTGGGCTTCATTAAGCGTAGCCCTATATTTAAGCCGTATATTTTATGTTGCAGAGTGAACAGAAGGATCAATTTGTCTGTAGGGCCACACAACACGTTCCTAAGTAGCTTTCATGGTTTGGACATTAGGCATGAACCATGATGATGAGTGAGATGAGGTTACTAGTCTAGTTTTAATGGCAGCCTGTTCGTTTCGTATATAGTTTTATAAATAACGGGGGTGTGGTTATAACTACAAGTATCATGATTCTATATGGAATCTCTCTCTCTCTCTCTCTCTCTCTCTCTCTCTCTACATACACACACACACACACACACACACACACACACACACACATATATATATATATATATATATACACACTATATGTTTTTGATAGATTTTTTTATTTTGTGTTTTTGCACTGTTTAATTACTTTTCATAACTTTTATGATTTTTTTAAATAACTTTTATTACGTTTATAAAGTTATATAACGGATGGATATGGAACATGAATGATCAAAAATGTTTCTGAACACTATAACTACTTTTAACAAGTGAAATAGGCTGTAATAACGTGGACTATTTTACATGTAGCCTAAAACATGTTGCATTCCATTCGTCTTGTATTCTAAAAACATTCGCATATGAATTATGTAAATTGGGACGAAGGTCGTGTCTGGTTATCCATGACATTGTTAAAACTCCGGCTCTCAGACACTCACTGAACAGAGCAGACGCAGAGACAGTGTGTTCTTGTCTACGACACACACAAATTTAATTTAAAATAATTCAAACTTGCTTTTGTAATGATGAAAAAGTTATTCATTTATTTTTCGTTGACTTCCTTGTGATAATGTGTTCCTTTGTTGTTTGGGCGTTTAGGGAAGCGCCTATAGGGGGCGAGGAGTGACCTGGGGTCTGACACACAGCTAATTAGAACACGCAGGTGAACCGCTGCTATTTAATGCGTGACATGCAGCAAGGGAAGACAGTTTTGACTCTTCTCAGGTATCAGCTGCGCTTTCACTTTTTCGGTAAGATAATTAATTTCTCCTTCTCCTTTTTGTTTAATAACTTGAAAAGGCAACAACCAAAAATAATCTTTAGCCTAGGAAAAATTTGCAAAGAGACAGGCTAAGTAATGTGAAATTGAGTAGAATTAAACGAGAACAACACTCAAGGAAAAATGATCCTAAACGCTGTCTTTTCTTTTCGCTGCAATTGTACTTTAAAGTGTATGCCTTCATTAATTTAATTATTTGACATTTTCAGTATATATCTGGAAATGTGTATATTTAAAAAGATTTAAGGTGTATAATTTGACCATGATTAGAGTAGAGCTTCAAAGTACACTACATGCACCGTTCTGAGTAAAAGGTGCATACTAAAATGTAAGTTGTTAAAGGTGTTCTATCCATCCCTATGACAAAGAAAGAAGGAGCTCTGTTCTTATTTATTGCTTTTTATTAGGACTCATGTTTGTGGTTTTAAGATTCATTCCTAATTATATTACACAGTACTGTTAGATATGCACACAATGTAGCTTAGAAAGCTAAGATAACTAAGTGATGATGATGATGCCCAAGGATATCATACTTGGTGTAGGTTATGGTGTCCTGTGGGTGGCTTTACTATTTAAATAGCTGTCTAGATTTCTTTTTTTTTTTTTTTTTTTTTTTTTTTTTTTTGTTCAAAACTTCAAATTGGGTATCAGAATGATGGGCCTGCCAAAGTTGTCACACTATTTCTGATATTTTAATGTTTTCTAGAAGAATTACATTAAGAACATGACTTTATTTTAGATGGCCATTCTCACCTGTTAAACTGCAACAAAAGACTACTTAAATATTTGATGCATGTCAGTCCTCCTATTCCCTCTGAACATCAATCTCCTGGGGCCAAACAACTTGTTACCCGGAGACACCAGATCCCTCCATAGCAGTGAGAAATTGGTCAGTGGATCGGAGTTGTTAAGGGGTCAGCAGGTGTTCATAATGGGTAGAAGAGGAGTGTGTGTAATTGAGAATAGGATATGTTGTTCCTCTAAGGAATTCCATTACTGGAGAATGTTTGAAAAGAATTATAAATGTTAAGTTACTTTACCTAGAGAGCTAATTACAAATGGGTGATGCATTAATGTGCCTTTTATTAATTTAGAATGATGTTGATGAATAATCAGCACTAACAGACTTGATTGGACCTTAATGCTTCACACAGGGAATCACTGTAGAAAAATGGTTTCTCAGTTGGAAAGTGCAATGGACAGCCTTATCAAAGTCTTCCACACATATTCTTCCAAGGAAGGGGACAAATACAAACTGAGTAAAGCTGAGATGAAGAGCCTTCTACAAGGAGAACTAAGTGACTTCTTAGCTGTGAGTACTACGTGTCTTGTTCCCTGCTTGATATCGCTCTGCTTGTATTTTCTCATTAGTTGCTTTGGATAAAGGCGAATACGTGTAAATGAGTTAACTTTCTATGCTGTATTAAACTCTTGGCTAAAATTTGTTAAATACATGTCTGAGACTACTGCATTCTCATTCCAGGCAAGCAAAGATCCACTGGTTGTGGAGAAGATAATGTCTGATTTAGATGAGAACCGAGATGGAGAAGTGGATTTCCAGGAATTTGTAGTTCTGGTGGCAGCACTTACTGTGGCATGTAATGACTTCTTTGTTCAGTGTATGAAAAACTGATACCTGTTCAGGTCATCTGGATTTTCTCTTCTGCTTTAATAAAATGTATTGCACTGAGCACATGATCATTCTTTTGGTATAAAACCACCATGGTACTTTGCCATTGAAGAGCCTGGATGCAAATCCCTAGTAGGTCTTCATGGAAGCTGTTTGGACACCTTTATCTACCAATGAAAGGCCTAGCAGCAAACATGACCTTTTTCATTTTGGACTACAACATTTGGATCTTGTTGCCATTATTTTAGAATTACCAGTTGACTGACTGCAAGAACATGTAAATTTGAAGGCAACTAAAATCATTAAGTTCACCTGGATGAGCTTTTAGAAATGTAAAGCATTGATAGCATTGTACTATAGATTAAATTTTTTCATGACCAAATGTGAAAATCACTTCACAGTGGGCACTATGAAGCTTATTGTGATTGTAATAAAACACATACTGATATTTTGGCGATTGGACCCCGATTTGGCAGGCCCGTACTGGCTAGGTGATAAAGGATGTTGGAAGGGTGAGGGGTCAAATTTCTGCACTGCCAAGATGCCATATGTTGAGCTCTTCAATGAGATTCCAAGCCATGGCAGAGGATTCTATGGTTGTGCTCTGATCTCAGTTTTTTTTTCCCCAAGTGGAACTAGGCAAAGAAACAGTTTGTTCTGTGCACATTTATATCAAAACCCAACATCTATATGGCCTCAACAACTACCTTCTAGGCCGGGTGAGACTTGTCCCTGGTATACAAAATAGCACACAGGGGTTCTTGGCCCTCATGAACTCTTGCATTAAAAGAACTAAACACTGTGGGGTCATTTAAAACTCCACAGATTCAGGACAGCGCTGATGCAGATTGTTTAAAGCGACAGTAAATACTTTCATGCAATAGTCCTGTAACAGTTATTCAGTTAGTGCTCCTTGAGTTGGTGGCAATGCATTTGCCAGATCAGGTACAGCAAACAATAATCTCAATCTTTATGCATGAAAGAAATCCAACTTGATCGTTACAAGCAGCCAGTTCAGGGGAGTGAGTGAAGAAAGTTCAATATCAATAAGATGATTTAAGTATCTGTTTTGAGAACTGCTTTGTGAGGAAACCATGATTAGCAGATTCAGTTGGTCACTTAACAAATATGTAAGGGGTAGGTTATGAATCCAATATTTGTAAATTGCAAATATATGTACCTTCATGAGTTCGCTCTGTTGTGGGTTCATGCGAGTTCTCTAATTTACACTGATGAATGCATACAAACGCGACTTGAGTGGTAATAGCCCCACCTTCTGGAGAATCTTCAGCTTGCATAAGGTGTGCGAGTTTATAAACGAGGTGACGTGATTAAGTGGAGGTGAGGTCAGTTACACAGCCAAGTTCATGAGGTGCGTCACATCTAAAGAAACCATTACATAGAGGAGCAATTCTGATTGCTTAATCTCGGACAGTAAATGATTTTGGAAACGCTCCAAGTCTATGTCAGGCTTTTTGTATGCTGTTCAGCACAGCAATATTCATTTAAAAAAAGGCTTACTATTTGCTGATGTTTACTACAGTTTCTAATACCATATGATAAGATACTATTTTGACTGCAGCCATGGCCTACTTATACAATTTATTATAATATTTAGTATAGAGGTATGTAGCCCTTCTAATTATTTATGACTGGCAGTAGGAGGTGCTTAGTCCTATAACCAGCCAAGGCAGAGGTGCACCGTGAGCTGCTGCCATTTAATGCATGAGATGCTAGAAAGAGGAGACAGTGAATCTCCTCAGGTGTCAACTGCAGCTTTCCCTCTCTTGGTAAGATAACAAATTTCTCAATTTGTTAGTGTAATTGAATAGACCAGATTATGTTTGCTGATATGTAGGCTAACCAGTCTGAAATGGATTAGAATCACAGAAAAAGAGCTAAATTGATTACAAATGAATTTGCATAGCATTTATTATAGGGATTTGCCATTGTCCTTTACTAGCCTTAAAAAAAAATACAGTAAGCTACACAATAATGCTGGTTGTTTGTTACTAAAAAGATAAGTTAAAGTAAATTAAGTGTGGGTTACATGGTACAGTTGCACAATTGTGGATTTATTGTTTTATTCTAATAAATGTCAAGAGCCATGTCTAGAATGTTAATAGTGAGATCTTTCATTTCTGTTATATGCTGTAGATCCCATAAAATATTAAAAGACATGGCAGACCAAACCTGTTCCAAGACCTAAAGAGTCACATGTGGTGCATTGATTTGGCTACAGAATTAGGTTCATGTGGAATAACATTTTTGGTCCTTAAACTTTTATGTTCTATACAGATAATCACTGTAGAAAACATGGCATCTCAGTTGGAAAATGCAATGGAGACCTTAATCAAAGTGTTCCACACATATTCTTCCAAGGAGGGGGACAAATACAAACTGAGTAAAGCTGAGTTGAGGAGTCTTCTACAAGGAGAACTAAGCGTTTTCTTAGCTGTGAGTTTATTTTCCAATGACCTTTTCTGGTTTGCTGGAAGCAGATTATTATCCTGAAGCATACTAACCAGATGGTTCAGGCTATTTCAGCCTTTTGATCAATCCTTTACAAAAAGTGCCTTAACTGCCATATTTACATCTGGTTTGTCTTGGATTTAAAGTCTGAATTTCACACACTCTTTCATTCTAGGCAAGCAAAGATCCACTGGTTGTGGAGAAGATAATAAATGATCTTGATCAGAACCGAGATGGGGAAGTGGACTTCCATGAATTTGTAATTCTGGTTGCAGCACTTACTGTGGCATGTAATGATTTCTTTGTTGAGTGTATGAAAAACTGATACCTATTCAGGTCATCATCTGGACTTTCTCCTCTGCACAGTAATATAACATATCTAATGTATCATATTTGATCATTCTTTACTTATAAAAATTAAAATATGTCTTCTTGTACTTTTTTCAACATTAGTCTTAATATTACAAAAGTTACCTTTCTGCTTTTGAAAGATTTATTTCGCAAGCCTAATAATATAAATTATCTGGATTACATAACCCACCAAAGAAATGTGCAAACACGGGATGCTCGGATTTTACTTAAGAATTCAATTTGCATGTTAAATCACAGCAAATAAGTAAGCTTTCTTCTAAGATGCGGAATGTACAACTAACACGCTGAACAGCTGATGGGCTATAGATAGTTTTCTTCACCAACTCCATCTACAGGTAAAATGGCAACCAGAATGGGTATTTAATATATTTTGTGTGTATATCTATCTATCTATCTATCTATCTATCTATCTATATATATATATATATATATATATATATATATAAAATGTATATATGTAATATGTATTACATGGTGGTTTGAGATCAGGGGGATGAAACTGCTTTACCAAATGTCAATTCATATGACTTTCAAGCAATCGTACAATGAGAATATTACCTTTAGCATCACCATGAATTTAACTACCTGAAGTTTAGTTGAAGTGTACAGCTGCTTATGACACTTCTGACATGCATATGTGAGAGCAAATAATTAGCTTTTTTTTTTCTTCAGAAACTGACAGAAAGCAGTTTATTAAAAATAGTCTTTCACTTCTTCAGTTAAGCTGGGCTCTATCTTTGATTCTGTCTAAAACGTTATAGTAGGTTCATATCTGTGGCGTTCTAAATGTTTTATGAGATGCACCAGAGATCCTGAGCTCTGATACCTTCATTAATACTATTAGGTCTCAGGCAGAGCACGCTAGTCAAAGGCTACCCACTCAGCAGTTCTAATGTAACTGAATACTACACATAATGGTTTAAGTACTCCCGCGTGTTAATTGTGTAACAAACCTGGTAATTAATCAGAGGCATTAATGTAAAACAACCTGTATAACACATTCACTCTGGTAACTATGAGAGAACTGTTGGGGTCTATATAATAACCTCTATGGGCCAAAGAGGACTATTTTTTTTGTAGGTTGTCTGAGACATTTGCTAACAAAATGACAGAGACAGGGAAAGCAAGTATATTAAAAACCTTTATCAAAATAAAATCAATAACATCAAGCAATTTAGACAAATTACCACAGGCAGAAACATACAGGGAGACTTCACTTTTCTGAACAAGATGTGGTCTAAAACTTAAGAAAAAGTTTCAAATACATACAGTACCTCCACTGTTATTAAGGATTTTGCCTATTGAGTTCTTGACTGGGTTTTGTTCAATAAAGCAGCTAAAACCATAATATGCCAGTACATCTCAGGAGAAAATATTTGTCAGCAGGTTTAAAAAGTGATTTAAAATTCAGAGCATTTCATTTAAGCAACATGATTTCACAAATAAACACACTTGAGACTCATCAGTGTACTTTCCCTTTAAGCAAATCCAATTTTGGACATTTTGGGTATTCTAGACATTAAATGCAGGTTTGAATTGTTCTACTATCTTCTTTGGGTTTCACTGCCACCAGCACAAGGTTTCGGGGTGAAAGTAATGGATCAAACAGTGGAATCAGCTGGCTCTGAAAACCTGCAAATATTAATTATTAGACATTAACAATAAAACCACAGAAGCATGACAATTGACACTGTGTAGTAATTTTCACAATTTTAATTGACAAAAAAAAAAAAAAAAAAAAACAGCAGTTGAGTCACATAGAAAAAGTAAGTACACCCCTACATTTATTACACCTTCAAATCCATACAATTAGAATCAGGTGTTCATGATTGTGTGCCAGTGATTAGAACCTGCTTAGGGAGTGCAGGTGGAACCTGTCTTATTTATGCCCCTCTCAAATCTAGTGTCTGGTGTTCCCTTCCTTGGTGTGGTGTGTGATGTCATCATTCCAAGATCTAAAGAGTTCTTTAAGGACTTCAGAAAAAAAGGTTGTGGATGCCTGAGTCTGACAAGTCCAACTTATTCGAAATACATCATTCCACTGTAGGGAAAATAATCTATAAGTGGCACAGATTTCAAATGACTGCCAATTAATTTGCCCGGGACTGGCCGTCCCAGCAAATTCAGCCCAAGAGCAGACCGTCTGATACAAAAAGAAGTCTCCAAGAATCCCAAAATTTCATCACAGCATATAATAAGTCTTGCACCTGTTGGTGTCAAAGTGCATGCTTCTACAATCAAATACAAGTTTGACCTACATAGGAGGCGTGCCAGGAAAAGCCTTTGCTGTCTAAAAGGAACATTAAAGCAAGACTACAGTTTGCCAATATAGGCAACAACCAGGCCTTTTGGAATAATGTTCTCTGGACAGACGATTCAAAGGTAGAATTGTATGGCCACAGTAACAGCAGACATGTTTGGCACAGATCAAAGACAGCATTTCAGGAGAAGCACCTCATACCAGTTGTGAAGCATGGTGGTGAAAATGTTATGGCTTGGGGTTGCTCCACTGCCTCGGGGACTGGACAGCCTGTATTCATTGATTCTATATCATATCAAAGAGTGCTTAAAGATAATATGAGGCCATCTGTCCGAAAGTTGAAGTTGAACCGAAAGTAGAACTTTCAACAGGATAATGATCCCAAAAACATTAGCAAATCCACCAAGGAATGGCTCAAAAAGAAGTAATGGAGGGTTATGGAATGGCCTAGTCAAAGCCCGGATTTGAATCCATTTGAAATATTGTGGGGGATTTGAAACGGGCATTACATGCAAGAAAACCCTCAAACATCTTGCAACTGAAAGAATATTGCATGGAAGAGTGGTCAAAAATTCCAGCAAGTCTGGTGGACAGTAGCTGCGTTTACATGGACAACAATAATCCACTCTAAATCCGATTAAGACCATACTCTAATTAAGAAACTACCATGTAAACAGCAATTTTTACTTACCTTAATCTAATTAAGGTCATAATCGAAGTAAGCAATGATCTAATTAAGACAGGTAGAGTACTCCTGTTTTAGTCGCATTATGGACATGTATTACAGACATGTAAACAACTTAATCACATTATGAACGTCGTGTGAGAGTTTTCACCGCATTTTGCGACAGGACACGATCACACATGGCAGTTTTACGTTTTACGGCGAACAAGAGAGTTCGGCCGCATCCCAAATCGCATACTTGAATACTATAGGCCTGTAGTGGGCAAAAATACATGAATCTCGGCTACTATATAGACGGTAACTACGCGATTTGGGACACACCCATGGCTTCAAGCAGTTGTCTATTAGCACATATAGCATGACAAATAATTAACTGCACTTAAAGCGTTCGTAAATTTTTTTAAAAATAAAAACACCCAAAACTGTATACGGTACCATAACGAAGACAAACTGTATCTTGATACATGAAATTCTGGAGGGACGTCGGGGCACGGTGACGTAATGACGCGGGCTCTTAATCTAATTATGTTCTATAACATGTAAAATGGGAACTTGACAGGAGTATTCTATAAGCGACTCATGTAAACACCTTAATCACATTATTATCTTAATCAGAGTAAGGTCAATAATTAGATTAATGCTGTCCATGTAAACATAGTCACTTATGCAAAACACATACAAGAAATTATTTCTGCTAAAGGGGGCAATACTACAGTAGCTTCTGAGGCCGAGGATGTACTTACTTTTTCCACAGAAGAATTTCACATCTATTGATATTTGAATAAATGATTGAAAAAGATCATTTTCCTTGTGGTTTTGTTCAAGTATATCAACTTTATTAATATGCATTGTTTCAAAGAGGATCAAATGTTTCCTTGACAAAATATGTCAAAAAAAGCCAACCATTTCCATGGGGTATACTTATTTTTTTTCCACATGACTTTATAAGAAACATTTACCCAGTTACATCAGATATGCAATAAAATGAGAAGGCATTTCAAAGCTCTTCTGGGAAGCATTACAACATAATGCAAACATAATATGATCATTGCAGGAATGGTACTTAATGATAAACTGTGGGCTGATGGATGATTAGATGATCAAAAATAATTATGGTAGCCAATGATGAGAGCTAAGCAAAGTGGTATTCTGAACTAGTTAATTCAAGCCCCTGTCTGTCCTGAACACTCACCTCTCTCCTGTAGGAAGAGCATTCTGTCCAGAAGGACCAGAGTCTCCACAACCAGAGCCAGCAGCAGAGCCAGGCTGAAATATACCACCACTCTGCCCTGCTGCTCCAGCAGGCCTTCCACACTGACACGGTCAAAGGTCAGGTCAGCAGGCAAGCCAACACGCGCGAGCCCCAGACGGGCATACCTATAAAAACAAAGAAAACAGAGCTTATTGCTGTCTCAAATGATGGGAAAACCATGACCAAAAATATTGTGGCACGGTTTCTCAAAGACTGTGAGTATGTGCTAGTACTAAACTGCTATCCTGGCAAAAATCATCCTTATCCCAAAAGAAAGCACCGCTTTTTGTGTAGCAAATAAATGGTTAATTTAGTAATTAGTCCAGATTACTGGATCTGTCATACAAACTTGGTAGACATTTTCAGACCAGCCAACCCTGAAGATGAATAGTGGGCTGTGAAAGGACAATTTCAATATAGTAATTTCACAAATCACTAGAAGTTGTTAGCATTTCCATATATACAGGGTTTTATGGTAACCCCCAGGCTCATGGGAGGGAAAGATTTCTTTCTTTCTATTCTAGGAAAAAAATATGTACATCAATTAATAAGAAAGTGGGCATGTAAACTTTTCTAGTGTACACTTCACCATATATAGGTGCACTTCAGTATCTACCTCCCTTTGCTTGAGCGCACTGTATGAACAGGTCAGTGCTGACCAAAGCAGAAATACAAATAGCATTTTTAATCACTTCCCTTAGTGCATTTTTGAGTGAAATCTTATAGCAAAGGACACCAGTGTTAAAATGTTGAGCTCCTACACAACATGCACAAAGTTCTGCATTTTTGCTAAGGTATGTCTGAAGAAGTAATAAAAATCATCATCAAGGTTAAAGAATAAGATCAATCTTCTTGACTTATTACTACACAGCCCCATATTGTTAATATGAATGTTGGAATGATACTGACTCAGCGAAAGGTAGTGTATGGGCTTTTTTAATGGTCTGGATGCCTGCTCTGCGTAGCCGAGGCCTCTCTGCTCTGATGATAACCTCTAGGGCCGCTCGGTAGCAGTGTGTTTTCAGCAATGAGCTCTCATCTCTCAACCTATGGAGATAGTCTTCGAGTGCATGGCATGCTCCCTCACGGGCCTTATAGGATAGCTCGTGTCCTGGCAACCGTCTCACCCACTTGCTCATTGGGTAGCCATATTCTGATTGTGATACTTTAGCTGTGTTATCAGACAGAGTGGGTAGGATGACTCCAGGAGGCATAGGGTTCTCCTTGGTAGTGATTTTCATATAGCAGCATGCTACAGAGGTGATTCCTTGGACATGGGGGCAGTTTGCAAAATGGCGGAGGAGAGTAGCACTAAGGTCCCCGCAAGCATGAAGTCCAGTCAGTACAAAATCTGACCACATTGGTTCTTTAACACTAGAACAAGACTCAGAATGCATGGATGAAGTCCATCCAAAACCAGCTTGAGGGCGATGTTCTGCCATCACAGTGTCTGGCAGAGCTACACAGTCATTGCTTTCCTTTTTATGTTGCTGAAGAACAGACTTAGCTGAATTCTCTTCAGCAGAAGCTACCAAACTGCATTCCCCTGTGCACAAGTGCTGGCTTCCACAAAGGAGCTCTGTTTCAAGCTCACATTCCTTGCCTGATGTCATCGATACCCGCTGTCTCTTTTTACATGGTCTTGCTGTGGCTGGGTAACTCTCACAGTTTTTCTCCCTCTGCTCCAGCTGCTGAAGGAAAGTCTCCCAGGTGTCTCTGGGGTTGACCCAGCCAACTACGTGCCGGGGTACAGGATCAGGTGTTGTGTGAGCCATGCCTGTCTGAAAATGTGAAAAATTGCAAATGCAGTCACAGAGAATTTATTTCCCTCTGTTAACCTATAGATGAAACAATGTGCTGATTAAAAAATACCTTACGACTCTCTTTGGCCAGAGTCGACAGGAGCTGTCCATCAAATTTAGAGGCCATGGAAACTAGATTGGAATCAGCCTCAACAGCAGTAACATCCAGACCAAGTCCAAATGACAGGAAACGGGTCAAATGGCCCTATAATGAAATAAGATACTTAGTGGCGTTCTGAACCGTCCAAAAGTATGACAGACTCAAAATTACAAATAAATAATTATTTGCTTGTTTTCACACCTAGTTTACTAATGTCTGCTACAGAGTTTGAACATTTTATTAATTTGGTTTCGTTTGTTCCACTTAAGTAACGCCATACAAACAAGAAGGCTATTGTACTGAATATCAGCACAGCTGTGATTTTCGTGCTCATATATAGTACAACAGCACAATTGTGAATGTGATATGGCTTTGATTCAACAGTTCTATAAACAATAAGAAATAATTATAATGATGAATAAGAATAATAATGATTAACTGACTTTTCTGTCGCAATATAGCCGAATGTATTTTATTTTTGCTCTGTCAACGAAAATAGTTCGCAAAAAACCCACAACTGGACACACTGACTGATGGTTTCAGAGTAATAAAACCGTTGCTAGAATTAGAATTTTGTAGTGAACACAGATAAGCGGAGTGATGCAAACACTGAAATTATCCAATAAAATTAGTGGACCAGAACTATCCATTGTATAAACTTCAAATAAAATTGCAAATAAAATTAAACTGCACCATATTGCTTTCACATGAGGTTGTTCTTCGAGTCATCAGGAATTTGGTGGACATTTTATTAGTTCTCATAGATGTTGCTTCACCACTGTAGGCCATGCTAGTTAATTTTTATTGTAGAAAATATGGAATACTAGAGTTGTTAACCACCAGTTAATACAGTGAATATACACACTGTCCATTTTATTAGGTACACCTGCTCATTTATGCACTTATCCAATCAGCCAATCATGTGGCGACAGCAGCATAAATGCATTAATGGTGCATAAAATCATGCAGATACAGGTCAACACCTTCAGTTAAGGTTCACATGAAACATCAGAATGGGGGGAAAGTTTGATCTCTGTGATTTTAACAGTGGCATGGCTGTTTGTGCCAGATGGGCTGGTATGAATATTTCAGAAACTGCTCACTCTGATCTCCTGGGATTTTCACACACACAACAGTCTCTAGAGCAGGGGGGTCCAATCTTATCCGCAAAGGGCCGTTATTGGTGCAGGTTTTCATTCCAACCAAGCAGGAGCCGCACCTGATTCGACCTGTTTAATCAGTTGATCTTGGCTTTCAACAGCCTCAGGTGTGGCTTCTGCTTGGTTGGAATGAAAACTTGCACCCACACTGGCCCTTTCCGGATAAGATTGGACACCTCTGCTCTAGAGTTTACAGAAGATGGTGCAAAAAACAAAAAGCACTGAGTGAGCGACAGTTATGTGGACAGAAACACTCTGCTGATAAGAGAGGTCAGAGGAAAATGGCCAGATTAGTTTGAGCCAGGAAGGATATAGTAATAACTCATTATAATCACTCTTTACAACCATGGTGAGCAGAAAAGCATCTCAGTATGCACAAAACATTGAACCTTAAGTTGGATGGGCTACAACAGGCATTTCCACCCACAGAACTGTACCTCACTGTGTTTTTTGTTATTGTTGTTTTTAGCACCATTCTGTTTAAACTCTAGAAACTGTTGTGTGTGGAAAAAGGAGATCTGCTTTAAGTCACAGAAATCAAACTTTTTCCCCATTCTGATGTTTGATGTGGACATTAACTGAAACTCTTGGCCTGTAAAATTAAATGAAATTAAGTCTGATTTATTTTCAATTGTTAAATTATTCTTCTGTATTAATACAAACAATTTCATATGTTGAATTTCACAGAACAGTCGGTATGTATCATTTTTTGTGGTCATACTGTTGGGAATCTGTGGGGCTGTATTGGCAAACACCATCCATTGAAATGTTAAACAATTAGTCTAAAATCACTGAATGTCACAAATGAAACTAACTGAACCACAGTGACAGTCCTTTGTCTCTTTCACAGTATTACGTTGGTGTGAGATTGTAAATTTGTATTCACAACAACATTAAATGAAGATTCACTTGACAGTGACACTTGATTTTCTGTAAACCATGGTTCAGATGTTTGGTGAGCATGCAAATCTTTGTCAGTATAAACCAAAGTAAAATTAAGCAGAAAGTGATAGAAGATTTACCTGCCCAGACCCAACATCAACCACACTGCTACACTGGGTCTGGTCACACAGCTGATTAACTAGCTGAAAGAAAGTGGTGAAAAATAATTTTTATGTTCATGAGATAATGGCAAATAAACACAGATATTATCTGTAATAATTAAGTCGGTACTGGAGCCAAATTTACCATGCCAAGCTTACGAATCTCATGTTGTTTCTTGGGTTTCACATGTTTGCGGAAGATATGACCAAGCAGAGAACTTTGACTGTTGTTAGAGTGAAATTCAACTGGCTTTACTGTGTCCTCGGAGCGGTGGGCTGGAGGCATCCGAGGAAATGCCAGTGTGTGAGCTGTGGCCCGTAGTGCCAGTAAAGATAGAGGCCACACTGAAGGGTAGCTAAAAAAATGGTCAAAGTGTAATTAAACACAACATTGCATCAAAATTAATGTGTTTATTGTGTTTGTTTATTGAAGGAATATTTTTACTGTGCTATTTTATAATAAAGTCAACTCAGAAGCTACTAAAATATAATAATTGTTTATACTCAGTGATGGATGGTCATGATATTAGATGGGAGAGATAAAATCTGTCAATAGCTCCACAATGAAACAATTAAAGTTTATATCATACATTATATCATGAGGTGTCATCCATGGAATAAATAAGAATGATGTGGAGCAAACTATTACACACACACACACACACGTAAAAACAAAGACATACAGGCACATTTATGAATGATATGACATTCTAAAAATGTTTTGGTTCAACCCAAACAAATGGTAAACTTAATGTTCTGTCATATGTCCACATGTGTAATTTCTACTTTGACTGGACATTGTGTCTAATCTAACTACTTTTAAATTCTCATCCAAATGCATTTTAGGGGAAAAAAAAATAAACAATCCACCTCATTCATATTCATTACACTTATGATTCTATTTCACGTGTGTCTTCTCAATCAATACCAATGACGTGTTATAGATGTATCAGCGATCTAGGCAGGTTTCATTCTATATAACCACCTAACACAGCAATCATCTACAATCTGGACTAGAAAAAAAATCAGCCCAGCCGGACATGCTGCAGCCTTCAGAGATGCCGAACTCTCAGGCTACTGCGCTTTTAGGATAAGTGATTATGTGCATGTGTGAGTAACACACATAGTGAACAGCACTAACAACTCCACACGTGGCTGGCTAGCACAAACTAACCTAGTATACAATACTGCAGTCTTGTAACTGTGTTTATCTCTTACTGCTGTGTGCACAGTAACAGAAAATAGCTGAAGGATTATTATAATGTTTAAAGTGTATGAATTAGGTTGCATTGGCTTACAGCTAATAAGCGAGGTCTTTAGTACAGCTGACATGTCTGTTTTTTTAAAAGGCTTTTTACATATCCGGTTATCTGATTAGCTGTTATTTGAATTTTGATATTATGTTATGTACAAACCCTATAGTTTGTAGTCATAGCAATGTAAATACTCATGTTTGAACCTATTAGGTTGGTTGAATATTGGAAAGTTTCTCCACAATACACGATTTCTGGACAGCACATGCGCAATATCACTACTCCTGAGAGTGCAGCAGGCTGACAATACACCAATTTGTGTATATTGTATTATATCTTGTATAATCATCTAGCCATCTTCCATATCGGGGAGCCTGTAGTCTATCACAGGGAACTTGGGGCACAAGGCAGGGGACACCCTGGACAGGGTGCAACCCATCACAGGGCACAACCTCACACACACTCGCACTACGTACAATATGGAAATGACAATCAGCCTACAACGCATGTCTGTGGACTGGGGGAGGAAACTGGAGTAGCCAGAGGAAACCCCAAAGCACAGGGAGAACAGGCGAACTCCATGCATACAGGGTGGAGGCGGGATTCTGTGTGTGTATATATATATATATATATATATATATATATATATATATATATATATATATATATATATGTGTGTGTGTGTGTGTGTGTGTGTGTATAAACACATACATACATATGTGTGTTATATAGCCTATATATATATATATATATATATATATATAGTATATACTAGTTTATACTTACACTCTGTTCTTCATCTCTCTTTCCAGCAGCAGGTCTGCTACCTGAGGTGGTGATAAATCTTGCAAAGCTTTCTGCCATCCTTCAGGTAGTGTTTCCCACAGGTTCTCACTGAAAAACTCCTGAGAATAAATAAGACAGTAAATAATGGTCCACCAGTAGAGGAATTATAAAGCTTTACCAGCAGCATAGTCCCAGATACTGTACAAGTCACTTAAAGCACCACTGGAGGCACAGACATTCAGCAAGAATAAATTGTTATGGAACAAAGAGAGGAAATAAAAACAGAAAATACATTTATTTTAATAATTCTGGTTTTAAAAAGTGATCATCATTACAATAATGTAAGAGTCGGATATGTGTTTATATCTCGACAGGAACGATACAAGGCTCTTCGCCAAGTCCTTCTGCTGCTGCTCTGAAAGTGTAACCGAAAACATTTTCACATCTCAGTCTTCCTGACAATATCAAGAATCTAGTTTATTATCAAAGAGCCACTGAGCAAATGCTTGCAATTACAACTAGCTAGCGTTGCTTAAACTGTGGTTCAATCCTATATCGAGCCCCAGTGGCTTAAATATATGCACTACATAAGGTGTATAAGTTGTTATTTCAATCCCTATGTAGTGCACTAATATATGAAGTAAGGGCTTGTTTGGGATTCGGCCTATGAGGAAAGACTGCCCTCCAACCCGGAAGTGCATCCAACCCGACTCGTGCACATGGAAGGTATTGTGTTCATTTAAAATAACTTAATGCCGATTTTACCTATATTTATTTTGTTGTAAATAATAATAATAATAATAATAATAATAATAATAATAATAATTAAGCCGTGTGTTAGAATAGACATACCGAGATAAATTAGATTGAAAGCTAAATACACAGACAACAGTCGAAAGATTTGTTCCCTAGAAATTTAACATTAGCGTCCCTGTGTTTGTTTCATTTATGGTTTGATTAGTGCAACTATTCGGTCTCTAGGGCCCAGTTGTTCAAAAAGTTTCATCTGGATCAGAATGATTCGGATTTGAAAATGTTTTGCTATTCATGATCAATAATCCATTTTACTTTTTTTCCAAAGCACCATTAGATTAGATCACCCTGATTGGTAGCCTAAAGTATACTTTATCTACTTTATCAGTGTAACTGTTAAACAAATCAAGTGCAAATTTTTGTTGCATTTTTTATTTTTTTTGACCAGTTTTAAAGATTTATAACTAATTTTCCTGAAATCCTCCCTGAATCCACCTTTCTGCTGGAATCAATATAGACCTGATTTTTTGGATAACAGGTATCCCAATCCTAGCAAATAGTTTTGAACAACACATACTAAAGGTTTGATCCAGATCACAAGTTACTCATTTTCAAGATTACATGCAATCCTATAGCTGAAATCCGATCAGATTACTTTTGAACAACTGGGCCTAGATGATCTCTTTTAAATCCAGCAAGTTAGCTGGTTCAGTATACAGGACTAAATCAATAATCTACAGTTTACTCTTCCTACTACTACTACTACGACTACATTTCCTAATCCTAATTGTTGTTGTTTTAGCTCATTTGTCATGTACCAAAAGTCTTCCTCTGTTGATTTTAACTTTCTTCATATTTCTGCTGCATCACTGATCATTTAGCTAGATTTTCTTGTACTTACATATGGCCTCTGTTAAATCAACTCTCATGGCATATAAGCAACATGCTCAGGTATGAACATATGTCTTTTGAAAAAGTCTAATACTTTGGATGCCCTAGTTTGGATTGCTTGCTTAAGGTTAATTAAAATATCTTTAGGTTAAAGTTGACAGGAAACCATAATACACAAAGGTGTTTTTTCAATTCATATGAGTTATTGGGCTACATATGACAAAATAGTCATATGTTATATTGTTGAAGTATGTTTGTATTTGATTATACTAATGTGAATTAAGTAGTATAGTGTTAGAGAAGCTAGGGTTGAATCAATACAATTTTTTATCGAATATCAGTATATATTTTTTGGTACTCATTGCTTCTGATACTGATTTACTAAATAGTAACTGCTACTTTCCCTACTTAGTATTAATCAGTCAGAGGCATCATGGAATATTTTATTTAGGTCTGTTTATGCTGGATGCTGCCATGTGCTGCTACTAATGAATTCTTCAGGCTAAGTTTTATGGTTGGCTGAACCGGGCACACAGTGCCGTGTCAGTGATCCTGGTTGTTAAAAATGAGTGCAAGGTGCCATGAATCGCCCCTTGACTCCTGAGCAAATTGTAGACCTGCTGAGAGGGGGAAATGAAGTGCACATGTGCACATTATTTATTTGTTTGTTTATTTAGTTTTAAAAAGTATGATTAAATATGCATACCAGTATCAGTATTGCTGCATACCTAAAATAACGCACACTAGTAACTTGTACAAGTAAATTTATCAACTGAAGGCAGAGTTTATATTTGTGTTTGCTTTTAAATCACCTTATGCTTTGCTGATATACTGAATAAGATTTTGACTAAAAATATTTTCCATCTAATGTTGTGATGGGTTGGAAATACTTGATATTCATTGTGAATGTGTGTGAAAGAGCTCTTTTGAATTATGCTGCAGTGAAGCTACACCTAACCCTGTCATATCAATAATAGTGATATCCAGTAGTGTTCACTGCTCTACACACCAAATATAACACTTTCAAACTAGTTTTCTACAGTCTAGTCTAATAACAAGCAAAATAAATAAATATATAATTTATTACAGTCTTATTAATATTGTGCTGTTCTTTCTTTTCAAGATGCACAGAACATCCACATGCAGGGGCTAAATAAACAGTTCGGCCGAGTATCACTACTGGACTGAACAGCTCTACCCTGTAATGAAGAGAACTTCTTGTAACGTTGCAGTTATTCTGTGGAAATATTTGTTGTCTTGAAGTATGTCAGGAATTAATGTTAACTTGGACTTCAGTGGCCCTGGCCGTAATGAGTGCCAAGAGAAAGCCAGTGGAAATGCCAAACACGAACAATTCAATAGAAAGAGGCGCTACCTGGAGCGTAAAGGTTTGCTGAATAAAAAGCAAAACACAAATAACAGTCAAAAAGGAAAATGCACAAAGAATCATTTGCATTGGAAAAGAAGGGACCATTCACAAGCCAGTGCTGTTTTCCCAAAATTTACTACTCTACAGCCCGAATTGTCCGCAAATTCCCCCAATTTCATGCAAGCCCACCATGGGAACTCTGCGACCATCAAGAAATTCACAGTGCCTTCAAAGTCAACATCTAGAGCAGGATTCAGTTCAGTACTGCACAACCCGATGAAATATGTAGCCCTTGACTGTGAGATGGTAGGGACAGGGCTCAAAGGTCATTGCAGTGAGCTGGCCCGCTGCAGCATAGTCTCCTATGATGGGGACGTAATTTATGACAAGTTCATCAAGCCTGTTAATCCAGTTACAGATCTTCGCACTCCCTGGAGTGGAGTGAGATGGCGAGATCTCCATAATGCAACACCCTTCAAACGAGCCCAGAGAGAGGTAAAGTAGTAAAGCACTGTCATATCTTCTTAATTGCTTCAAAATTGGCAACATGATGAGCTGCAATGTATTTCTCCTTAAATTTTCAATATGTAGAGCAGTAATTCCAAATACACATCTACCCACAGATTGTAAAGATCCTCACAGGGAAAGTGGTTGTGGGCCATGCTGTCCATAATGATTTTAAGGTTTTGCATTATTTCCATCCTGTCCACCTCGTGCGAGACACCTCACGCAGTCCCATCCTGAATCGGAAAGCTGGTCTTCCAGAAAACAAGTCTGCCTCTCTGAAGACCCTCACAAAGATTCTCTTGAACACGGATATACAGGTTTGTTGGACATTAAAGAACACAAAGAGTCTGTAGAAAAACCCGACCATTAATTCTGTGTAATCAAATAAGCAAATATTTTGGGGATAGTTATAATCTAACCTTTATCAGCTTAATGCATTCTCAATTTTGCTACCTCTGCTACTGATGAGTCTGTGTAGTTTTGGTAGTTTTCTTTGTGCCACTTTGTCCTTTATTACTACACTAATTCATGAAATGTAGATGTTCTTATCCTCCAACCAAGTGAACGATGCAGCTTCAGCTAACCTGGTTTTGTAAAACCCTAGCCAAATGTATCGATTTGATTTAAAGCTACATTGTATTAATCTTGTTTTGAGGGTTTCACTAAAAATCCCATCTTGTGTCCTCAGATGGGAAAGGGAGGCCACTCTTCAGTAGAAGACGCAAAAGCCACCATGGAGCTATATAAAACAGTAGCAGTGGAATGGGAGATGACTTTAGCTTTAAATACTGCTTCCTAGAGAAAAAACCTGCTGGGTGATGCCAAGTTTTCTACTTAATTAATGCTCAGTGTTTTAAGAATGAGATTTCAGCCTTTAAACCTAAACTTAATCCTAGTTTTAAATACAAAAAAGCTCTCCAACCAATTTTAAAACTGTTAATGCTACTTCCACAGTTTGAAATGATTGTTGTTCAGGTGCTAGTTGACAACTTATCATAACAACATATCTAAATAAAACAGTAAACTGCAATGAGTGGTTAGTAACGATTTGGTGAGTTCAACTCTAATTTCAGTTGTCATTGTAGAGTTTAATCTAGAGTAATCAATTTCTGTGTGAGTGCAGTCGGTGTCTTTTTGGTGTTCAGGCAGGTTGGTGGCACATCTGGAACTGGGGGGGGGAGGGGGGTGCCGGATGGCGCCGGATGGCAGCATGTCTGATGGCACGCCTGGGAACGTTGGAATGGGTTAGTCTCTACACCCTCTCTACCTTTATTTTTTATATAAGTCTGGGTTGCCTTTTTTAAGCTCTTGTAAATTCTCTACAAGAGGAGTAAATTACAACCAAAGCCGCCTACATCACCAATCCTTCAATGAATCATACATGCAGGCTTCTAGTCCTAAAATCCTTCTCATACATCACTTAGTCATTGATTCCATGCCATGTATGGTATGGCTTTTCTGCTTTAATATTTGGCGAACAGTCAGCTTGTGTAGTATGTTTGCTAAACTGTTCTTCACAGTTGGCAAATAGGGTTCTGAGTCAGCTACTGGCCATCTATATTCACAGGGTGGTCAAAAAAAAAAGTCTGTTCAGCAGTTATTTCAGCACACATTACACCAAATTGTAAGTTCTACTTGCCAAGCTGTTACAAGAGGGAACAACTGGATCATATTTAATTTTATATCATTGAGTTTATGTAAAGATTGTTTGAAGATTGTCTCATATTTCCTTTAGAAGAATCAAATGATTTTAGCTGGAAAACTTAGTCTTGCTGGAAGGTGATGGCAGACACAACTGTGGATGTGGTATGCTAAAGCTAGGTACTTTTGATGCAAGTTCATACTTTCCTAGTAGTGGTTTGGAAACAGCGGGTGCTGATGGAACGGTTACCAGTTAGACGAACCTATTTTTATCCATGTGTCAGTCTGAATGGTGTGCAGATGTGTTGGTTTTGTAACTGTCTGAAAGTTAAAAAAAAAAAAAAAAAGTTACCTAATCAGTAATTTTGCTTAGATTACGCTAATATTAGAAGAGTAATTACGCTAATATTAGAGACTTTGTTGACTTTGAAAACATGCAGTTTTTCAGCATTCCCACTTGTAACCATGTAAGATGGACATTATAAATTGATCTTTACTTAACTTTGAAACTGTTTTAAGGCTGTGTTTTGATTTTAAATGTATGCTGTGGGTCTGCTATGTCCCTTACATAGAATACTGTTCACCAATATGTATTTCATATATATCAGAATTTCCATTTAGTTTTTCATGAAATACATTACATGGCCAAAGGTATATATTACCAGGGATGTCTTAATGGTAATTATTGAATTAAGCTGTTAATGTACACCCATTCCTGATAGCATTGCATATAATTTAACACATTATATATATATATATATATATATATATATATATATATATATATATATATATATATATATATATATATATATATATATATATATATACACATAATAAAAACAACTTGGCAATACATTGGGGGAGCTCAGTAACTTTAACCATGGGACCATCATAATGTGGCATATGGTCAACAATAATTAATGTTATTGTCATTTTAAATGTCTACTGTAGTAGGACTTATGACAACTTATCCACAAAGTGGTCCAGAGAAAATTCACAGAACCTTGGCTGAGTCAGTACTGAGTTCCAAACAGCTTGTGCAAGCAGCATCAGCACAATAGCTGTTCGGTGGGAGTTAAACAACATTGGTTTCCATGGCTAAGCAGCTGCCCAGAAGCCTAAAATCAACAAGCACAATTCCAAATGTGAACCAGAGTGGTGTAAATTATCACCACTGAACTATTGGAAAGACTTTCTCTGGACTGATGATTGGTCTATTGCTTCACTCTGCAGCAGTCTACTGGAGAAGTCTTCGTTTAGTGGAGGCCTGGTAAACATTCTCTACTTCAGTGTGTAATGCCAACTGTAAATGTGCCGTTTGGGGGATTGTTTTTCCAAATATTAAAGACGTACAAGTGAAGGTGAAGTAAGTGGTTCAACCTATCAAGAATTGATGCATTTAAATTTAAAGGGTGGTGGTAGCTCAGTGGGTAAGGTGTTGGTCTACTGCGCAGAAGGTTGTGAGTTCAAACCCCAGCATCACCAAACTGTTGGGCTTTTGAGCAAGGCTCTTAACCCTCAATGGCTCAGATGGATGAATGAGATAAGTGTAGTCACTCTGGATAAGGGTGTCTGCCAAATGCCGTAAATTCTAGTAACAAAGTTACTGAAATGACAGGTCCAGTGATCCTTTTCTTTCTTCTTTTTTTTCTCCCCTCTCTTCTTCCTTTCTTCTCCTCCCCGGAACCCATAGTAGGAACACTGGGTGCGAGGAAGAAATTAATTCTGGATAGGATGCAGTCCATTACAGTGGTCCATTACAGCACACCATGCACACACACATTAATACATACCTAGGGCAATCTAATCTAGCCAAGCCACCTACATGCATGTTTTTTGAGAGGTGGAAAAAACCTAGGGATAAAATGAACGTAGGAAAGTAGAAAGTAGCCCAAGCTCAGGATTTTAACCAGGGACCCTGGAACCATGCCACTTTTAATTGTAAATATATCTAGGTGTAAGTATAGCAATAACCTTGGGATATTTAAAGGAAATAATGAATGCCATTCCTTAAACAGGATACATGTTAAACTTGAACAGCAATTAGTTTCACCTCTTGTATATTAAGAAGCACTTTGCTTGCACAGCTGGAAGACTTCTGTCTGGAACATTCCGTTTCTCAAGATACCTCGTATAATACTCCAGTTTTTCCGGCCTCAAAGTGTAAAGGTTGTCTTCTGATTAGAGTAAGGACCTGGCTGTTTTAGCCTGGTTAAGGACACTACTGGCAAGGAAGCCTCACTGTGCTATTAGCCTTCCTGTCTGACTCTGCTTAACCTATATGTTAAATTCCTCTAGTGTCTGATATTCAGGCTGCAAGATTTAAGGATACAAAGCTGTATTCACCCTCCTCCTCTGTGGGACAACCCAGCTGCAGCCAGGCAGATTAACCCTGCTGTCTCATTCATTCTATTTGCCACTAGATATCTCAGTTCTTCTGTTGTCACAAACATGAATCACGAATGGATTGGTTTTTTCCATGTTTGCAGACTTGAATCACTAATGAGTCAGCTGCTGGGCATCACCATGGATGTGAATTACATACAGATCAATGAATTACAGACTTTAGTTTAATCATACCTAAGATCTTGTAGTGTACATGCTCCTCTCATGTAGAAGTGATGGTCAGGGTTTGTGTGCTTTTCTGATTTTCTCTTGTATTTCCCTGATGTGTCATGGGTTACGAATTTGTGGATAAACAGGGATCTTAAGTGTCACACTTGCAGCTGCTCAAAAGGACTGCAATTAGGGCAGCATGGTGGCACATCGGATGGCATTGCCACCTCACAGCTCTGGGGTCCCCAGTTTGTGTTACTGAATTTATGATATGCATGTGTTGCATAGGTTGCATAGGTTTCCTCTTGGTTCTCTGTCAACTCTCACCTCCTAAAAACATGCCTTCATGGATTTGTAGGTAATGTGTATGTACAGGGTGCAGTGGACTGGCATCCCATCCTGGGTGTATTCCTCCCTCACTCAGGATAGTCTGTGATACTCCTGATGCACCGTGACACCAAACAAGATAAAAAGTGGTTACTGAAGATGAATGAATGGATTTATGCTTTTTATAAGGAACACCTGTACATCTGATAATTTATGCAATTATCCAATCAGCTATTCATGTGACAACAGCATAACACATAAAAACCTTCAGATATAGATAAACAGTTTTAGTTAATGTTCACATCAAATGAGAATGTGATCTTGACTGTGGCATGGATATTGGTACTAGATGGGCTGGTTGAGTATTTCAGAAACTGCTGATCTCCAGGGTTTTGCACAACAATCTCTAGAGTTTACATGGTGTAGAATGGCGTGAAAAACAAAAATATCCAGTTGCAGGCCGTTCTGCAGGCAGAAAAGCACCCCAGAATGCACAATATGCCAACAAGCAGGAGACCACATCATTTCCACCTCTGTCAGCCAGGAACAGGAATCTGAGGTTAAACTGGGCACAGGCTCACCAAAACTGGACAGTTAAATATTGGGAGAATGTCACCTGGTCTTTTTCCAGTCTTCAACTGCCCAGTTTTCATAAGTCTGTTTCTTGCTGTTTTGTTTTGTTTTTGTTGTTTATTTTATATTGTGTGGCAATTTACCTGAGCCACAAGAATTTCAATGTGCAAACATCCTTGACATTTTGTGCATATGACACATAAAAGACTTTGCAATGGCACATATCTAAGTAAATGGTCTGCACTTATATAGCACTTTTATCCAAAGTGCTTTACACATTTACATGTCTCCATTCACTCACACACCAATGGTAGCAGAGCTGCCATGCAAGGTGCTAACTTGCCATCAGGAGCAACTTGGGGTTCAGTGTCTTGCCTAAGGACACTTTGGTATGTGGAGTTGTGTGGGCTGGGACTTGAACTGCCAACCCTATGATTAGTGGACAACTTGCTCTACCACCTGAGCCACAGCCGCCCTATAAGCATATTTTGTTTTTTGGGGGTTGTTTTTGGTCAGGGTTTACTTTGTGGGTGATCTACAGGGATCATTAATGTAATTGCTTGCCACTCCTCAGAAGAACTTGTAATTAAATAAATTAAACTAAACAATCTCTTTGATTTTGCTGGAGTGTCCCCCAGATATTCGTCCCATAACAAAACTGATATAGCCTTCATAACCCAAGTAAAATATTTTACCGATAGACTTTTTAATTATGACCATGCCAAGAATGCATATCTGTTTTATCTTTGCTTTTTAATTATGTGGAGTCCTTTGAAGTTACAAAAGCTATATGTCTGATAAAAGTGTCTGAGTGCCAGTAGTCTAGAACCTTGTGCACCAGGTCAGGTGGCTGTGATGTAGGGTCAAAAGCTTTTAACTCACTCAGAGATTAACAATTATTTAATTGAATACCTTAAAGTGTTTTAACTAATTTAGAGCTATAAAAGAGCCATGCTGTAAAATCTAGTCTTTTATCCATCCATTTTCTGTACTGCTTATCCTACACAGGATCATGGGGAGCCTGGAGTCCCAGGGGACTCGGGCACAAGGTGGGGGACACCCTGGACTAGGTGCCCACCCATTGCAGGCTGCGAGCACACACACATACACGCACTACGGACAATTTAGAGATGCCAATCAGCCTACAACGCATGTTTTTGGATGCGGAGGGCGGAGTACCCCTGAAACCCCTGAACCATGGGGAGAACATGCAAACCCCACGCACACAGGGCGGAAGTGGAACTCGAACCCCCAACCCCGGAGGTGCGAGGCAAACGTGTCAGAGGCGTAACTGCATGGGTGGGGACACAGGAGTGTTTTGCCGTGCAGAATAAAACTCTGAAATACTTTCATTTGATGAAAACCATGACCAAGGTCTATGCATCATTCGTAACTCCTCTGCTAAGTTAATAAGTCCCCTATTTTGCAAAATATGTCTGGTCTGCATTTCCTTTTCAGGGTAAGAGCCTCAACGCCCACTAAAACTTTTGTAGCTAATTACCGACATTTTCTTACAGAGAGAGGCTCTCTGGCGAGTAGTAATTTCCATTCACGCAAGTTTGCGCAGAAAAAAAGAACGGAAGACGGAGAAAGTTCAATATCGCAGTACAACGAATTTGATTATGCGTTGTCCACATCGTTTGTAAAGAGCAGTTTGATGTCAAGATGTCCTGTTATTCTGTGCCTGAGGGTCAGCATCAGTAGCGTCGGTAGCGAGGATGCGCTTTCTAAACTTCCCTCGTCTATTCGAAGAACGTTTTCATCATCATCATCATCCTTCACTTTGTCTCGATGAGCTCACCTGCCAGAAAATCGCTTTCTTTGAATCTGCCCTCATTCGGACCGTTTTGCATCTGACGCACTCCCGTCCTACTTTCCCCTCATCAACCATTGCGTCGAATAACAAGTGCTCCATGAGAGAGAGAGAGAGAGAGAGAGGGAGAGAGGGAGGGGGGGCGCTGTTCCATACTTCTTCCTGTGCGCTCTTTTCTCCTCCTTTTCTCTTCTCTGTTCTCAGTCTCGGGGTTGTGCACACACAGGGCACAGGTTCGCCTTCTTTCGCCTTTCTACTACAGAAAAGCACATTACTGGCGCAAGATTGTTTAGGGATGCGGTAGGTATCTGTGTCTTTTTCCTTTTTCCTGATCCCCTCTAGCATTTTCCAGTGCAGAAAGGTATTATATTACACTTAAGAGTTCATTTTTAAATATTATATTTCAAAATTATTTGGTAGACTTTTTTTTAAACATTGGTTCACATTATTCTCCTTAGGTCTGAATGCTTATAATTAATTGTTTATTAATTGTTTTCATTTTGCTGTTGATGGTGACGTTGTTTGTTCTTGTGTGGGTAAGTTAAAAAAAAAAAACAACTCTCCTTATATGAGTTACTGTGTGATTAGTATATCATTGTAATTAGGCTACTGTAAAATTGCTACCCTGTTTTTAAGCATTAATTAACCACTTGAATCTTTTCACTTTGTGGCTCCTTGATACATTGCTAAATTGTAGGTGTTGTTTGGGTTAATTATATGATATTTGGCTTATGTGGGTCATAGTGTGGAGGTTATTCGAGAGCCTGTCAGTTTTGCTCTCAGTTAAAAGTTCAGAATCAGTCTTTTTAGAGAGTGGTCATCTGTTCTTGACATTTGAGAGTGAAACAACTTTACAAAGATTGCCCAGCTCTTCAAAGCTGTCCAAAAAACCTGCAGCCAAATTAATCTGTCCGAACTATCCACTGCTTGCATGTTTGCTCATGCAATCACAGGTTGTATTCCTGTGATTAACACTATGAAGACCTGTGTTTTCCCCGTTTTTGCGTCACTTCCATATAGTTACTTTGGATACAATAGATTTATTTCAGTACAATGGATCCTTATAAAGGGCAAACAAATCCAGATCAGTCATTCTAACTGAGTTAAACTAAACTGAGTTTTATTAGTATTATTATTATATGGCTAGTTATATATGTAACTTGGGTTGTGTGAACAATATAACTATCACAGTTGTCTCAGATCAACATGTATTCTAAACTAGTCACATGCATCATAAGCTCCACAGCAATATCTGGATGCTCTCATAGACCTTCATGGTAAAAACAAAAGATGCAAATACGACTGATGACATGCAAGACTGCCATAATGATTCATTACACAAGTCAGCTCCTCCTTCCATAAATAGGAAAACTGAAACTTATATTGTCATTTTTCCTCATTTATTATTTTTTCTCTTATTATTGTTTTAATTCATATTTTAATGTTTTTAAATTAACATGTGATTTGTCCCTCAAACTCGTGTGCCATATACACTATATGGCCAAAAGTTTGTGGACACCTGGCCATTACACCCATATGTTGGTCTTCTCGAAACTGTTGCCAGAAAGTTCGAAGCACACAAATGTCTTTATATGCTGAAGCATTACAGTTTGCCTTCACTGGAACTAAGGGGCCCAAACATGTTCCAGCATGACAATGCCCCTGTACACAAAGTGAGGTCCATGAAGATATAGTGTGCCATGGTTGGTGTAGAGGAACTCAGGTGGCCTGCACAGAACCCTGACTTCAACTTCACTGAACAGCGTTGGGATAAATTGGAATGCTGACTTTACCCCAGGCCTCCTCAACCAACATCAGTGACTGACCTCACAAATGCTCTTGAGGCTGATTGGACACAAATCCTCACAGCCACACTCCAAAATCTAGAACCCATTTGTCATGCCTTGTGGATAATAAATGCAGTCCGTTTTCTTTGCTGAAGAATGTCACATAAATCTTAGACAGTTCTAATCAAGAAAAGCACATATAATCTGGGTCTATATGTTAGAATGCAAAAAAAAGGACACGTCTACCTCAGTAAAGCACTATATCCTAATTCTCTTGTTCTTTCAGGGGAAAGAAAAAGAAAGGACTATATTACTGAAACAGTAATTTTCAGTAAGACTGTGTGCTGTGAGGTTAGAAAGGGTGGACAGGGTATTGTGAGGAATGGACGGATTGAGATTGAGAATGCTAGCAAAGCAGTAGACAAAGCTTCATTCCACAGTGTTAATGGCATGTGGAGAACTCATGTGCCGCATTTTATAGCACTCCATTGAGAGAACTAGCCATAATATTCAACTTTGCATATAAGGCCAGTGAGAACTGTCTCGTGGCCTGGTGTAGGGATACACGTATTATCTGATGTAATGACACTGTAACACTTCTCCTCCCTCCTATTTATTTCTTTGCTCATCTTTCTCCTCCTCTTCATCCTGATATGACCCTTTAGGAAATCCTGGCCTCTATCATTGACTTGCAGTTTCCCAAAGTCATTCAGTATTCTGTCTAAATGCTCCTGAGGTTTTTGGACTGTGCTTTGCTTCGCTTGCCCTCTGAACAAGCAGTCTGGCTCCTTTTCCCTTGGCTTATGGAAATGTGGTCATGGCTGTAGGCCATGCATTGAGAGCATTGGGGAGGAATGACTTTCAAGGAACAGAATTGCAGATCAAAGCTGACTGCCCCAATGCTCTCATTAACAATTTAGATCCAGACAATCTTGTAAATGCTAGACAGACTGAGAAAAAAAGATGGAGGAAGTGACACATTTTCTGAAATTGAGATAAATGGGGAGAGCACTGGCAGCTTGATTGTAACTTTAGGTGTGTCTCTCCCAGCATTTGGTTTTCCTTCATTTTCTCTGAGGCTTTCTGGTAACTGCTACTGAAAATTACATCTTCCTCTTTAATTTTCCCCCCAAGCCCAAGCTGGGCATTAAGTCCAAGATTCACTCTGGTGAGGATGACTATAACACACCCAGTTATTTTTCTGCTTAGAAGAGCACTTTCTCTCTCTTTTTTACTTTGTTAATGCCAGTTTCCAGTGCTCTCAGACACCCACTCTCTCCCTGCTGTCTACCCCCACTCTTATGACCTGGTTTGTCCACATCGTTTGTAAAGAGCAGTATGATGTCCTGAGGTTTTCATGCACAGAGTGTGGGTTACTTGGGGCTTTGTTTGAGCTTCATACAGATCCTTGTATCTGGCTTCTTAAACTTAAACTTCTTAAAAGCAGAAGTTATTAGTTTACCAATAAGGATTTGTAGTTAAAAAAAGGAAGCAGAATCATATTGAAGGATTTTTGTCTTTGATGTTGGGTGCTTAGGTGATTTCATAAAACCAGATTTGACATTTTAGTTCTATTAAAAAAAAAAAAAAAGGTTTACAAGACTTCAAGACTGCAAGAGACATAAAAAAAGACTGAAGAGTAGAGATTAGACTTCTATAATTACACTACATGCTACTATAATTATTATACACTGTTGTAATTATGCTGTACAGTATATTCATCTTCAATTTAAGTAAAGCCTAAATGGATGGAACTGTTTTTGTAAGTGTATCTTCTTCGTATACATAGAAATGTAGACAACTGTAATAATCTGAGAATTTACATACTGTACATGTTGCAATGCATGTTCTAAAATTATGACCCAGTATTTACCTTGGTATTTATCTATAGATTGTAATAACAAAACCTCAGTGATTTGAATCTGCTAATTTACATATTTGAAATCCCTTGTTTATGCAGGTTTATCTTACATGCATTTAAAACTAATTTTAAAAACATTGAACAAAATTGCATGTCCACCAGAGTTATGCCTGACCTGGTTTTCAAGCACTTCCCTTTACAGAATAACCATGCAGTTCATTTGCTTTTTACAAATGCAAGTGTACTCTGTCTAGCAGATGGTCCTTTCTTTCTTTATTTAATCCAGTCTTCTGTAGCAACTGCCCATGTCAGATTTAAATTGTCCCTCCTGACTAAATTAGATGTGTATATTAAGGATGCAAGATAAACTGATGTATTAATAGAAATAGATTTTTTTTAAAGAGAATATACATCTGAGCCAAATAACAGGTTAAGGACAGATAACTAGTTTCATCATCAGAATTCTGATCACACCCAAGAGCGCCAAAAGCCCACTGAGTCCTCGTTCATGCCAATTGGAATGCACACAAGGTTGCCAGGTCCATTATCCAGTAATCCCCGACTGCAGGATCAACAGTTTTATGTGAATGTGAAAATTACCGGAGACCAAAGCTTTCAAAGTAAAGCTAAACACATTAAATGAGCCAACATAAATGATAACTTTTCAGAATCTGCTTCTGTAAAGACCACACCTTATGAGAAGGTTTCTATAATGAATGTCTTGATCCAAGTGTTTGTTTCCCTGGGTTTTTCTTTTTTTAGGCATACTTATGTACAGTTCAATATTCCATTTCATACAATACAATGATTACATTATACAAGTTCGTCTTGATTTGTGTAAAATGCACTAAAGGAGATGAAGATTAGGAATTACTCCAATCTGGCAACAGTAAAGGACAAAGAACACACACTTAGTTTAGCTCTCTGTTCTCTCTTGCTCTCTCACTCTGGACACATGCATGTGAAAGCATGCTTCAGTTTCTTAAATGAAAACGTTATTGCAAACTAGAACAGAATCCAGGTTGATAAATGACAACTTAACTAATCAATGTTTGCATCCTTTGTCTTAGTCTGAAAAAGTGGATCTTATTTTGAAGTTCGGTTTTCTTTAAGTGACCTAATTATTCTTTACATTTTTTATATGTTCAGCAAAATTTGTTTCTGTTTTCATCCACAATAAGCAGGTATTACTTTTGCTATGAAAATGGTTTACTCTATTTTTGCTCTTCTCTCTTCCTTTCTCAGATCAATGATGTTCCTGTCTCTGCTGCTGTGTGCCATCTGTCCCTTTGTCCTGCTGTCCTCTGCTGTCCCTGTACCAGGAACAGGTGTGTCAACTCCACATACTGACTAGGCTATGATTAATGAGGCTCAATACATAATGCATGGGGGTGCATTATTTTACTATTTTACTGCTTTGCCTCTCCAGAGGCTGTAATATATGTTGAGGCTTCTCACAGTAGGTGCCAAAGTAAGAAGTTCAAGGTCAGAGCTGAATACTGTCATTTATCAGCTGCCTATTTGCTCAACTGATACTTTTACAGTCACTTGGCTAGATTTTCTCCAGCTTTGATGTGTCCACCAAATAATTGTTTTCTCAATACTTATGATTTTCATCTTGGATGTGTATAGTTTTTTTTTGTTACCTGTTTACATCAAATGGGTGTTTTGAGGAAGTGATGACAAGAATGGACTTATTAGTCATTTTCTGTGTTATCATATATCACGTTACATCATTTCCTCAGATGAAACCAGGCTCTTGCAAGTGATGATCCCCGACAGCCCTCCAGTGTCAGCCGTTTTGGGAGGATCCTTAACCCTGCATTGCCATGTATCACTGCCACCCCTGTCCTTCTTGGGCCGCTTTGCTGGGAACACCATGCCGCGGGTAAAGTGGAGCATGCTCTCCTCTGGACGAGAGACTGAGATCCTGGTAGCACGAGGGGAGAGGGTGAAAATCAGTGAGCCTTATAAAGGTCGGGCCACTCTGCCGAACTATGACTCCTCTCCAACTGATCTCACCCTCCGGCTGGACAGTCTGAGGCACAATGATACAGGATTCTACCGCTGTGAGGTCCAGCAGGGACTGGAGGATGCTCATGTTCTGGCTCAAATCAAAGTGAAAGGTAATTATCCTAAGGCAATTTACACCTTAAACACCTAAAAAGAATGTTGTTCATACTCTTGTTGGCCCAAGTAGAAAGCTTTTGTACAACCCCAATTCCCCAAAAGTTGGGACAGTATGGGAAAATGCAGTAAATAAATAAATAAATGTTTTTGTTTAAAAAAAAAAAAAAAGAGTCATTTGAAAATTCAATTCACCTTGTGGTATACTGAAAACACATTAACACATTATCTGATGTTTTACTTTATGAATTTAATTTATTTTTGAAAATATACACTCATTTTAAATTTGATGACTGCAACACACTACAAAAAACAGTTTACCACTGTGTAACATCACCTTTTGGACAGCAGTTAGTTAAGTTTAGCAAGTGGAATTTTCCCTAATTCATACATTATGCATTTCTTCAGCTGCGCAACTGTACGTGGCCTTCGTTGCCTTATTTTGCGCTTCATAATGTGCCACACATTCTCAATCAGAGTCAGGTCAGGACTGCAAGCAGGCCATGCTAGCACCCGCACTCTCTGCTTACACAACTATGCACTTGTAATCCGGGCAGAATGTGGTTTGGCGTTGTCCTGCTCTGGATGGCAGCATATGTTTCTCCAAAATGTCTTCTCTTTGGCCTGGAGAACACCATGGCTGTTTTGTCCAAAAACTATATGAAATGTTGATATCTGGCTTTTTCTTTGCATAGTAAAGCCTTAACTTGCATCTGTGGATGCAGCGGTGAATGGTGTGGTGTTGACATGACAAAGGTTTACCAAAGTATTCCCGAGCCCATGTCAGGATATCCATTACAGATTCATGACAGTTTTTAAGACAATGACGTCTGAGGGATCAGAGATCACACGCATTCAGAATTGGTTTTCGGCCTTGCCCTTTATGCATAGAGATTTGACCTGATTCTTTGAATCTTTTAATTATATTGTGCACTGTAGAAGGTAAAATGCCCCAAATCCTACAGATTTGTCTTTGGGGAATGTTGTTCTCAAAGTGTTGGATTATTCGCTGATGCATCTGTTGGCAGATTGGCGAGCCTCGACCCATCCTTGCTCTTGAACAGGGGTGGGCAATCTTATCCGGAAAGGGCCGTTGTAGGTGCAGGTTTTCATTCCAACCAAGACCGAGGGACACCTGATTCCACCTGTTTAATCAGCTGATCTTGGCTTTCAATAGATTCAAGTGTGGCTTCTGCTTGGTTGGAATGAAAACCTGCACCCACACCGGCCCTTTTCGGATAAGATTGCCCACCCCTGCTCTTGAAGGACTAGGCCTTTTTTGAAGGCTCCTTATACTATGATTAGAAGATTGCCTCACGTGTTTCACATCACCTTCTTATTTCAACTTTTCTCATCACTATTAGGCCTAAATTGCCCATGTCCCAACTTTTTTGGAACGTGTTGCATGCATCAATTTAAAAATAAACAGTTGATTTTGTAAAACATCAAATACCTTGTCTTTATATGTTATTTGATTAAATACAACTCAGCACACATTTAAAAATCACTTACACAATCAAGCTCTTTGTTTTTATTAGCATTTTCCATACTGTCCCAACTTTTTCAGAATTAGGGTTGTACTTCTGTACTTCATCAGACTTAGTAAACTGCACTGTATATCCTTGGCCTAAAACTAGTGTTATAACTGATACTATTAATTTTCAGAACACATTAGCTCGGTCTCTGCTTTCAACTTTTGATATCTGAATATCCTTAGGCGTTGTGTTTCACTATCGACATGCCTCCAATCGCTACGCATTCTCTTTTGGTGAGGCCAAGAATGCATGTGAAGACATTGGAGCTCAGATTGCCACTCCAGAGCAGCTTCTGGCAGCATACAACAGTGGTTATGAGCAGTGTGATGCTGGCTGGTTAGCAGATGGATCTGTCAGGTCAATGAATTACCATACAACAAATTTTGTCCTAACTGTGTTGCTGTTTAGCATGGTGATGAAAGAAGCATGATTAATCATGAATGCATTTCTTTTTCTGTGGAAAATATTAATATCTCAAAGCATTTTTGTATGTGTATACTCAGATACCCTATCCATACGCCTCGTGAGGGATGTTTTGGAGATATGGATGGCCTGCCAGGGGTCCGGAACTATGGCATGATGGAGGCCGATGAGCTTTATGATGTTTATTGCTACATAGAAAACATACATGGTAAATAATGCAATTTAGTTATTTAAAAAAATTTTTTTGCCTAGTTTCTATTTTGAGGCCATTGTTTTTTACTTCAGGCAAAGTGTTCTACGGATCTACCTCACAGCGATTCACACTGGCTGAGGCTAAAGCATATTGTGAACAACAGGGGGCACAATTAGCCAGTACAAGCCAGCTATACGCTGCATGGAATGATGGTCTTGATCACTGTAGCCCAGGTTGGCTAGCTGATGGTAGTGTACGCTATCCTATTGTAAACCCCCGAGAGCGGTGTGGGGGGTCTGAACCTGGCGTTAAGACAGTCTATCGTTACAGCAATCAGACAGGCTTTCCTGAGCCTCACACTCGCTATGATGCCTACTGCTTCAGAGGTAACAAATATGCCTTCATTTTAATATTGTTAGCAGTTTGTTATTATTAATTTTAATATTTTTAGGAGCAATTGCAAATACTGCTCATTTCTATTATATAGTATCTGAATTTCAGTGTTCTTTTTGTTTATATTTTCACAGCGGTCCTTAGTTCTCAGACAGACATTGGCCAGGACATTGTGACCTTAGCTGACACAGAGGAAGAGTTCAGTCTAGGTCATGTGACTCAGAAGACAGAAAGTGAGGCTCAAGGGGCTGTTGAGATTTTCTCATTCTCCAGTAAACACACAGTTAAGACAGAGGAGCATGACCCTACACCATCCCCATTTGATAAAGTTCATACAACCATTGCTAGCAGAATTATCCTCACCACTCCAGCAATATATGGACAGAAACCTGAGCCGACTCAGAGCTCCTGGCAAGAAGTGCTCATCAAGCCCATTGATTCTGAGGCAGTGCCAAAGATACACCTGGAACCCAGCTGGACTCAACCAAAGTCAGCAGAAGACCAAGATAAAGAGAATAGTACAGTCAATTCAGAAGTGAAGACACACGATCAGTTAATGCCAGACATCAACCTGGAGCTGGGTGAGCAAGTGGAATACAACATATTTGCAGAGAGTAAACCAAACACAACAACTGACAACATGGAGCCATTATATGAGTTTACGGAGAATGGAGTATCTGAATCCATGCCTGAGACCATCCTTGACAATCAAGGTGAAAGCCATGTGGATGAGCATTCCACTGTAATAGAAGAACAAGCAGGTAACTTCACTGTGGCATTGGAATCAGATGTCAGTCTGGACTTCAGAACTCAGACCACTTCTTCAGAAATTACTGAGGGCTCAGGAAATGAATTGACTACAGCATTCACTGAGAAGATTGGCCCCAATGTCACAGTGAGACAAGATGATTCGTATGAACGTTCATCATCTGAAGTCACCACAGAGAGTTCTTTGCTGGAAGATATAAGTCAACCAACAATGAGTAAGTGGAAATTTAAAAAATAATGCATTTCATCCTTTTTCCATTTGAGTAAAATATCAGTGACTTGGCAATTGTGAGTAAAACTAACGTTTTTGTATGCTTTGTTTCATGTTAACAATGTCACAATAATTCCTTTAAATGACTCAATGATTGCAACTGTTTTTAATGCTACTTCACAGGTTTTGAGCAAAGTCATGAGCAGACTGTTGCAACAGTCACTTCCAGTACTGTAGCTCAAGTGGAGCAAGAAACAGGACATACTTCAGCAGCTGAATCCCTAGTAGTGTCTCTTGGTTCAGCTGATAATGATGGTGATCATGAGTCAGGTGTGACTGCGATACCTGTACATTTTTCAGAGAAACAAACAGAACCCATTGATGGTTCTGGTGATGATGAGAATGTGCTACTGTTGACTCTTCTGACTGCACCGGCGCCTCACCTGTTGGGCACATCAATTTCCCCAAATGCATTAGTTGTGGAGGCTAGTTCCCCTCAGGAGTTGGACATTACTGTTCCAGAGATCAGTACTCCATCTGGCATCAGCATCATAAAGGAGGAGGTGAAGCAGTTTGAGCAGGAGAGGGTGGAAAATGCACCTGTCCTCCATCCCATGCCAGCAACACCACTGACTGAGACCAAGACAATGTCAAGCAAAGACAGCACTGGCCATGAAGATAACTCATCAGGAACAGACAACTCTTCTGGAATGGGATCTTTAGTCTCAGATCTCTCCTATCTCAATGCCACTCCCATCATACCCTTCAACTCCACATACCTGCTGAACATAACAGAGGTTAATGATACTGAAAATGTTCCCAGCACCACTCATTTTGCTGTGGCGGTTACACTGATCCCAGACATGACCCTGACACCAATTTGGGACCCTATGACCCCTCCCACCCCACCACAGGAGTTCCGGGCAGATGTGGAGCTCAGCAGTGACACTCCAGTAATCACAGATGATCCTGACTTCTCAGCCGAGTCAGACTCTACTGCAGCTCCTACCACTGAGAACCCTGAAGAGACCCAGAGTCTGACCTCCTCCGTGGCAACCAATGACCAGGAACGTGAAGATCAGGACCTGATTCCCACCACAGAATCTCCAAACAGCAAGGAAGAGGAAGAACTGACAACCCCAACACACCATACAACACCACCTCCCAGACTAACAGAGAGAGTGCTGGACAGAACAGGCAGATCAGGTATTAGAATTAGAATCAAGGATTTTTCCTTCTATAATTTAATATGTAGCTTAGTACTTTTAGTTTACTTTCACAACATACACTATCCATCCATCCATCCATCTTCTAGGTTACACAAAATATTTGCTGTCTAAATCACTGAAAGCTTCATCTAGATGCTTAATAAAAATTCCATTAGCATTTTCCTCTTCCTGAAATTGTTTCTTGAGTTAATTATAATAACCTCTGTAACTCCTTGTGGAAAGGAAGACAAAAAAACACATAACAGAGTATTAATAGCTGTGGGGATTGAGACATTTTCTTTTTTCAAAACATACATCACTTTTGTCACAAATCCTAACAGTTTTGTTCACATTTTCACCAACTATATAATGGTTCCACCTAGTGGACAAACCAACACTTAGCTCTACTTTCAGCCTGTCTTTAACTGCACACTATATACACATTTTAAACCAAACTAGTTCTGTACTAACATTAATTCTGCTGTCATACTGAGCATAACTATTCAGTTTAAAAATTGGAACTGTGTATTTTTAGATGACTGTTTGGAGAATCCATGTGCTAATGGAGGCACCTGCGTAGACATCGGTACTAGTGTCAGATGCCTGTGTCTGCCAACCTATGGGGGAGAATTCTGCCAAACTGGTGAGTTATGTATGATAATTTTTTTTTAAATGGTTAGACTTGTACTGCAAAAATCTCTGAAATTCAGACCGCATCCTAAGATGTAGAATATTGATAAGATCATCACTGTGAATGCTGATTTAATTGCCCTTCTTAGATCTGGAGCAGTGTGAGCCAGGCTGGGAAAAGTTCCAGGGCAACTGTTATAAGCACTTCTCAAAACGTCAGAGCTGGGAGGTGGCAGAGCAGCACTGTCGGATGTGTGGCGGTCACCTGGTCTCTGTTATGTCACCTGAAGAGCAATATTTCATCAACCGTAGGTCTAAACTGACTTAAAGAAATGCTTACTGTACCTTATGGACAATTCATATGGTTGTTCCTATTATTAGATACAGTGCTGTGAAAATTATTTTCTTCTGTTTTTGTGTATATCTCATACTAAATAGTTTTAGATCTTCAAACAAAATACAACATAAAATAAAGGAAACCTGAGTAAACACACAATACAGTTTTTATTTATGTATAAGTTTTTTTTATTGAAGCAAAAAAAAAAAGTTGTCCAACACCTATCACCAATGTGGAAAAACTAATTGCCCCATTAAACTTACATTCTGGTTGTGCCAGCTTTAGCAGCAATAACTGCAATCAAACATTTCTGATAACTGGACATCAGTCTTTCCCTTACTTCTAGGACTAGGATTTACTCCTATGCTTTGGATCATTGTCTTGCTGCATAATCCAGTTGCGTTTGAGGTTCAACTTAAGGACTGAAAATCGGATTCTCATTAAGGATTTTCTCTTAGAGAGGAGAATTCATGTTTCCCTCAATTACTGCAAGTTGCCCAGGCCCTGAAGCAGCAAAGCATCCCCTCACCATCACACTTCCACCACCATGCTTGACCGTAGGTATAATGATCTTTTTGTGGAGTTCTGTGTTTGGTTTATGCCAGATGTAACAGGTCTTTCAAACAGTTCCACTTTCGACTCATCAGTCCACAGAACATTCTCCCAAAAGGTTTGAGGATCATCAAGGTCTGTTTTGGCAAAATGTGGAAGAGCATTAATGTTCTTCTGGTTTAGCAGTGGTTTTCACCTCACCACTCTTCCATGGATGCCATTTTTGACCCATGTCTTTCTGATAGTGGAGTCATGAAATTTTATTGATGCAGTAGAGGCCTGTAGCTCCTTTGATGTTGTCCTTGGCTCTTTTATGATTTGCTGGATGAGTAGATGCTGTGCTCTTGGATGAAATTTGGAAGGTCGGCCTCTTGTGGGAAAGTTCACTACTGTGCTGAGTATTTGGAGATAATGGCTCTCACTGTGGTTCTTTGGCATCCCAGAGCCTTTGAAATAGCTTTGTAACCTTCCCAGACTAATGTATTTAAATCACCTTCTTTCTCATAATTTCTGGAATTTCTTTCAACTTTGGCATAGCATCTTACTGGTTAAGACCTTTTAACCAACTTCATGCTGTTGAAAAAGTTCTATTTAAGTGTTGATTTGATTGAACAGGGTTTGCAGTACTCAGGCCTGGTTGTGTCTAATCCAGCTGAACCCCATTATGAATGCAGTTCCATAGATTTGGGGAATTAGTAACTATGGGGCAAATACATTTTCACACAGGTCCAGTTGGTATTGGATAACCTTTTTGCTTCAGTAAATAACATTATCATTTAAAAACTGTATTTTGTGTTTACTCAGATTACCTTTGTGTTATCTTAGATTTTGTTTTAATTTCTGAAACAATTTGTTATAAGATATACACAAAAATCTGAAGAAATCAAATACTTTTTCACAGCACTGTATTAGTGACATAAAACATCAATTTGCTTTTACTATATTTTATATTAAGCTTATGGAACTGAATGTATATAAGATGGTGGATGGTTGAATTGGTCCAGACAGCAGTCACAAAAATTGTTGGAAGTATCCAGTAATGCACAAACACCCCAAACCATCCATTCTGTCTGCAAGAAACCACTGGCGCTTGATGATTCCTAAAAGGTCCTTTGAAGCCAGAGTTAGATGCAGTATTGTCTTTAGGCCTGAAAAGCATGATGATAATCAGGCATTTGCTATGTGACTCACATCCAGGCTTTCTTCCACAGATAAGTATAAGGAGTACCAGTGGACTGGTCTCAATGACAGGACCATTGAGGGTGACTTCCGCTGGTCCGATGGAAACCCGCTGGTAAGCTTTGTATGGCTCAAACTGTTACGGAATTGTAATGGTAACCCACTGGTGCAGCTTACAGACTTCTCTGCTAATTGCAGTGTGATGTTCTGGGAAAGGTGCTTGTTAACTGCTATTTCTATAGTCCGTTTTCCTCTCTGAAAGTGTTAGAGATTACAAAATTGGATTAAAACCCACATCCGGTTTTGTAGCAGTTTATATATTTAGACTTTTGTTTCTTCTATCTTCTTTCTCTTTATATTGTACTGTTTCCAAAACAGGAAAAACAGACAGTGTTTTTATAATACACAGATATACTGTATACATCAGTGCAAAGAGAATGGTAATAAATAAAGAGAGAATAATTAAATAAAGCTTCAGTGTACCCTAGCAGACGTTATATAGCTCTTGACTTCATCACATAAAAAATATGCATATAAATAAATAAATAAATAATGCACTTCTAGCTCAGTTGTAGGAGAGTAAACTGACTTTACTGGATATTGTCCTTTACCTCTGGTACCTCTGGTGCTCTGTTGTGGCAACAGGCTTTGCAGGGCTGTTCAGTCTGTATGTAAGGAACACCCTTTTCACCTAAAGTGTTTAGTAAACTTCTTTGGCATCCTAAGCACTACTTTCAAGTCTTCAAGCATGTACAATATCAGTGGGTGCTCACTGTTTGTCATATAGTCAACAATTAACATATAAGCCGATAGCCAAGGTCACATTGAAAGGTCAAATGCAGGAAAAATATAAACTTGCAAAACAGCTCAACACAGATTAAGGCTATGAATCGCATACAAAAGCATTCAATGAAGCCTTTGACATTGACTTCAGAACACTCACAAAAAGCTTTCAAAAATGTGTTAGCAGCATGCTGGTAAAATGGTTTCCTGAAAATCTGGGCTAGATAGCAACTCGTGGAGAATTGTTTGCTTTGGGCCAGGAACACAAATTAAAAAGGATGTCACATATTATTCTCCCACAGATTGACTCAGACATTCTTCATTTTATACATACCTTCACTGTCTTAGTTTTTAACATGCTTTCTTAAATTAGTGTTCTTAATCCATGGGCGTAGGAGCCATTATACATGGGGGGACATTTCAAAATCTAGGTTTTGCCCCCCCACTTTTTCCTAATCTCAAATTTTACTTCACACTGGCTGCCTGGCTCCGAGGATTTCTGTGTTGGACAGTCTCCAAGTGAATACATTAAACACTGTTTAGAAACATAATTCCATAAAAAAATTAACTTTCGTTGTAATAAGCTCAGGGGTCAGAGTCGAGTAGCTAGAGATTGCTGAAACTGTTTTCCTGTAGCCAAGCTTGACGAGAGCAAAAAGTGTCTGTCACTGCAAGGTAACAAGCAAAACCTGGTATAGATTTTCAGGGCGGTGGCTACTCTTACACAACAAAAGCGTCCTCCGCGAAGCCAGAGTGTGTGTGTGTGGGGGGGGGGGGGGCGTCCTCCGCGAAGCCTGAGTAGGGGGAGTGCCGTCATCCACGAAGCCAGAGGAAGGGAGACAGAGTGATGCCCATAATGGCGTCCGCTGTCTGGCCAAGGGGCTGGGGGGCGTCCTCAATGGAGCAAGGCTACAGAGCGACGTCCTCAGCAGAGCAAGGAAGCAGAGCGACGACCTCAGCAGAGCAAGGAGGCAGAGTGATGTTCGAAGAGGGACAGGGAGGATGGGAGATGGTTTTAGTTGGGTCAGTAGCCCCCTCCTCAAAAAAATTTTTTGAGGGGTTGTGTGTCAAGCAACTCCTGAGTGGCTCTGACACAACTTACCTTCCCTTGTTGCTCCCACACCAGGAGATTCCTCTCTAGGAGGGCTTCCTGGGCAGCAAAAAAATCTACTGCATCCATCTTTTAGGTCAAGCTTTCCGTCATGTAATTGAAGAGGCAGCGGATGCAAGTGCAGATTTATTAGTAAAAAAAAAAAAAATTTAAAACCTAAAGCAGTGAAACATGAACTAGGGACATAAACACTGGAACAAATGCAAACTGACAGACGAGGGGTATGGCTGTGGAACACAAGATTACACAAATGTACAAAGACAACAACAGAAGCTTGATAGTGAGGTGCTCAAAGGCTACAACATAAATAAAGGTGCTAATGAGGGTGAGAGTAGGCACAGGTGAGCGTGATTAGGACATATGATGGGGTCATGTGATATGCTGGGGTTGATGGGTAATGTCGTTCAGTGCGGATTTTGGCATAACCATGACAGTTCTTAAAATAATGGCATAAAATAATGTGCCACCTACGTCACTCATGGCATCAAATTGTTAGAAAGTTTATTACCTGCTTGAAGAATCTTAAGATCCGTTTTTCCTCAACAAAAGCATAGCTGTTACACCAGCTTTTAAGTTTAGAGGCCAGCTTATGTACAGGGCAGAGAAGGGGGAGAGAGGAAAATGTATTATTATTATTATTATTATTATTATTATTAAACACGTTAAGCAGCCTGAGCCTGGCCATGGTGTGCTTTGAGATACACATACAGTGTTCTTAGACCATACCGAGAAAAAAGGGATGAAAAAAAGAACATTAAAATAACAAATGGTCCTAAAGTCAGAGATAAAGAGATAAAGAATAAAGAAAAGTGTGTGTGTGTGTGTCGGCGTGCTAGAAATACAAGTCACTATACCCTTATTTGACCTTATTTCTAAGCGTGTGTGATTACCAGACAGGCAAACAAAAGTGGCAACATGGTAGCGGATTTAGCTGACAATACTGGAAGTAATTAGAACAGTATGGTATTATACACCACTGGTTAGTGGTTTTAATAGTGAAAGACAATTATTAAATCAATGAGTAGGCTTACCTGACCACACTGTATTTGTTTTTAATTTGTCTCTATTTTAACAGTTACAGCTTTGGCATCTGACAGTTTTAATGTGCTTTGCTTTTGCTCAGCTTTGACTATGGCTTTTAGTGCTGTAACATGGATTAATTTGGAGTGGAAAAAAATATTTGTTGCATTGATTCCGTAGCCAGACTTGCTGTTTTGTGTCTGCTTGCACATCCAGCTTGTATCCTAGTAAGTGGAGTCACTGTATAAAAGTGCAGTATTTCTTGGCACACACACAGTACAGTAATATAAAAATAATATAATTGATAAAAAAAAATATATTAGAGCAGTATATGGTTGATGGTAATTTATTTTAATTGTTTTATTTTTATTGTTACATGTTTAACAATAGAGTTCACAAAATGGCTGCCCAGGAAATGGTTCCTCTTTTGCCTTGGTAAAAGTGTCAGAAAGAGAGAGAGGGGCGGGGAAACGGAATTGCACAGCACACCTTAGGCAGTGTCCTTAGGCAAGAACATGTCTGTATGTTTTGAGCTGTTCATTGACTTATCAAAGCAAGATAACTGGTTAAACTACTAATGACAGGTTTCTCTTCACATTCAGGGTAAAGTTGTGTAACCATTGTTTAAAAAAAAAAAAAAAACCCTTGACTGTGAAACATAATTTTCATAGTTTTCCTATGCGGAGAAACAGGAGGGAGGCAATACAGAGACACTGAAATACTTGAGTTTCCCAAGAGACACAAACATATTACTTGCTGAAGCATGCACACCCCTTTGTACATCACTCTGTTTTACACTCTGCCACACTATTTCCACTTTATGTAATCTTATATGTCCAGTATATACAAACCCTGTTTTGGCGTATCTGGTGCCCATTTTTTTTTTTTTTTTTAGGTGGGATGACAATAGAACCTAATTTTTATTTGTCTCCGGTAAAGAGAGAGTCAGTGTGGAAAAAGCTTGGCATTAAAGCATTACAACTACAGTGTACCTTTTGGGGCAGTGATAAGTCACGAACAATTTATATTTTAATGATGTGCGCAAACATGAAAATGTGATCATATTTAACACAAAAAGTGTTAAATATGATCACAAACACTGGCACCCTCTTTTGCTAACATTTATTTTATCCAGTTTTTCTTTCAGTTAGTAACAACCATTTGAAAAACTCCAAACACAACTGAATGAGGAATTCAGTGCTCTTGACTAGTGTGGTAATAATGGGAGCTGAGAGAGAGAGAAAAAAAAATGTGGAATATCTGTGGGTCTCTGGAAATTGAGTTGGGAAACACAGGTGTAATGCAGAGTAGCATTTGTCTTTTGCCTTCTTCTCAGTTTCTTCAAGCCTATCAGTCATGCTGCATTTGAGGCAAAGTTGCAACTTTCATGCATACAACTGGTAAAAACATGGGTGTAGGAGACAACACCAACCCCCACCCCCCACACACACACATTTCAAAATCTAGTTTTTGCCATCCCACCGTTTAGCTATGGCTCGTTGAACCTGTTTTCCTGTAGCCAAGCTTGACGAGAGCAAAGTGTCTGTCACTGCAAAGTAACAAGCAAAACCTGGTAGGAATTTTCAGAAAGGTGGCAACTCTTACACAATGAAAGCAGAATTGATTCATTTGGAGATGACTCGAATATTCTGTGACTATCCGTGGGGAAAAACCTCGTGTCCTGAGGGGAGGGCGGTTACGACACAGCATTCATACACTCTTGAGCACACTAACATATAGATGAAAGATTTACCACTTTGTATTTGAGGTTGGATATCGTAGATATTTCAGCCCATGGAATTGCTGATTGTTTGCTGGCTTTGATCAACAATTTTGTTGTCAAAATAATTATTTAGCATAAGAAACTGTCAAATATGCATAAGTTTGAAAGCGAGCTAGCACACAAATTGTGTGTATGTGCCATTTCTACATGTCCATAAACGATGTAATGGTAACATTAGGCAAAATGTTCAGACAGAGATGAGCATCATACAATATTTTAAGAGGAACAGGACAGAGGAGGATGAACGAGCTTGGTAAGTTGTATGGATAGCTATCAGTTAGCTAGCTAGTTCAGGTCACACTGTGTTGGATGTTTGGTTCCATCGTATGATGATTAGTTCCACTGTTGGTGAGATGGAGCTATGTGTTGGAGAATGAATGTGTGTTTTCATGTTCTGATTCTGGAAAACGTCACCATGGTAGGACAGTGCTGCTGCATCAAGAACTACCACAGTAGGTCGCATTGTCATCCAGCAAGAAAACTGGACAATGAAGGGTTACGGTTAGGATTAGGCCAACTCGCCAACAGAAACAGCAATCCTCGCAGGATGGCAACCACAAATCAACATGTACTGTGGCTAGCTACATTAATTAGCAGCTGAACAACTGTCCGTTTGGAGTTTTTTTATATATATATATATATATATATATATATATATATATATATATATATACACACACATACATATATACACATACATATACACATACATACATACATACACACACACACACACGCACACACACACACACTGTATCTCACAAAAGTGAGTACACCCCTCACATTTTTGTATATATTTGATTATAACCTTTCATGTGACAACACTGAAGAATTGACACTTTGCTACAATGTAAAGTAGTGAGTGTACAGCTTGTGTAACAGTGTAAATTTGCTGTCCCCTCAAAATAACTCAACACACAGCCATTAATGTCTAAACCGCTTGCAACAAAAGTGAGTACACCCCTAAGTGAAAATGTCCAAATTGGGCCCAAAATGTCGATATTTTGTGTGTCCACCATTATTTTCCAGCACTGCCTTAACCCTCTTGGGTATAGAGTTCACCAGATCTTCACAGGTTGCCACTGGAGTCCTCTTCCACTACTCCATTACAACATCACGGAGCTGGTGGTTATTAGAGACCTTGTGCTCCTCCACCTTCTGTTTGAGGATGCCCCACAGATGCTCAATAGGATTTAGGTCAGGACACATGCTTGGCCAGTCCATCACCTTCACCCTCAGCTTCTTTAGCAAGGCAGTGGTCGTCTTGGAGGTGTGTTTGGGGTCGTTATCATGCTGGAATACTGCATACTTATCATGCTCTGCTTCAGTATGTCACACCATGGAGTAACCATGAATGCCAACATGTACTGTGACATACTGAAGCAGAGCATGATCAGTATGCATTATTCCAGCATGATAATGACCCCAAACACACCTCCAAGACAATCACTGCTTTACTAAAGAAGCTGAGGGTGAAGGTGATGGACTGGCCAAGCATTTCTCCAGACCTAAACCCTATTGAGCATCTGTAGGGCATCCTCAAATGGAAGGTGGAGGAGCACAAGGTCTCTTACATCCACCAGCTCCATGATGTCATCATGGAGGAGTGGAAGAGGACTCCAGTGACAACCTGTGAAGATCTGGTGAACTCCATGCCCGAGGGTTAAGGCAGTGCTGGAAAATAATGGTGCACACAAGAAATATTGACACTTTGGGCCCAATTTGGACGTTTTCACTTAGGGGTGTACTCACTTTTGTTGCCAGCGGTTTAGACATTAATGGCTGTGTGTTGAGTTATTTTGAGGGGACATCAAATTTACACTGTTATACAAGCTGTACACTCACTACTTTACATTGTAGGAGTGTCATTTCTTCAGTGATAATCAAATATTTACAAAAATGTGAGGGGTGTACTCACTTTTGTGAGACACTGGGTGTGTGTGTGTGTGTAATATATATATATATATATATATATATATATATATATATATATATATATATATATATATATATATATATATATATATATATATATATATATATCAATTGGTGACCACCTGTGTTTTACAACTATTTAACCAATAAAAAGTATTTAAACAGCTTGTGACTAAATCTCCCCGCCCCAGTCTGAGTATTCTCAATCTTCTTTCAGTGCAAATACCCTCTTACAACCACACTAGTTGTAAGACACTAGTACATTCACATTTATTCATTTAGCAGATGCTTTTATCCAAAGCGACTTACAAATGAGAAAATACAAGCAAAGCGATATATCAAAGCGAGATACAAGCAAAGCGATATATCAAGCAGAGAACAATACAAATAGTGCTACCATGCAAGATTTATAATTTAGTTCTAGAGACATCTAGTACATTCTTTTCTCAAAAGTCATTAAAAATGACTTTATTTAATAAAAATAAAAATTTTCAGGGGAGCATGCCCCCGAACCCCCTATGCATGCAAGATGACTAACTTTGGCCCATCATTATGGTGCTACCACTATAGTGGATATTGTCATTTTCACAATCATTTTCTCTTTCTTCTCTGCCTTAGCTGTATGAGAACTGGTATCGTGGTCAGCCTGATAGTTATTTCCTATCAGGAGAGGACTGTGTGGTGATGGTATGGCATGATGATGGGCGCTGGAGTGATGTGCCCTGTAACTACCATCTGTCCTACACTTGCAAGAAGGGCACCAGTGAGTATGCCAACCAGTGAATTTGCTCATAACACTTTACATGAGGGAGTTTGTCCCTTCAAATAAATGAACATTCAGTTTCAATTCTTCAGGGATAAGGGAGTATGCATAGTATGCATACTGATCCTGACAAGGAGTTTAAAATGCAAATTCTATGAGCACATTGTTCTAACATTGCTTGGTCACCTAATTTCAAACAAGTTGTGCACTTATGTGTGTGTATGTACGTATGTATGTATGTATGTATGTATGTGTGTATATAAAATATATATATATATATATATATATATATATATATATATATATATATATATATATATAAAAAATATATATATAGAGGGGTGTGTGTGTGGGTCCTCCACTAATATTGGCACCCTTGGTAAATATGAACAAAGAAGGCTGTGAAAAATTGATTTATTGTTTAACCTTTTGATATTTTGTTCAAATAATTCACAAAAATACTCGCATGGATAGCAAATAATTGCATACAAAACACAGGTTTATCAAAAAATCTTTGTTAAATTTAGGTGTGCAACAGATTTTGGCACCCTTTTAGTCAATAATTTGTGCTACCTCCCTTTGTCAAGATTACAGCTCTGAGTCTTCTCTCTGAGTCTTCTCCTATAATGCCTGATGAAGTTGGAGAATACATGGCAAGGGATTTGAGACCATTCCTCCATACAGAATCTCTCCAGATCCTCCAGATTTCGAGGTCCACGCTGGTGGACTCTCCTCTTCAGTTCACCCCACAGGTTTTCTATGGGTTTCATGTCAGGGGACTGGGATGGTTATGGCAGGACCTTGATTTTGTGGTCAGTAAACCATTTTTGCATTGATTTTGATGTATGTTTTGGATCATTGTCCTGCTTCAAGATCCAACCACGGCCCATTTTAAGATTTCTGGCAGAGGCAGTCAGGTTTTAATTTAATATCTGTTGATAGTTGATAGAGTCCATGATGCCATGTATTTTAACAAAATGTCCAGGTCCTCTGGCAGAAAAAACAGTCCAAAAACATTAAAGAGCAACCACCATATTTAACCGTGGGCATGAGCTACTTTTCCATATGGCTACCTCTCTGTGTGCGCCAAAACTACCTCTGGTGTTTATTGACAAAAAGCTCTGTTTTGGTTTCATCTGACCATAGAACCCGATCCCATTTGAAGTTCCAGTAGTGTCTGGAAAACTGAAGGTTGTTTTTGGATGAGAGTAAAGGCTTTTTTCTTGAAACCCTTCCATATAACTTGTGGTGATGTAGGTGACTTCGAATCGTAGTTTTGGAGACTTTCTGACTCCAAGATGCAACTAACTTCTGCAGTTCTCCAGCTGTGATCCTTGGAGATTTTTGGCCACTAGAACCATCCTCTTCACAGTGCGTTGAGACAATCTAGACACCTGTCCAGTTCCAGGTTGACTCATAATATTTCCAATTGACTGGAACTTCATTATTGCCCTGATGGTGGAAATGGGCATTTTCAATGCTTGTGCTATTTTCTTATAGACACTTCCCATTTTGTGAAGCTCAACAATCTTTTGCCGCACCACTGTATTCCTTGGTCTAACCCACTGTTATGATGACTAAGGGAATTTGACCCATGTGATTCCTCATATCTATGCCTCTGGTTGAACAATTTCCCGTTCCTAGTCACCTAGGTGTACTAAAAAAATGTAAAATATCAACAGGAACATACTTCAAAGATTTTTTTTTTTAAAAAACCTGTTTTGTTTGCAATTGTTTATCAATGAGAGCAGAATATTTTTATAAATTAATTTAACAAAAGATCAAAATAATAATAGTATAGTAATTTTAGTAATTTAGTTTTTTTTTTTTAAATAAATTTTATTTTATTTTATTTATTTTTTCTCAGCTGCATGTGGCCAGCCACCTCTTGTCTTGAATGCTAAGCAGTTCGGTGAGCGACAAGCGCGATATGTGATTAACGCTCAGGTGCGTTACCACTGTGAGGAGGGTTTCCTTCAGCGACACAAACCCATCATCAGGTGCCAAAACAATGGACGGTGGGAGGAGCCACAGATCACCTGTACACCACGTAAGAAACTTTCACCAATGATGGCTACTATTTTTGGCTACTATTGATAAGATTATGTATGGATGAGTAGGAATGGTTTTTAATGACTCTAGTAGCCCAATAATAAAATTTTCTTTCCTCTCTTTACACCTCAATCTGTTCATCATTGTGCAAAATTACATGTATTGTGTACTTTATGTATTGTGTGTTAGTAATGACTTCTGCCTTTTTTCTTTTTTTTTTCAACAGAACCAGTGGATTTAAGTAGAAAACAAGTTACATTGCCTTCTGCAAAGAACTAGGAAGCCACAGAAAATGCGAAACCACAGTGATGGAGCTTTTAAACCAACCAGCTTCTTTGTTTTTTCTTTCTATGCTCCATTACCTTTCCTTTAAGAGACCTGCATTACTCATCAGTGTCAGTGTTTCAATCAAAAACACTGTTGTACATCACACTTGTATTGTGCTACTCCATTCATCAGCTTATTTCATACGTTTTTCTCTTTTCTGAAGGAAATGACACTGAATTACTTATTTTGTAATTCTATGACACAAAAAGCATAACTTTCACCCAACCAGTAAGTTACTACAGAACACATTTTCCAAACAATAGCGGTATATATTAAAGCACTAGCAAAAATTGCAAAATGCAAATGCGACTTAACCCCATCCTGGTCTGAATTAAACTGATGCCACTGTCTCATAATGACTTCATTTCATCCCACTGATAGTTCTCATTACTGCCACCAGTAGGCAGAACAACATGGCCAGGGTGAATGGGAGCTCAGAAATGAAATAACCCATTGCTAAAATCAATCCGATGAGAAATAGAAAAGGTAACAGCTCATCTTCAGTGACCCATTTGTTTATTAGTAGCCTTTGACTGTTACATCCTCACATTCACAGAACCTGATATGTAATCAAAACCATGCCTTTAGCATCAAATTGGATTTAAAAATATTCATAGATTCTATAATTTACTCTAAGTAAACATGGAAAAAGAGGGTTAGCAGTGGCAGGCCCTGGCTTACTTCACTTAAACCCAGCAGTGGAAATAAGGTTAATAATACTCTCTGGCTGCTGTCATTCTGACATTTGTACTCAGTAAAACCTGTGTTCCTCAGCCATGTAGAATATGTTTATAGTCAACCCAATTGGTGTTTAAGAATCAATTTCCAGTATTTCATCACACCTTTCAGTTAGGTAAAGCGCTGACCAAGAATCATCAAATCCAGCATACAGATTCCCAGACAACATGCTAGTTTTACTGTGGTCTTGTATATCTCTTGATTGAGAGCCTCAATTTTTACAACACCAAAAACTGCCTTGACATTTCAGTATCCAAGCTTCAAGAGAACAATAAGCCCTTTATTGACTCTTTAAGAAAACAAGCATCCTTAGATACAGTGAGATATAATAAATTTATTAAAGAAAATTCCTATGTGTGGATTAATTTGTGCCTGGCTGTGAAACACAAGCTTTACATTTTCAAGTAATTTGGTGCTCAGTTTTTTCAGGTCTCTTATTTGCTCTGGGGAATAATCAGTACTTTATGAAAGCTGTTCCCAACGTCATAAGAACTAGCTATGTTTTTCTGTATTCTGCATTTTTGGTGACATTACATACTGGTTGAGTGTACATATCTTTCTACTTTTAATAATTTTAATGTCTCATTGTTCTTCAGAAATATTTGATTAAGTCTACTGAAAATCAGATTCATAAGACAAGACAAAATTGTCTAATTCGGTATAAGATCCACTATGCTCACTAAACATGGGAAAATAATGTCTAGTAAAGTTAGTTTTTAGGCTTACAAAATTAAGACTATTGGATGTATGTTACTGAATCTAATTGGCTGTCAAGCATAGATCAGCGAATGTGTTACTAATACACTAATCGGTGCCACTAGGTCCATCATTTAGTACTTTACTGATTTTGTACGCAAATCTTTTGTGGTAATTTATTTTGTGGCTTGGTTTTTCCATTGGGAAATATAGTATGGAATAAAGCCTGGAAGAAATTAAACAAAGACTTCAATTACTAACTTCACAAAAATTGCCATAGGCATTTTTATTTATCTGCTCATTTTGTCGTGTTTAGGTTTAATAAAAAAATAAAAATAAAAAAGTGAAGCCATCTGGTATATGGTACCATACTGCTACAATTTGTAGGATTCTGTGTTTGTTCTGGAGTTTTATTTAAAATAATACTAATACTAATAATAATAATAATAATAATAATAAACACATTTTACTAACAGTATCAACTATACAGTCTTTTGACCTTATGTTGTTATTTTAGTTCATTTAGCAGTAAGTCCACACATAAGGCATATAAGTTCATTCATAAAAGATCTACATATTAATGAGCATGTTAAAGCATGTTAGAACTACAAAAGTGTTTTTATATTATTCACAAAATTTGTTTAAGAATTATCTGCTGATGTAGAACTCAATTATTAATTCAATTATTTACACACTATTGTAGGAACACCTTTAAACAGTATTCTGATCTAAAAAAATTTATTTATTTTTTTTTAATCCTACATTCCCACTGAACAAATCAAGTCTTGTAACTTGGCACCATATCATGTCAAAACATTATCTCATATTGCTGAAAGGAAAATAATAATAATAATAATAATAATAATAATAATAATAATAATAATAATAATAATAATTCCCAGTGTGCATGAGAATTGTTACAGTGGCACCTGCAGACTTTTGTCTTGTACCAGGGTAGACCTTAAGTATTTGTAATCATTTATCCCTGTAACAATTATTTACCTGTAACAATATGCCCCATAGAGACTAATGCTCTTTTTAGGGAATCCAAAACTGTGAACCCCTGGATGTGTGATTCCTCCACATCGCTCCTTAGGGATAATGATGGGAAAGCGCACACTACCATCGTCTAGCCAGCCTCCATCACAGCGCTCCAACCCCAGAAACTTCCAGGAGGAGTAGAGTTGTCCCACACGGGCCAGACTTGCTCCTTTCTCCTTACATGCACGAGCTGCTTCCAAAAAATTTAGTGGCCCTGGGACATAGAACACTGAACCTGCATGAATGGGAAAGTAAAACGAAACAGTTCAAATGAAGAGGTGGAGACTTACATACATTCACTTAAAAAGAACAACAACATACAAATAATCATAAGGGAGTTCTCTACTATGTCACATTATTCTGATGACATTTTGTAGCTGCCAATATTACACTGGCATAGCAGGAGCTCAAATGTCACAGCAGAAACAATTTCACTCCAGCAGACTCTCTCCTATCTACTCAAACAACAGTGTATTGTTTTCTCCTCTTCCGTTCTTTACTGAGCCCACCATACCTCCCAGCACGGGTTCCTCAAGTTCATTTCTGTGGGCACATTTCAAAAATCACTACTTCATAAAAGGCCTAAACAGACACTGGACAGAATAATTATTCAGGCCGAGTGATAAAAAATATATTGAGATAATTAGCACCTAATTTTTTTTTCCGTGGACACCTGCGCCTTTCTTGCTGTAACACCTTTAACTCACTATCAAGCATTTTGTTATAGTAGAGACATGCACATTAGAATTAGTAAAATAATCTGTAGAGCCATGTATTTACTGACCCTCAGTGGTAGAGGTAAAGCAGAAGGCATCGTAATGTTCCTTGGTCTTGTGCCGGGGTCCATAGCTGCGGATCCCTGGAGGAAGATCTTTCCCACAAGCTGGCCGAGGATTCAGAATGGGGTAGTTGACAGTCCCATCATTTAACCATCCAGCATTACACCACTCCAGACCTTCTGTCCATTCTATACATTGTATAAACAATGGATGAAAGTGCTGCAATCATACATCACTCTAATTTTTGTGAGAAAATATTACTATAGCTATTTTCCTTTCTAGTAGGTTAAGCTTGTGTTTTGAATTGTGATATGGATATTATTGCTTTACATGTTAGATAAAAGTTGTTACCCATGTAAAGCTGTGTGTATGTTGCCAGTGTTGCATCCTGCTTTGCACAAGCATTTTTGGCTTCTAAGTAGGAAAATTTGTAACGACCATGGCTGCTTTGATAAGGAAATACCACCCCTGCAACATAATCAGTGTTGTATATGGTTATTGTCAAAAGAAGGCAACTTCTTTTTAGCATATGTGAGGCATTGAGACACTAGATATTTACAATTTGCTTTCCTGTACCTTCAATGCTTAGAGTAATGGTGACACTCTCTTCATCGATGCCATTGATCAGTTCACACTGGTAGAGACCACAATCTTGGAGTTCCAGCTTGATGAGGCGGAGAGAGATGTCCAAAGCATGCATACGTCGAAGACTTGCTTTAGACTGCCATGTGCCATAGTACTTAACCTCATGCCCATTACTGATGAGAACAATATTTTCCACTCCTGTATGAAGAGGTTCAACTTTACTCCACTTGACTTTGTAGTGAGAAGGTACAGTCCTCAGAACACATGGCAGGGTTGTGTTCTCTCCTCGGCGTGCTTTTATCCCAGCATACACTGGTGGTTCCATAAGATATTGCAGCTCTTTATCTTTGTCTGAAATATTATTTTCATAAGAAGTAACAAACAAAAAAGCATTTGACATTTGACAATGCAGCAAAATTAGGAATTTATATTTCAACAAGTGCCATATGATTCCAATGAGCTTTAGAATTACCTGTATTGTGGTAGGGATTAACTGCATCAGTCAAAAAGAGAAGACTGGTAGTCACCACTATAAAAGCTGCACAGTTCATAATTAAGTGTACCTTTTCCTGTCTGAAAAACATTTCCTTTAGTGGTTGCAAATCAACAATATCCACATTCAGTCTAGTGGTACCTAAAGTCCACACAGTATACTGTTTTGCAGGTTCCAACACAAGCAATTTACCTTAGATGTGATTTATAAAGTAATTAAATTATAATTATCTACATTTAAATCTATTTTAAGTCCAACGTGTAGCTAGCTTTTTATGCAAAGTGCAATTAACACGCATTGATTACAGCTACTTTTGATGTTACACTAAGTACCGATTTAGCAAAGAGAAATAGAATGAAAACTAATCAGAAAATTGTATCAAACCTGTTATGCCTTTTGTCTTCTGTCTCTCTTCTTTTAAAATCTTAAATTAAAAGGGTTCATACTTTTTTTTTATTTGCTTGTTGATCTGTTGAGCCACTTATACAGTTTAGGATACGCTCGCTCGCTCACGCTCTCTCTCTCTCTCTCTCTCTCTCTCTATCTCTATCTCTATCTCTCTCTCTCTCTCTCTCTCTCTCTCTCTATCACAGTAGACTGGTCCATCCCCTCTGTTCCAGATGTTTCATTCAGACAGACACCCATTGTTCCTCACATCTCTTCTCAGAACTTAATAAAGCGACCAAAAATACAAGTTAGTGAATGCAAGCCAACAATTGGCATTATTTAAATATAATGAAATGCAATAAAATAATTTTATTATAAAACAATTTGTTTTGTTTTATATTCATTCATTCATCTACAGTAAGCGATTTTTCTGGATCTGGGTCACGGTGGATCCAGAGCCTACCCTGGGAACACTGGATACAAAGTGGGAGCACACCCCATATAGGACATCAGTCCACTGCCAGGCACCATTCATGCACATTCACACACTCATTCATACCTACAACCACTATAGCATAGCCAATCCATCTGCCAGCTCTGTTTTGGAAGGAAACCAGAGAACCTGTAGGAAATTCATACAAACACAAGGAGAACTCCACACTGTCAGTAACCTGCTCAGGATCTCAGAGCAAAGTGACATACCAAATTGATGACAACCAGCTGTGTTTAGTCAGGCAAAAGAATCTAGAAATACATTAGAAAACTGCTGCACTTTCTTTTTCTAATTAAAGATCTCGGTATTGTATTTTGATAAAAACTGAGTCCTGATATGACAAGACAGCAATTAATATATGACACCATTATGTTTCATTGCAACACACCATGAAGCCTCTTAATTTTTAAACATTTTTGAAGACTTTAATCAAGGTCAAATAAACCCACAGCAAGATAAACAACAGACTTTTGACCATACAGCACATCTCTAGTAATGAATTAATCCCTAGAGAGTACATTTAGATCTGAAGATTAAAACTTTAGTAATTGTTATTAAAGAATGTAAGTTTAGTAGACAGCGGAATCTCACATATAGTTGACATGTACACTATTACTATTGCTTTATTAATCACAATAAGGACAGCTTTTTTTTCTTTCACTGAAGACCATTCAGGAAGAGTTCTGATTCAGGAAGTAACATACAATAATCACATTGTCATCAGCGTCTCTTTCCATCCGAAAGACAACAGCAGATACACAATGCATAAAAAAGGGCTGAGATAAATTCTAATAATGAGATTCCACTGCTTCCTTCTGGCCTTCTTCATTGTGCTAATTCATCAATAGGATCCTTTCTAAGCCTGCAGTTAGCATTCATAAAGGCATGTCTAGGTGACAGCAAGCTCTTTCTCTCTTTTATTTATTCCTTTCTCTCAGTGTCTCTCATTTCTCACTGTGCTTGTGTGAGTTGCTCAAAAATGAAGCTGATGTGTTCGCTCATACAAAAAGAGGATATGTAATAGAATCTTTATTTTGGGGTTCAGTGGGAAAGGTCAAAGCCAAACCAAGACAATCTTACTATCAGTGAGTAAAAATGAAACTAGGACTGTTTTGTCAAAGACCAGCATTTCTCATGATATCAAATGTGATTTCTGAGGTTGATGGTAAAAGCTCTGTAGCATCTACAAGCTTTGTTCCCATCTATTATCAGTAATGGTAGCAGGGTAGAACATGCTCTGAATTTGTTGGGATATCACTTTCTATGTAGAACCTGTTTAGTGGCTTGGTAAAATGAAACTGTCAAAAATTATTTAGTTGATTTCACTAAAGCTTGAAATCTTATGGGCACTGCTGCTTTTTGTTCAATATTCTGTTTAATATTCATATGAAAATAAATTGTAGCACTTGGCTGATTCGGACTGACTAACAAAAGTATTCTGCCTCAAATCTGAGCAATATTGTTTCTGTAGTAACACATTATTCGTTTAATTATCCAAAAATCCACAAATGGACATGGAAGTGTGGTAGGATTTGAGCATACAGGTTGATTTGGACTTGTGTAATTTAATGTCCCAGAAAACACATTAAGGCTCGGCACATATTCTAGATAAAGTGCAGAAGTATATTTAGCCTTGTATATTTAACCCCAACTATATTTAACCCCAACTGCAGAGTTCACTTTAAGATTATCAATTCTGCTCCTGACATAAGCATCTGTAAAACTTGACATTTACCTAAAGGGTAACTGCTGTGCATAACTTTAATGTCATGCTGACGCCTACCATTCCATTTTAATCAACTATCCACTTAAATGTTTGTGCCATAGTTGATTAGGTTACCATGTAATCTGAGATGCGGCAATAGCAGATTGTTTTTTGTACAACCTAGTTCGCATCAGATAATCTATTATGAAAATCTGCAATAATGTAAAATAAATAAATAAATAAATAACATAACATAACATAACATAACACACTGTTACAAGTCTGATTGTTCAGAAGGCTATACATTGTACTGAAATATAACATAAATGTTCACTTGTGACACAAGAGCTCAAAATTCCAGCTATATCAGAATGGCTTTAGTGACAAACTCTCAATCATAAGTTCAAATTTGAAAGTTTCAACTTTCAACAAGATCTTTACTGATGTTCCTTAGCTGATGTTGTGTTTTGATTGTTGGTCTGTATAGAATAGAATGTAAATTCGTCGTCTTTGTTTCACTGAGGATGCATCCTTTTTTACCTACAACTCTGTTTCTTATATATAATATTAGATGGATTTTTTTGGCATAAATATGAATGAATGAGTTATAGGACATGTGACTTAATGAGTAGGTCACCTGCTCTATCAGTAATCTCAAACTGTCATTCCCTATGCTGTGCTGCTTTTGACACAGATGCCATTGTGGCAGACTGTTAACAGGTCAGTCAAACTGTATCAGTAGCAGATTGCACTCATGTGTGGCCATGTTGATGTGATTGAGAGTTCAGGACAGGGTCACCTTTTAACTAATCTCTTCACAAATAACACCAGACAGGTTTTGACTAGCGAATGGAGACAGTTCTTGGAGAGGAGACGATAATATCGTGTTTCACATAACTCTTCATGCATGATGTTTCAAAATTCTTAACTTGCATTTCTGAAGAAACTCAGCCCTGACTTATGCAATGAAAAAATAAAACTGGTGAGGGAACTGTTTATAGCTATATAGCTATATAACATGAATAAACTTGTCTCACAGATGTTCCACAACTCCAGGACGATAAGGGCCCTCAGTTGTATTTTTCCATATCTGAAGATAACCATCTTTGTGAGGCATTCCTTTGGAGCTAACATAGCCTCCACTCTTCTGAGAAGACTTTCTATAAAATTTTGGAGGGTGTCTGGAAATTTGTAGCCCATTCAGTCAAATGAGCATTAATGTGGTCAGGCACTGCTTTTGGGCGAGGAGGCCTGGGGCACAATCTACGTTGCATTTTATCCTAAAGGTGTTCAGTTGGTTTGAGGTCAGGTTTCACCTTAAACTTATCCAAGGTCTACATGCATTACATAATGTGTTTAATGTTGTCATGGAGTTAACTATACATGTTTACTATCATTCAAAAGGTCTCAGTGCATCTGGAAAATATGGTCTCATTCCCCCAGCAGCAGTTTAAATCACTGTTTAACATCTAGAGAAAAATATTGCATGCTGTTAAAGGCATTCCCTTCCCGGGTCCCTCACACAAATTACCTCCTGCATATAAATGAGATATATCCTTCAACAGATATCAAAGCAATCTCAAATGCCAGAGTATCTGGCTATACAGAGTATCTGGGTATTTAGGGGAGAGCACGCAACGATTCAAAGGATCTGTAGACAGATCTCCCCTATAGTTGCTGTGTGTAGTTTTCTCTACCAGGTATGCAAGTTTGATTCTCTTATGTTGTATTATCATGTTTGAATTTGATTGGCAATGTTGAATTTGATTCTTTCTTCTTATTATTAATAGTAGTATTGGATTTGGATGTGTTCCTACCTGGTTAAATAAATTGTTAGACTTGATTATATTCTGACGTATTCTGAAATTATTGTCTCTAGTAGATTATGTTAAATCCTTGTTACCGCAAATCTGCGACCAGATTAGTACAGACTAAAATCCAGGTTTAAGTGGAGCATTGGGGCACTCCAATTTAGAGTCATTTAATTTCGCCAATTTAGAGTCAATTTAGACATTTTAGAGTCCAGGCTAAGAACTTGGCTTTAGTTAAGTATACTTAGCGTGTACAGGATTTATTTGGAATTTCCGTTTAGGACAAGGTGAAGTTGATGGACCAACCTAAATAAGGTGAAGTCTAAACCTCTGGTTATTGTAATATTTTTCTAGTTAAGTGTACATAGAAAACTATGGCATGATTATATAAAGCTATTTTTAACTTAGGTAATGTTTGTCTATCTCTATAAATTTTAGTGGTCATGATCTGTGACTACATATAATGTAATTAAGTGTTGCTATCTAAGGGGAATAAACAAAGTACTTTTTAGATAAAAGGGAAAGCATGGGCGGCCATCTAAATAGTATTAGTCAATTACCTCTGTCTAATGAAAAAGACTGGTAAGTTTGTGACCGTGAGATCCGCGTACACAGCTGGCGCGAGACTCTGAGTGACACGGAATCCAAATGAACAAGCACAATTTAAAGTATGGAATTAACTAGAATTAATCAAATGTAAAATATCAAAAGTATTTACAAACCCATGATTTACAAATAACTAGGAAATAAATACAATATTGAGGTTTGTACAATTGGAGTCAGATTTAATTTAAGAGAGAGTCAAACAGAATTGGAATACCAAATTTAATAATCCAAATGTGTGAGTGAGTGGACCTTATGAGTCAGTTAGCAGACCTTACACCTACCATGGTAAACCATGTTGGCATGCACTTCACTTTGTGCAGAGGAACATTGTCATGATGAAACCCTTGGTTCCAGCGAAAAATATCTAAATTTTTGTGGCAACAGTGAAGGCCCACATATGGGCTTTATGTTCAGGTGCCCACATACTTTTGGCCATTTAATATGTTTATGTAGTATACTGTATGTCAAGTCAAATGGCTTTACTGTCATTTCAACCATATACAGCTGGTACAGTACACTGAAACGAAACAATGTTCCTCCCGGTCCATAGAGCTACATAAAACAACACACTAACTACATGAGGCAACACAGAACTAAATAAGACCTACACGTTTCTGGATAAAGTGCACATGCAAACTTGTGCAAACAACACAAGACAGTACAATAACTACTAAAACAGGGCAATAGACACAGTAAATGACAGTACAGTTCTTGTCATGTATAGCAGAGAAAGAACTCTGAGCTACAGTTCCAAGCAGCCACTGCACCTCCCTGCATCACAGTCACATGACCATCTGCACCTGAATCACATTCTTGTTAATGAGCACTCATGTGTATAGAGCCACAGTTTGCACTGCATTCCTTATCTTATGTTTGTCTTCCTTTTCCGTTGTCTATGTTGCTGTGTTTAAAGTCTTTGCCTTAGTGTTTACTCTTTGCCTTAGTGTTGCTGCCAATTCATAGTTCTTGTTTTGTGTATGGTTGTGCTATTAACTAAAGTAAGTCTGCACTTGCATCAGTCTCTGCCTTGAAATTGTGACAGATCTATTATGGAAGTATATAAATATGCAATATAAAATACAATATGATATAAAATGTGTATATACAATATTTTAAAAGTAAATAAATGTACTCTCCTATTATAGAGCTCTTAAAAAAAATAATTTTCATACATTTCTAATTTTATTAAGCTGTATTTCTTGTTTGTTTCTGTCCCCATTACATTCCACCCTGTTGCTATGGAGTATTTTTACATTCAATATATATACAATATATATAAAATATAACATATACTGTATAAAATATTCAGATTAAATAATTGCACCATAAAAGCATTAAAAAGATTTTTAAATGCTTTTTAATCTAAAAGGCACTATATACCAGGAGTGACCCATATATACTAAACAAACAAAAAAAACAAATGTCCTCTCACATTCAGCTGCTTTTATTTCCAGCAATTTCTTAACATGTGTAAATACTGTATTTATATTAACATAAAAACATGAAACAACTGAGACATAAACTGAAAAAGTTTATGAAATAGAATAATGAATCCCTGAGGTGGGGGGAGGTTAATATCTAAAGCAACAGTCAGTATCTGATGTGCCCTCCAGCTGCTTTAAGAACTACATTGCATCTCATCCTCATGGACTGCACCAGATTTGTCAGTTCTTGCTGGGAGATGTTATCCCACTCTTCCACCAAGGCTTTTGCAGGTTCTCGATCACGTCTGGGGGGGAACACATGGTTACATGTAATTTTCCACTGCAAAGACGATCAGCTGTCCTTCCTGTCTCCCTGTAGCACTGTCTTAGGCATCTTACATTACAGACATTGCAGTTTATTGCTCTGGACACATCTGCAATCCTCATGCCTCCCTGCAGCAGGTCTATTGCATGTTCACACAGATGAGCAGGAACCCTAGGCATCTTTCTTCTGCTGGTTTTCAGAGTCAGTAGAAAGGTCTCTTTAGTGTCCCAAGTTATTGTAACTGTGACCTTAATTGCCTACTGCCTGTAAACTGTTAGTATCTTAAGGACTGTTCCATAGGTGCATATGCAATAATTGTTTCTGATTCATTGAACAAGCATGAAAAACATTGTTTAAATCCTTTCCAATAAATATCTGTAAAGCTTATTTAGATTTTACAAAATTATCTTTAAAATACAGTCTCTTGAAAAAGGGATGTTTCTTTTTTTGCTGAGTATATATCTATGTGGCACTTACATATTCAAAGTTGATGATGGTTTTGTACTCAAAAAGTCATGTTTATCTAAAAGCATTTTTAATGTGTGAGTGCTGATCTAAGGCTGTCATTGTGATTGTTTAAATAAGTCTAAGTAACAACTACTAGAAGTCCTGTCTCAGGGACTCATTCTACCCTCATCATTAACATCATATGAACACGGATGTTATCCTTAGCTTCAGATTTTTGTATTGATTCTGGATTTCTTTTGCCTTGTAGAAAACACACTGGTGGAATGTAAGGTGAAAAACTTGTAGTCTGGTAGTGGCTAGTCAAGATCCAGTGATGTAACTACTGGGGAGAGATGAGACAAGATATAGAGGATATATCAACCATTCATTACTCCACTACTCTGTCTACATGACTGCTCAATGACTACTCAGCACATTCTGCACATGTACATGTACTTACATAAGTATTCCCCTGCATTCTGCAGCCAAACTCTGTTTGATACTTTTCCAGAATTTTGTCCCAATTTTGCAGTGATGGTTTAGTCTTCATGATGCTCTTTGTTTAGGTATGTTCTCTAACAGACTTTCCAGTAACAGGTGTATTTATATTGACATCACTTGATACTCACATGGAGTGCACACAAGTGGATTCCATTCAACTAATTATGTGACTTCTGATGCCAACTGTTTGCACCAGAATTAATTTAGTGGTTTCACATTTAGTGGTGAATATTTATGCACAGTTCAGTTCAAATTAGATCAGTGTTAGATAATTGATTTTTAAATTTGTATTATATTTGGCTTTGATTCTTTGTATTTTGTTTGTTATTTACTGTTCTATTTTCACAGGTGTCTTAACTGTCTTAACTGCATGTTGCCTTTCTTTCACTATATTAGTCATATTTTATATAGAAATGGCTTTTGTAAGTGGGATTCCAAGATCACAATAAGGTTTACAATGGGAAACTGCAATTCACTGTATTTCACGTGGCCATAGTCTTATTTGCAACTACAAAGTATGGCAACAGTATATTTCTTTACTTAGTCAGTTGCTTGGCATAAGTAAACATGAAAGTTTATGAAAGTTGCTATGTGAGTTCAGTTTACTAGTTGCACGGCAGATAAAGATCTCATTATTTTTCTCATACACCATACACCTTCACGGATTGTAAGTACTTTCATCCTCCTACTGGTACATAGTAAACAGGTAGACCCCAGGGAAGCAGAAGGCTCTGCCCTTTTAATCTTGTATCTTGATATTATTGGTAGGCATGTATTATGATTTTCATATGGCCTCTGTATCTAAAATGTGCACCAAGAGTGCAGTCATGAGTCCTCCTGCCTGTAGAGTTTTGTCTTGGACACCTGCACCATGTCCATGATTTTATCTGCTACTTTATATAATTCCTACACACTATTACGTCCTATATAGATAGCTAAACATGTTTGATAACTGAACATGTTTGAAGGAGACTCTAACTGTCCCTTTCATATACAGTCATGTGAAAAAATAAGTATGCCTCATGGAAATTGTTGAAATCTTTTTTGACATATTTGGACAAGCAAACATTTGACCATCTTTGAAACAGTGCCTATTAATAAAGTTAAAACTTAAAAAAAAAAAAAAATTCCATGGGGTGTACTTATTTTTTTTGCATGACTGTACATAATCTCACAAACGTTAACAGTTACTGTAGCTAGGGTTGAGAAGAGAGGAAGACTGGGGTTCTCACCCAAAGAGGAAGGGCAGTTGGAGTCCCAGCCACATAGCCATGATTGTTTATTAAGACTTATTTTGTTGGTTATTGAGGGTCAATCTTTGGTGGTTTATAAAAACAACAAAAAGTCAGATATAATATTCAATCCTTTTGGACAAAAAATAGTGTCAGTTGAATCAAGGATACCGTACGGTTTATTTTAACATTTGTTACATTTTGGTAATTATAATTCAGCCAATTCACCTGAAACATTAACGCTGTTTCTTAAAACGGAAGCTAACAAGAGCATTAACTGAAAATTGGTCTTAGGTTTCCCACGGCTCTGTACAAAATTCTGTTAGGAAACCGCCTACTTACACTATATAAATATATACATACATCCTCTACCACAGTAAACAGGAGTGTGAACTGCGAATCGCTCTCATTGATGTGCATGTGGAGCGTCTAGTCCAGTCCCACAGAAGAGCTACTGTAGCACCAATTACTGAAAAAGTTAATGCTGGCTATGACAGTGAGGGGTCAGAACACACAGTGCATCACAACTTGCTGCATATGGAGCTGCGTAGATGCAGACCGGTCAGAGTGCCCACGCTGACCCCTGTACACCACAGAAAGGGCCTACAATGAGCATCAGAACTGAACCATGGAGCAATGGTAGGAGGTGGCCTGGTCTGATGAATCATGTTTTATTTTACATCATGTGGATGGCCGGGTGCGTGTGCGTTGCTTTCCTGGGGAAGAGATGGCACCAGAATGCACTATGGGAAGGAGGCAAACCGGTGGAGGCAGTGTGATACTCTGGGCAATGTTCTGCTGGGAAATCCTTGGTCCTGGCATTCATGTGGATACATGTACCACCTACCTAAACAATGTTGCAGACTAAGTACAGCGCTCCTTGGCATCAGTATGTCCTGATGGCAGTGTCTTCTTTCTGCAGAATATTGTGGCATGCCACAGTACAAAAATTGTGCAGGAATTGTTTGAAGAACATGACAAACAATTCTAGATGTTGACTTTGCATCCAAATTCCCCAGTTCTCAATTGACCTATCATCTGTGGGATGTGCTGGTCAAAAAAGTCCAATCCATGGAGGCCCCACCTTGCAACTTACAGTACATAAAGGATATGCTGCTAACATCTTAGTGCCAGAAACCACAGCACACCTTCAGAGGTCTTGTGGAGTCCATGCCTTGAAGAGTCAGAGTTGTTTTGGTGGCACAAGGGGGACCTACACAATATTAGGCAGTTGGTTTTAATATTATGGCTGATCAGTATAAGTAATATAAGTTCCTTTTACATGAAAACATGATGTTTACTTAATTTCGTCAGTTAAAAAGATTTCCTATACTTTTTTGATATATTTTTGCTATAATTTCTCAGTACTTTGTCCTCATAATTCTATTAAGTCTAAACCAACATTCTTGTGTGGCTGATTGACTGATGGCAGACATGTGTAAGCTCCTCCAGGTAAAACAGCTCCATATTGTACTTTGATCTAATGCCTACAGACAGATGGTTGGTTGTTTGCTTCAACCACACCTTGTAGCATATGACACATATGATAATGAAAATAGAAATATAAAATGAGCTTAGCTAATTAATAAATCACAAGGGAATTTAAGTTGCGTAATTTGTGTATAGGAAGGACTGGCACCTTTTTGCTCCAGGAGTAAAAGAATTGCTTAGAAAGTGAGGAATTACCTAACCTTTCCAGACTGTTCATATGAACAGCAAAGAACTAAAACTAAATAACAAATCTTTAGACTGGAGCCTTTTTTCTTTTCTTGCTTACATTAAAAATTGCATTAATTCATATTGCCAATAGATGGTAATTGCACAATAGACAGGTCTTGTCTTGTGAATATGTCGCATGATCTTTTTAAGATCTTTAGGCATTTCTGGTAGCTGCTTTTTTTTCACAGTATGCATCTGAACTGACTTCCCCAACACAAACACTTGCATGTCCCTACAAATTAGCTGATCACCTGATTGCCTTATCTGAGTACCAGGAGCCACTAGAGTGATAAGGTGACAGATACACATTTCTCAGATATGTGTATGCGCATAGTTGAAAAGCAGGTATTCAAGTATTGGATTTCTTGGTTGGCTGTAGATCCACAGAATAGCTAGGACTTGAGAAAGTGTATGTTTAACATACTGTAATGGATCCAGCTTGACTCAAGGGGTACTATATAATTACAGTAAGGTTGATCGCAAATGTTATCCATCTGTGAGTAATGCTGGTGTGGAAAATGGAAATAAGATTAGGTGAAAATGTTCACAAGATATATATCTCTAAATGTTTGCACAGCTATGAGCATCATGTGTCTGCGGGCCACACCTTAATGCATTATGACAGGTAGAGTTTCAGCCACACAAATCGATGTATCCTCTACAACATACTACTAATACCTACTTTATCCTGATAGATTTTTATGTTTTATGTTCTGCAAATCTTTTATCCAGTTTTCTATTTATTATATCATCAGAAGCATAAAAGCACTGGCTCACACTGGTGGATAAGTTATTTCATACTGAAACATAGGAGAAGAGCTGTACAAATTGTTATCATTTAAAATGTATGATTTTGCCATCTGTGCCCTGCGATGGGTTGACACCCCATCCATGGTGTCCCCTGCCTCGTGCCCCGAGTCCCCTGGGATAGGCTCCAGGCTCCCCGTGACCCTGTGTAGGATAAGCGGTACAGAAAAAGGATGGATAGATTTGGCCATCTGTGTCCAGGAGTCCAACACTACAAAAGTGGCCACACTACCTGGGTGGGAGAGATGGAATACTCCATCTCCCCGTCAAACACAGAGAAACTATCCAGTCTTTGGCATCTGTAAATGTCTGCACTGATATAGTGCTTTTTTAACCTTAGCAGTTCTACAAAGCGCTTTACACTGGTTCTCATTCACCCATTCACACACTCACACACCAATGGTAGCAGTGCTGCCATGCAAGGCACTAGCTTGCCATTGGGAGCAACTTGGGGTTCAGTGTCTTGCCCAAGGACACTTTGGCATGTGGAGTCATGTGGGCTGGGAATCGAACCACCAACCTGAGCCACAGCCGCCCATATCTGTGATCTGATGTATGTGGAAGAGCACGTATGTTTATAGCGCTTTCCTCTGTGTTACGCTGCACTGTAATGCAGCATGAGCAACAGTTCAGAAATATTTGGTTGGCTGGCTTCATGTGTTAGCCTTCACCCTCCCCAGTTAGCTGTTGTATGATATTGTCCCACCTGACTGGTGGTTGGGACTTGGGTAAAACCAAATTAGGATAAAATTTGGGGAGTGGGGGAATTAGGGATAATAAAATTTTACAAATTTTTAAACATTTTAACATTTGCTTCTAATCAGAATTTGTATTTTTATATATAAAATAATAATAATAATAAAAAAAATACTACTTATGATACCCACACTCAGAATACCCATCTCAGAAAGGTATAATTTGACATCATTTATTACACTATCAGTCTTGTACAAGCATATTATTACCTATCCCTAATTTTTGGGAGATGGAGCGGGGGGTGGGGTGGGGGGGGGGGGGGGGGTGGGGGGGGGGGGGTGAAGGCTGATTATATGTTTCTTGAATGTTCAGAGCCCAAAGATATACTACAACCTCATGATATGGACAGCTTTAAAATAACACATTGTAGCATCGCTGTACTTCTGCAAAAAGTGCTAGTTTTCAAACCTGTGAACCTTTGTGGTATCCTTGTTAGTTAATGTTTCATTTCTTTTACATTTTTTTGTTTTATGCTAGTGTCAAATGTGTTAGGTGTTTATTTGTGTTGCAATGTATTCTTTGACATGTTATTTTGCGTTATTTTTTGTTTTTGTGAAGCCTGTTTTAACTTGTCACCCCACTGATTTTCCCTTTAGTTGTCAGTTTGTGACTAGTAGGCCTTGAATGTGTTGTAAGTGCGATTGGTCAATAAAAGCACAAGTATAATGTTTTAACAATGCTTCCTGGTTTCCTGCTTTCTCACTGACACCACAATATTATATTAATTTAAAATTCAAACATGAATAATCATCTGCATTTCTTGAACACACCAACTACACACAGTCAGTTACTGTACACCAATTATGCCCCTTTCACAGCAGGGCCAACTATGGCTTCAGAGGTCCAGGGTCATTTCACCAAACTAATGACTAATAAGATATGTTTGCATCAAGGGAACACAAACACTCACCCAAAATTATAGGATTAACAGAGGAAATGGAGGGATCTGTTTTTGTTCAGACTGTGTACACATTCAAGAACAAATGGATGCAATGGAACTTGTTGCAGCACAAAGCAGTTTGAAGGTTACTGAATCTTACTTGGAGTGTTTATACTTTAAACACTGACAAATCTGTCTGTCAAAAGAGAAATGTTTCCTTGTTGAGCAAGGGTATGGTTAAACCAGTTTGGATTTGTATCTGGGTTGTCATGCCTCCCTCAAGCTATACTTGCAGTGCTTTGAAGGGCCATATTTACACTTTGCATTAACTTCTGTATTTGATTAAATTTTAATTTAGATTTTGTATCTGGATTTTTGTCTAGGCAAAAGATACATTTAGTCAACATGTAAGCATACATGTGATAGTGATTAGAATGTGACTTACCAACTAGACCACCTCCAGAGGTTTGGTTCACACTGTGCTCAAAACTCAGACACTAAGGCAGAGCTGTCCAGGTGTAAATGAGATATTTGCAGGACTTTGACATTAGCAAGGAAGTACCTGCTCACTAAAGATCATCAGATTACTCAAGAAAGCTCTGTGAACTCTGACCTCTGCTATGTATCGCCTTCCTGGAGGAAATAAGTGGTAATACACTTTTCATTTCATACCTCCTGAAAGACATTTGTCAAATGAAACCCCTACAAATACAGGCTGTAAAATTAAATGATCTCTGATTTTTGTTTTTACATATTTTGAAATTAAGAAATTAGAACTAATTATAATATTTGCGTGTGCACATAAAATATCCATTAAGTAGCTAAAATCATCAAGTAGTTAAGCCATTAAATAGTTAAAACCAGCCAATTACTAAAGTCAAAGTCCCCTGTCCTTGGAAAGGCATTGGTAGAACAAGTCATTATGGGGACAGACATGGCACTGTGAATGCCGAAAGTTATCACATTACATATCACACTACAGTGTGATGAATTTTATAGAAATAAATGAGTAAAACCTAAGGCTATTATCTACAGTTCACACAGTGATCCATTTTTCATATTTGGAATTTGAACAGTTAATTGTCCCTTCACAGATTTCTCTGTTATTTTCAGTTTTCACATTCAAATACAGTAGACACAAACACTTTTGATCTCTCAGGTATTAATGTGAAATTCATCCAGACTATAGTTGCATTTAAGCAGTACAAGATCTAAAGGTAAAGTGGAGCCAAAGGAGAGATCTATGTCAAGATTGAGAGAGAAGGAGAGATCCCACAAGGAGTGGAGATGTGTTTAAACATGTAATTGTCTTCTCAGCCTTACACACATACATGCATACTACAAAATGTAAAAGGCCTCTATTATATATCTTTTACCATTTAATTACTTTTATTAGAGTATAAATGCTCCTCCATATGTTTCCAGACATTTTACTTGCCCTTGTATAAAACTTCAGGTAAGTAAATTGAACATCCATACAAATTCATTTTGTGTCTGTGTCTTTTTTGATAATAGTGACAGATAATGGGTCTCATTACAAACATAGACCGTGACATTGTATAACTGCTCACTATTTGGCAAATACCGTTGAGTACCCAAAATGCCATGCTTTCTATTTTGTAAGCATAAGACACTTATATGGTATTTTGTGTATTTTTTTTCCAATATGGACAGGATATTTTGTACCATCCACCATGGTCTGGCCCTAAAAGATATCATTCTTTAGAAACAGTTCAAAAAAGAGACTTTCTACTTAAAACATTGCTTTTAATAAAGTAGAGCTGTATTATAAAAAGGCGTATAAAGAATTTTTCGATACACTGGCATGATGTAAGAACAGAGTAAATCCTTTTTATATACATAGATTTTTATGTCAAATACATTGCTGTCACAGCATATTTCACTAGTTCTGATATAGGTTTTCTAATTATTCCTTCAGTTCTTAAGCTTACAGTACAGCTGAAGATTACATGTGTGTACAGTCAACAAATTACTTCATAGTGGCAAGTCAAATAGATTTACAAATGATACATTATTTTAATGTACAGGATGGGTCTTACATAAATCAATTCAATGCCATCTTTGCTTTAAGTGCAAAAATGAAGAGTTGAGAATGTAACCATTGTCTAATGCTGAGAACAATGACATTTAAATATTACAGATTTTTCATGACCTTTTTTATCTTACTATCTTAAACTGAGCCTTGATGGTTACCAAAGATTCATGTAATGATTTAGCAGCCAGACAGTGGCCCCCATTACATTTTACTCCCATCTGTTGTTTTTGAAGAGTGAGATAGTAGTAGTTGGTATAATAATTATCAAGTACAAATTGTTTAATGGAAATGAATAATGGAAAAGATTGAAATGAAAGAATACACGTGTACCTACTAATAACAACAGTCTTATGGGTCTTATAGTTATTAACAAATACTGTATTAATAAATAAATACTGGCATGATGGTACAGCAGGTTACCCTCTTTGTGTGTTCTCTCTGTGTCTGCATGGTTCTGTAGTTTCCTCCCACCTCCCAAAAAACATGCAGGTTGGCGGACTGTAAACTGACCTGGGGGGGCCCTCAGTGGATTCCCTGTATCCACTGCACCCAGGGTAAAGAGCTTACTGAAGATGAACGATTAAATCATACGAAATAAAATAGATAAAAATCTTCATATAATTTTCCTCAAGGGAACCAGCAAAATATCACCACAATTGCTCTGTAACATCTGAAAAATCTGGAACATACATGTACTGTATGTCATTATTGAAAAGGTTGTTCCCCATAAAAAGTTGTTTAAAAAAAATAAATAAAAATTAAAAAAAAAAAAAAAAAAAAAAAAAAAACAGCCACACACACTACACAAGCTATACAGGTTAGAGTGGGTGGGGCCGAGAGCGCATGCGCCCACCAATCATGTTTTAGATGGCATGTGGGCGTTAACCAGCGCATCGGACAGATGAACTTAACTATGTAAAGAGGTGTTTAGTTTAAACTACCGTGTCAGTGTCCTCACAGAGGTGCTAAGATCTCTGCTCCCTGTCACAGAGCGAGAGAGAGAGAGAGAGAGAGAGAGAGAGAGAGAGAGAGAGAGAGAATTAAGCAAGTTTCGCAATGGCAAACTACTCCACCAGCATGCGGCTGAAACTGCCGGTGGTGTGTATCGTGTTGGAGGTCATCCTCATCATCCTCTTTGGCGTTCTTGTGGAGTATGACGATGACACTGACGCCAAGAAGTGGCACAAAGGCAACAAAACGGATGCACATAACATGGACAACGCATTCTACTATCGCTATCCTAGTAAGTGTGTGTGTGTGTGTGTGTGTGTGTGTGTGTGAGAGAGAGAGAGAGAGAGAGAGAGAGAGAGAGAGAGAGAGAGAACACCCTCAGTTTACTCCAGCACATTCAGGGGTGAAATGTGTAATTGACTGCATCAATTATAGTACAAATGAATTATATATCAAGTACAAATCGTTTATGAATAATGGAAAGATTGAAATGAAAGAATTCATGTGTACCTACTAATAACTGCAGTCTTATGGGTCTGAAAACGTGCCAGCATTTTGCACTAACCTAATAACATTTTACAGGTTAGGCCAGTGTACAGTCAAAAAAATCACTTCATAGTGGCGTATCAAGTAGATTTACAAAATTATGCATTGTTGATATATTTTACAGTTCTTACTTATATCAAAATGTAAAGATAAAAATAAATTAAGTATGGATTATAATTTTGCATAAGTGTGCAGCACAGAAGTGATTTTAAGGGTAAAGACATGTCATCATTATCTGTGGAGTATGCTTGAGGTTGTTCAAAATTAGCTGAAGCTTTGTTGTATTAAAAAACAAGTTCGTCCAATTGGTTTATGCATGCAGATGCTTGTGCTTTGTTGTAGTCCTAGACCTCTTTAAAGAAAATCTTATTAATCTCAATTTTGACAATCATAATCCCATGGCTCATCCAAAAATGGAATGGAAAAATCTGTAATAATTAGCCCAAGAACTGAATAATTACTTTCAAGTGAATATTCAATCTTAAGTACATTGTAATTAACAAGACAAATATATTGCAAGTGGTTTTTTTGTTTTGTTTTGTTTTATAAATTCTGGCACCCTTAAAGACTAAAATGAAAAAAAAAACAAAAAACTGAGAAGTAAATCATTTGATTTGGATTAAAACTCTTGCACTTTAAATTACTTAAACTGTACTGTGTACTTAATTTCCACCATAGTAAAGCTGTCTCTATTATTGATGAATGGATTCTGTGAATGGTTATCAGGATCTTAAGACGTGCACTGTCCTGTGCTAGTCTTGACTTGCTGGGTTCTTCTGATGGCTGTTGTGATAAGTGTGTCTTAAGAGTTCCACCTGTGCTGGTCTTGACTTATTACTTCACACATGAAGCACACCAGTCCCCGAGTAAACACACCTGCATAATCCTGGAGGGAAAGGGAGAGGTTGAAAGCTGAAAGATGAGACTTCTGAAATGGCTTAGTGAAGTCTGGCTGAATGCCAGATATTTTAAATCATAAGTGCTCATATTTTGTGTGTTTTTCAGCATGTTTCAGGTTTGGTGGGAATCTGTAATGCATACTGTCGTTACTGTCATGCAACCCTGCAAACCGGGATTGAAAACATTCCCACAGACAAATGGACAGTCAATCAAAACAGTTTGCCTCTTTGAAATGAGAACCTGTGTTTTTAAATTCTATGTCCATTTTATATTACAAGTACATGTAACAGGTCTGACATATCAAGAAAATATGCACTTATATCAGGTGAAATAATTGCACTTGATACCTGGCTATTGTGAATAAGATTCAGCAAATGACTTTCTGTTACCACATTAGCAGACTGCTTATCGAGGAATGTATCATGTTCACTCAAACAAAAAATTTTAATAATACAGTATTATTGTACACAGTGCATGTGTAGGTGCCGAGCTCAGTGCACTCTGGGTAACAGTAGCCCTTGTCAAATCATCCAATAGTTTAAACCTGTACACTGAATGAATGCAAATGAATGAATGAATGCCTTTTTATTTTCACTATACATATGTACAATGAAATTAAGAGCCACTCCTTTTTGTTCTGTGCAAACATGTACATTCAATAAACAAGAAGAATAAACAGATAAATAAACAAGATAAATAAACAAGATAAATAAACAAGATATTGAGGTGGATGGGGGAGGTACTATGAAATGCACAGTTTTGAGACACTATATACATATGCTGTGAACTCAGTACATGTATTTGTTTATAATGGTAATAGCTTTCGGGAAGAAACTATTCTTAAATCTACTAGTCCTTGTTTTGATGCACCTGTAACGTCTCCCTGAGGGCAACAGATTGAACAGATCAAAGCCAGGGTGAGAACTGTCCTTAATGATGGTTTTTCCTCTGCTGAGGCAACGGGAGGTGTAAATATCCATCAGGGAGTGGAGAGGGCAGCAATGATCTTCTGAGCTGCTCTTACTACTCTCTGAAGCCTCTCCCTATCTGCTGCGGTGCAGCTACCGTACCACACCGTGATACAGTATGTCAGCAGGCTCTCGACGGACGAGCGGTAGAAGATCAGCAGCAGATTGGAGTCCAGATTGTACTTCCTGAGAACCCTCAGGAAGTGTAGCCGCGTGTATAAATGGTGTGGTGCTGAGGCACGTGTTTGTTTGTTTGTTTGTTTAGGTTTCCAGGATGTACATGTGATGATTTTCATTGGCTTCGGGTTCCTCATGACATTCCTGCAGCGTTATGGCTTTAGCAGTGTTGGCTTTAACTTCCTGATTGCAGCCTTTTCTCTGCAATGGGCAACACTCATGCAGGGCCTCTTACATGGCTTGCATGGTGGCAAGATCCATGTTGGAGTGTTGAGGTAAGATGTAGTGTTTATCCATAATTCTATGCCTGTGCATGTCTTATCTCTTGGTGCTCTCTCTTTATCTCATTCATATCTCCCATATGTATATATTAAAGCCACTGACTGGGTAACTTTCTCCTGCAGCATGATCAATGCAGACTTCTGCACTGGCTCAGTGCTGATCTCATTTGGGGCTGTGTTGGGCAAGACAAGCCCAGTCCAGATGATGATAATGGCCATATTTGAGGTTACTCTGTTTGCCGTAAATGAGTTCATCCTTTTGAATCTTTTGCAAGTAAGTTAATTCTGATTCTCTAATCCACTGTCAAGTAGCCATTTGTGAAATTGTGTTCTTAACAGTCCACAAAGACATAAATACCTAGGTTTTCATTATAATTAGACATTTGGATTTGCTTAAAGAGATTATCGACATTCCTGGCAGTTGATAAATATAGTGCCCTCCACTAATATTGGCTCCCTTGGTAAATATGAGCAAAGAAGGCTGTGAAAATTCTCTTTATTGTTTAACCTTTTGATCTTTTGTTAAAAAAAAAAAAATCACAAAAATACTCTGCTCTCATGGATATCAAACAATTGCAAACACAACACAGATTTATATATATATATATATATATATATATATATATATATATATATATATATATATATATATATATATATATATAAAAACAGAAAATTGTCCAATCATGACAGGGGTATAAATATGAGGTAACATGTAGGTCAAATTCAGTCATTCATAACAATAGGTAAGACCAAGGAATATAGTTGTGATGTGTGGCAAAAGGTTGTTGAGCTTCACAAAATGGGAAGTGGCTATAAGAAAATAGCACAAGCATTGAAAATGCCCATTTCCACCATCAGGGCAATAATTAATAAGTTCCAATCAACTGGAAATGTTATGAATCAACCTGGAACTGGACGCGTGTCTATATTGTCTCAACGCACTGTGAAGAGGATGGTTCAAGTGGCCAAAAAATCTCCAAGGATCACAGCTGGAGAATTGCAGAAGTTAGTTGCCTCTTGGGGTCAGAAAGTCTCCAAAACTACAATCCGAAGTCACCTACATCACCACTAGATATTTGGAAGGGTTTCAAGAAAAAGCCTATACTCTCATCCAAAAACAAACTCAAGCGTCTTCAGTTTGCCAGACACTACTGGAACTTCAAATGGGATCGGGTTCTTTGGTCAGATTAAACCAAAATAGAGCTTTTTACCAGTAAACACTAGAGGTGGTTTTGGCGCACACAGAGAGGTAGCCATATTGAAAAGTACCCACAGTTAAATATGGTGATGGCTGTTTAATGTTTTGGGGCTGTTATTCTGCCAAAGGACCTGGACATTTTGAAAGAAAGGGAGAAACAAAAGACAATAACAAACAAACATTCAAAGAAAAACAAAAAAAACAACAAAAAAATATGAGCGTATTTTTGTGAATTTTGTGAACAAAATATCAAAAGGTTAAACAATAAAGCTATTTTTCACAAACTTCTTTGCTCCTATTTAACCAGGGTGTCAATATTAGAGGAGAGCACTGTAAATTATGTTAGACAGTTGTATAAAAAATTTTGATCAAAGAGAAAATTACTTACAATTAATTTTCTTATTAATGAGGCCTGTTGGGCTCCTGAATGATGCAACAAAAAAGTGTTCAGGAGTTTGAATCCCTACAATGCCACAGCCATTTGTGGCAGGGAATTCACCCTCTGAGTGGGATGGGTTTGTTACTGATTCTCCTGTCAATCAGAGACACTGTGAGCTCTTGTATGAGGAAGAGGGCAGATCGCATTTTCCTGAGAGTATGCTCAGATGCCCTGTGACATACAATGAATAGCACTTTGAAAAGATGGCAGGTTTCATGTGTTTCAGCTGAAGCACATGCTAGCGTTCACCTGTCCTGTTTGGTAAATGTAGTGTGATAGAGGAGAGCTAGATAGAAGCTAGAAATTGGCAAATGACAAAATTGGGAGACAATGGGGTAAAAAAATGTTTGATTCTTTGAACAAACAGTACATAAAAATACTCTTTTAAAACTTATGTATCTTTAAACACCTACAGGCAAGAGATGCTGGAGGATCCATGACCATCCATACATTTGGAGCATACTTTGGACTCATGGTTACACGTGTGCTGTACAGGCCCAACCTGGACAAGAGCAAGCACAGGAACAGCTCCGTGTACCATTCTGACCTCTTTGCCATGATTGGTTAGTTAAATTATTTGCCCAGAAACAGGAGCCCATTAGTGTGTGGTAGAATAATCCCTTCAGGTATTGGACACTGTAAAAATGTAAACAAATTAAACCAGATAAATGGTTAATTATGGTATAAATTTGTAATGATTAAAATAAAGCCATGGCAGAGTTTGGAAACCACAGAACATCCACTATGTCATTGTTGATATGACTTTTAATTACAAAATCAGACTTTGCTTCAGCACTTATACATGAGCCAAGGTTCCTGATCAAGGACCATTACAAAGAGAGAGAGAGAGAGAGAGACAAGAACTTTGCCTGCATCTCACCAACAGAAAAGTTTCTTATGTTCTGATTATCTCTCTACAGGAACAATCTACCTGTGGATGTTCTGGCCCAGCTTCAACTCAGCCATCACGGCTTTAGGAGATGACCAGCATCGCACTGCCCTGAACACATACTACTCACTGGCTGCCTGCACACTTGCCACATATGCTTTCTCTGCTCTTGTCAACCACGAAGGAAAACTCGACATGGTGAGCACCCCCAAGTGGCCTAGTTGTGTTAAAGTGTTTCAGTTGGCTAGGTCTTCATGTGTATGTTTTACAATGATTGCACAATTGGCTTGTTAATTGGTTATATAGGCTTACAAATAAGAGCAGAGTAAACCCTTCTGAAAATAAGAAAAGGGCATCCGATAGAATCTAAAAGTATTACATATTGTGAGGAAATACATTTTCATGTTCACAGTCAGCAATATTTTCATGGTACCTCCAACATAGAAGGCAAGATTTGCTTAAATGCTATTGTAACAATGCAATACATGACTAACATAACACTATCCACTTCACTTATTTTATTGACATCATAGCCTTCTTTGTCACCGGGCAGATGTAATCTGTCCATCATCCAATGTGTTGATAGTTATCTAAGAGGAAATTTTTTTAAGATTGTCATTTCAACTATTAGAGAAGTCAAACCACATACTGGCTCTTGAGGAGAAGATTTATTTGGAGAGGTGGGGGATGGTGTTTGAATACACCACATACAGTACTAATCTCATCACATGGATCTTTTAGGTGCACATTCAGACCCTGAAAGATCCATGTGATAAGTACTATATGTGGTGTATTCATATGCAGTACTAATCTACAGAATTACTGCTCTACATAAATCGTTTTACTAACTGTAAAGCTTGTTATTTGGAGAGGTGGGAGATGGTGTTTCAGTACACCACATACATACATACATACATACATCTGGTGTTTCAATACATCACATACTAATCTTATCACATGGATCTTTTAGGTGCACATTCAGAATGCGGCATTGGCAGGAGGTGTTGCTGTAGGAACTGCTGGTGAGATGATGCTGACTCCATTTGGTTCCATGATAGTGGGATTCCTGGCTGGAACAATCTCAGTGCTGGGGTACAAGTACCTCACAGTGAGTGCTCTCACAAACTATATTAAAGCTCTGAATTTTTTACACTTGTTTGTTTCATGTGTATTATATATTATGATTATATGCAGACAGGGATTATCTACATAAAAATAAAAGTGTAAATGCATCCAAAATGTATTTGAAACTTCCAAGGTGGGCTGAAATGCATTTTAGTCACCTGTTACACAAGTGTGAATACATCATTCTCACATAGCCACATTTGACAACCAAAACTCCTCCAAATATGTGACACATATACTCAATAAATTCCAACATTAGCGGCTTTAAAAATGTTTACAAGATAAAAAAACTATTTAAAAATGATGAACAACACTGGAAGTAAAAATCTTTGAATGTAATGAGCTAAACAGCATGTAAACACATAATACAGCAATTGGATTTTTTCAGTCTCATTAACCAGAGCTGTATTTGAGTACAAGGGTAAATGTACATGGTTAAAATCGTATCAGACTACAATTCATGACACAAGAAGTGACCGGGTGAGTGTAAACATCACTTACACTGACACTGTTGTCCAAAGTTTTGCACACGGATTAATGTAAATTAGTGTAAAACTGGTACGTCAGTTGCGAGACAGACTGAGGTTGCCCTTTGTGCTTCATGTCCAAGCAAAACACTGCAAGATGCACTGAGTGTGAGCTCAGGTAATATGATGGAACACTGAGATACTTTGACTGGATTGCAAAATCACTGGACTTTGATGCCATAGAATACTTTATTTTGAATTATTTGGAACTACATCTGAAACACCAAAATAGACTCCACAAAGTGTAGCTGATTTGCACGTCCAGTCAGTTTAAGAGTGGATTAAACTAAAACTGACACGACAGTGGTAGCATTCTTAACTAACAGGACTGAGGCTGTTATTAAAACAAGGGTCAGCATAACCACATATTAGGGGAAAATGACACACATACTTTTCAGTATTCTTATTTTCAACTCTATATATTGGTGGTACTCTCTTTGGCAGCCTGTTTTGGAGTCAAAGCTGAAGATTCAAGATACATGTGGTGTTCATAACCTACACGGCATGCCTGGAGTCCTGGGAGCCATTGTTGGGTCCATCACTGCTGCAACAGCAAGCTCTTCAATATATGGCAATGGGTGATAACTCTTTTTACTAACTATAAAGCTTGCCATACAAAAATACAGCCAAATTGAATATAGCTAAAATACTGAAGACTTAAATATTACTATGAAACTTTTTACTTTTGCACTAGGAGATATAGATTGCATTTTCATATGTATTCAGTGAACAAAGCTTTTTAATAGTTCACACTGCCTCCTTCTAATGTTTTTCATAGGATGGCAGATGTGTTTCCTGAAATCTCCAAGGATTTCACTGCATCCAATCAAGCTGTAATGCAAATCGTCTCGCTTTCTGTTACCCTGGGTATGGCCCTGATTGGTGGGCTTATTGTTGGTAAGAATCAAGGAACCAGTCTTACTTCACAATGTAATTCTTAAATCATAATGTGATGAAATATGCGTGACCATAAAATATTTTTATTCTCAGTGGTAAAGTGTTTTACAGACATCACTACTGCTGTAATCTTGGAGTTGTAACATAGTAACAGGGTTCTAATGCTATGTGCCTATAGTGATCATTATTAAACAGCATGTAGAGGCTTATTGTAAAGCTTGTGTAGGACTCATAACAGGCTGTGTATGTTCTTAGGATTCATTTTAAAACTGCCTATTTATGGAGCCCCACCTGACACTCACTGCTTTGAGGATGCAATCTATTGGGAGGTAAACTATTTACTATTCTACAGTCACTATATGAAATTGTAGTGAAGTGATTTGATTGGGAGATACACAACAACAAACTGTAAACTTACCTTTTTTTTTTAAACATCCTTTTTTTCCTCAAGAAAAGTAGATGGTGACAAACATGGCATAAAAACAGTTAAGGAGTACTATAAAAATATCATATATTCTTCCATATTGTGTCATTTTTTTTCATCAGGTGCCCGGAGAAGAGGAGGGCCATAATGAACTGACCACTGTGAAAACAGCTGATGAGGCAGAGAAACTCAATGGTTAAATTACATGCCTGCCTTTGCGAATCAGTGCTTGAGTGTATACATATGTGTGTGCCTGTGCATAAGTATTGCCTTACCTGCCAAAACATACAGAGTATACACTCAAAGCTGAGTATCATTGCAACATTTTCTGTGGTCCACTCAAGAAGTATGATTTTTATATAGACTTTCGTATTCAGAATGTTGTGAAAGTGTGTGTGGTTTCAACAATTTTATCAAGTCTGAAGAATGTAAACTTTGCTTAGCTTAGTGGAGTTTAGCTTATATATCATTCATTTAAAATAAAACAATCTGGATGTATGTTTTTCACTGTAAAAACTGAGGGGGAGGGGGGATGGAACTGTGCCACCTGTATGTAGCAGTATTCAACTCATTGTGCTAAATGCTGTATTCTCAGGTATTATTCAAAAGTGGAAAGCCATCAAGTCTTGGCCAATCTAGTGTTTGCATAAAATGCTGGCTGCTGAAGGTATCATATATGCATTATTGGCCAAGATATCCAACAACTCTGTGCTAAGAAATGATCATGCTAGTCAATATGGCCACAAGGGGGGAGAAAGTACAGGCATCAACTGTCGACCATGTCATGGTAATATATTTCAAACCAAAGTTCATTCGCTGTGTTAAAGTGCTACTTCCTACAACATTAACATCTCCTACAACACTACACAGGACAACAAATCAGTAGCAGCCACATCCCGTTTCCGACACACCCTGTTATGAAAGCGATGCCTTAATGCACAGGTTTCCTACCCTGGTTCTGGACTTCCCTGTCCTGCACATTATAGTTTTCCTGCCTTAACACTCCCGCTTCAACTCAGGATGGGCTGTTAATTAGCTGATTATTTGAATGAGGTGTAGGAAGAGGGGAAAACTTTAAAATGTACAGGATAGGGAGTACTCCAGAATAAAATGAACTCGTTCTATTTGACCACCAGAGGGCGCCATTGAGCTATTGACTGAGCTGCAGCTGTAGGTCGGTAACGAGTAGAATTTGTGTTAAATGATTTGCTTTGAAATGCTTGATTTGAAGTTATCGTTAGTTAATCATGGCCTATGTCTCTGTGCATATTTCTGGTACTGTTGCATTTTGCAAGGGGCATTTATGAGGCAATCGTATTCTGTTATTTTACCACAAAATGTTTAAGAAATATTAATTTCACTAAGAAAACACATCTATGTAACACCAATTGCTTAATAAATATAAACTGGAATGCCTTTTTAAAAAGTATCAGTTAATTGGTTTTATTTTGTTTTGCACCTTGTTTATTTAGGTTTTGTATTGGACATATAATAAAACGATTTTTGTTTCCAGTTACGTTCAATATAAAAATAAATGTTTGTAGATTAGCACATAGGCTAACCGAATATAAAGACAACGCTTTGAATCCAATAAAGCGTCAGGACATTCGTGTTCTGTTTGTTAATTAGCAAAGCTTAGGATGTGCTGTTCACAGGGTCATACTAATGTTTAATATTTGAAATGACCAACCTTGAGTTCGTCCATGGTTTTGGGTGAACAGTAAAAACACAACCACTGAGGATGCTACCAGCGGCTGTGTGTAATCAAGTATGTGTGCATATAAGACGTGGAGGTAATGTTGCAGAGTGAATGTACCTATTTGTTTATTTGTGATTGTCCATTTGTGTAAAACCCAGTTACTAAAAAGCTCAATATGGACGCCCTGGTACGGTAGTAGGTAGGATATTTTATCAAATGTGCTTACGGCAGGCTTTAATCCTGCGGCTCACACTCGCTATGGCTAATAAACAATAATGTAAATAATTGTGTGTAGCTCTTGATGAAGGCGGGGGCTTTTAATTCACATGAACACTTAATGGCGCCTCCAATTACCGTGGAAGGGGAACACCGAGTCCAGATGGTCTCCGCCTCGTAATTAGCACAGTTTTAGTTTCTGGGATCAAAAAGCGAACATAAAGCTCGAGCTCTTATGTTGATACCGTGTTTCTGGAGGCGCCCGGAGCTTCGTAGATTCCTTGTGAGTGGGAATTACACACTCTTCCCCCTCCTCCCTTCCCAAAGTGTAGTTTCATCCCATTCTGATGGCGTGTCGGCGTGAAGCTGTGCCACGGCTCTTTCCCATGCTTTAACATGCAGACAGGTGAGCCGCTGTTCTTAACAATGGCTGAAGGCTGTCAAGTACTTAATCATCTAATCACAGTTACAATGATGAAAAGGCTAATGGAAAACGCTTTCTGTAATTGGTTAGTTTAGAACACAGGAATAAAAAAGTGAACTTGGGCTACTATTTGATACCCTTACGAGATTTAACATCATTTAATCTAGATTGGTTATTAGCTTTTGGTTTATTTATCTGAAGCAGTTATATACACTGGATACTATACAGCTAATGGGGTCCAAAATTCTCTCTCTCTCTCTCTCTCTCTCTCTCTGTCTGTCTCTGTGTGTGTGTGTGTGTGTGTGTCTAGCTCAGGTAGGCAGGCTGGCCTACTGCAGGGTGTAAAGCATGGCCATGTAAATGAGTCAGTGGGAGTGTGTGGAGTGAGTAAAGTCTGCTGCTGCTGCCTCTCTGCATGAAGAGAGTGCATTTGCTTTAGCTCATTTTAACAGGATTACAGGCAGGCTGTGTTCAGGGTCTGCCAGCTTTTTCAGCTTGTGTCTTTCCTCCAGGCAACCTTTGCATGCTCCTCACCAGCCTGCTGAGAGACAGCAACTGGGAGGGCTGTATGCGCATGACTATGACAAATACACACACATACTGCACATACAGTATATGTAGGAAATATTCTAGACATGCAATGACAAATGATATTCTGGAAATATTCTAGACCAAAAAACATAATGGGTCTGTGAATGCGCACAGGACTTTTTGTCACTGTGCAACTCTCGTCAAAAAGAGCAGAGAAGAGCTTTACACTTGACATGTTCCTGTGCTGTTCTCAGCCCTTGAATGCGATCTACCACAATACAGAGAGAGCTTTTGTGTGAGATGGTCCAGTTGACACCTGCTACCCCTGAGAGCAGTGAATTTCAAGTGCCTCATTCAAAAAATACCTGCCTGAAGAAAGAGTAATGTCACACTAGAGGCAATGCGGTCTAGGGTTTTTAATTACCATATTTGTTTTTAGAATCAGTTCTGACCACTAAAATCTATATCTGATTTTAAATTAATGACACGTTCATGAATTAACAGTAAACCACATTTTGTTAACCATTTCACTGGTCATAAATGTTATGATCCCACTCTGTAAACCCTCTTTAATATGAAATCTTTTGGGGGCAATTATTAAACAGGAAAACCACTAAAAGCATTATAGTGTTAACAGGCTGGACATGGCAAGGACAAAGGCATTGGCTGGCCCCCCTTGACCCTGTCACATCCTCATGCACTCCTGGAATTGTGGGGAGCATGACCCTGAGGTCAGAGGTCAGTCTGTGTCAAGTGGGGTGACTCTTCATGCCGTTTTAATTGAGTGTGTCCTGTTGAAGGAGCGTGTGAGAGTGCTGGGACATATGCATCACATATACAGCGCTCCAGAAGTGTGTTACCCCCTTACCTGTTACTCATTTATTTATTTGAAAATCATGTTATGTAGTAATTATTCATTATTAAGGAATCACTGTGAAACTTTATGAGTATAGTTACAAGGCTGAGAAATGTACATCTGGATTTGGTGCTGGGTCCTGACAGTTTAAGAGGTTAAATCATTTCAGAATATTCTGCACAAATATGATGACATTAAAGGATATTCATGCAATAATATGAGCAGGCCTCATATAAGCAACATCATACCCGGGCCCCACCACGCATGTTCAAATCATACCTCTCAAGATGCAGACCATAAGTGGGCCCCTGTGAAAGTCCATCCTGTGTGAAAGCCCATCCCATCACTGTCCCTTATTGCCAAAATATATTATTACACAAAAATATATAATAATTAATTAACTCATGATCATCCACTTTGTCCTGGTCAGGGTGGATCCAAACCCTATCCCAGGAACACTGGGTGTGGGGCAGGATCTAATATAATATATAGCCGTAAACGACTACTTATACCACTTAAAGCTATAAATATGAGCATTAAATTATTATTGAATTATTATATCTTAATAATTCTTTCAGTAATATATCAAACCATTCTGCTGAGTTTGCCTGGCATGTTTATTTAAATAACCTAAGATCTTAAGTTGTTAAAAAGTGCTGTTTAAAAAAAATCATATAGCACAATTTAATGGAATCATTGTCTATACCAATATAGCATAAAGAAATAGGTATAGTCACAATATATGCCCATATATGTCCACCGTATAAATTACCTTTATAAATTTACAGTAACTTACTGATTGCTCTGTACTTACTGGAATTTAATATTTATTGTATTTGTACTGTTAGATTACTGTAATTGTAATGTATTTTTAAATACAATGCAAAATGTCATAACAGTGTGTGACTGTAAAAAAAAAAAAAAAAAAATTCAATTGCCAAATACAGTACATGTAAAAGCTCTGGTTTTAAAATGTATGATGACAAAACAATGAAAGAAGTATAAATGAAACTGAATTTTTTATTGTATTATAATAAAGTCACAAGTCACAGTAGCTATATGGTGAGGTTCACTGATACAGTATTGTGCTGCAAATATTATCCAAGAATGCCAGCTGAGCTAAAGCATTTACAACTGTAAAACACATATAATTATCGCACTGCTTTGATCCCAGTATATGATAGTAGAACTTAAAGAAATTCTTTACAGTGTGCATTATTACACTCATAGTATATTAAAGAGTATATTGCAGGAATATGTTAAATCGTCATGCATGAATATTAATATGGTAGTCTGGCGCTACCCAGGGGTGACACTGAAATTTAACATTAGTTGAGCAGTGAGCAATGAAGTGATTGTGGACTTAGAGCTCAGGGCAGGTTGGTAGTGCAACAGCCATTGAAGGCTATCAGAGCCAAGAGTGTTTAAAGTGATATTTACTGTAAATGTTACAACCTTCAGTGTGCCTATGAGACCAGGACTGAATCAATATTACTGATATTAGTGATACAATATGCAATGTATACATTTATTAGAACGTCTCCTGTCCAGTCTCCTCCTATTCCACTTATTTTCATCACCACAGTGATGCATTGTAATTTAAACAAAATAAAAATGGCAGTTAGAAAAACAGAGGGGATCCTGTATCTGTCTTAATTAATGTGTTTCTAATCTGGGGGAGCTTCATCCAGGGGTGTTAATCGGGTAATAGGGAGAGAGACAAGAATTCTGAGATGGCACCATTACTCTGATGGGAATCCTGCTCTTGTCTATTCCCCATAACCCCTCCCAACCTCTCCCATTCTTTGCAGCGGTCCTCTTCACTCCTAGAACACAAACAGCCTTTGTGGCCGGTGCTTTATTGGATGCCAATTTCCATGAAGGCAACAAGCAACAAATGCATTCGCAGCTGCACCCCTTTCCACACACCATACCAAACACACACACACACACACCATTTGCCCTCTTCATACACTTCGGCCAGTTCACAAAATCACAAAATATATACAGGCATATATGCACCCAGTGATTTATAGATGAAAATTGCTTATACACATAACACCCCCCCCCACACACACACACACACACACCACACGCACACTGAAATTCACACACACTATGATTCACACCACCACAGCAAGACACACATACACAGACATGCATACTGCCAGCGGTTAACACATTCTGCGTATTCTCATCATAATTAAAACAGAAGAAGGCTGCACAATGCTCTTTTGTCTTAGGGCAGCATAGTGAAAGCACAGAGTGGGGCTGCTGCATGTTGATGAGCCATTCTGTCCATGAAGCGGCTGCATTAATAGATGACATAGCCTGAATTGGACTCTACTTTCTCTCTTCTTCCACACTGACAGAAGGATGTGTAGTGTTTAATCGGCTTCCGGCAGCACAGGGGTGTCATCAGTGAAAAAATTAGCACCAATAAATAGGCAAACTGAGCGGAAGTGTGCATGGTAATGTGCCTTTCTTGTTTAGTGAGTGTGAGGGAGTGTGTAAAGCCATCTATGGCAAGTAGGTGGCATCTCAGAGCTAAAGCTGAGGCTAACAGTCCACTACAGTCCTGTTTCATTAGGCTCCATTAACATCTCTCATCCTAATTGCATTCACACTGATCCACTAGTGGCTACGGATAGCTTAATAAATGTGACATTAGCTATATTTAGCTATATTTGATTATTCTTGGATATAACCTATACCACAGGAAAACTAGATTTTCATAAGATACTCCATCTGATCAACAAATTATTTATTTATTTTTAAAAACTTTTCTGTGATATTTGTATCTACTTAATAAATAAATTCAAGTCACTCAAAACCATCCATTTTCACAGGGGGAGGACAAACCAACAATGCCATGCTCTATCACGCACACACACACACACACACACGTACGCACAAACTGCCACCTCCTATGAGGGGGGCATTTTAAATCTGTGAAGTTTAAGATCCGCTGTTGGCACTCTGTTCTGAGTTCTCTCTGCGTGTGTGTGAGGGGCCTGTATATGAGCAAACGGATACCCACTCCAGTGACGACCCACAATTCCTTACAATACCGCCATTCTCCAGACTCAAAGGCTCCATCAGCAGCAGGGGGATGCGTTGCTTCCCGAGATGGCACACAGAGACTGGCATCAGTGCCAGGAAGCCATGGGCCCGGAGGAAGAGACCTGTACCGAGGGTGAGAAGAGAGAAGAGATGACAGAGAGAAAGAGAGTCAGGGAGTGAGAGAGTGAGAAAGATAGACATTTGGACAAAGATGCCAAGCATTTTGTTTGTGCCAATTACACTAAAGTCCCATTAGCCTGGGCCTTTGTGCTTTTCTGCTTGCTCTTATGTGCCTTGGCCTTGGCTTTACTCGTGATAAAAGGAGCATTAGGCCCTAAGTTAGTGGGGATCAGTATGGGAGAGAGCAGAACAGGGAAGTCACATATAAACATCACAACTATTTCTTAGTTTAGACAAATTGATTCACTTAGGTAGAATTTTTTACAAATAACATTGTGCCAGTAGCTGTGAAAATGTCCTGATTCAGGCTAAAAATAGAGAGCAACAGAAATGGCATGAGAATGAACCATTGAGAGGAGCCAAGGTTCATAAGCGGAGCCTAACTTCCTCTGGGTGGCATGTCTCAGTCTGTTGCTCCTCTTCATATAAAGTGACAAGAGTTTGGGTTTAAGATCACAATTCACATTACATTTTACAATCGGCTCCATACATATATGGGGTATGTATGTATGTATGTATATATATATATATATATATATATATATATATATATATATATATATATATATATATATACATACACATATATATGTATGTATGTATGTATGTATGTGTATGTATGTATATATATATATATATATATATATATATATATATATATATATATATATATTTCATTTATTTATATTTATATATAATGGGGTATTTAACAGGATATAATATAATAATAAAATAAGCTGGTGCTCAGTTATTTTTATTTTTGAATCTTGTATTTTAGTTACAGCAGGTGCAGGTAAATAATTAAAATGTAATATTTACATTTAAAATTTACATTTAAAAATTATTTGGGGCATTAATAAAAAAATTGTATAAATGATGTAATGATTATATTTAAACTGGTGTGATGAACAACCTACATTACACTTTATACTTTGAATTTGGAAAAGTTTATATTTTGCTTCAATTGTCCTGTATGATATAAAAGTGAAAAACAGCACTGGGAGATTACTTAGAGCCCATTTAGAGTGGTCTGGTAAAGCCTTGGTGAGAAAAGATATAGATCGACCTTCTCAAAGGGTCCATAGGGGGTGAGCATGTATTGAGGGGGCAGGGCTGACCTGGTGGGGTGGGGGGGGAGAAGGCAGGTGGGGAGGTAACTACCACTGATCTAATGATCAAACTTCAGAGCATGGCCCAAAAAAATGCAGCACCAATTAACTCCAGGGGTGGAGACACTTGATGGACAAGTCTGTTATTAGCATCTGAGAAATACCATAGGGAATGACAGAAATCAAAGGAATAAAGTCCAGGCAGTAGACATTCAATGAGAAAGGAATATAGGGAATATGCTTCATTTGTTCAGTTATGTCATTTAGTATGCCAAAAACACAAATTGCTGAAATGAAGTACAAATGGTGTAATTTTGGGGACCTGGAGAACAAAGGGTTATTAATATATCTATGTGGATTTTTGGAAAATTTCCTGAAGAAGTGGACAAATACATGTGATGAAAGATGTGAGCCTCACTCAGCACACTTATAGATTATTATTTTTTTAAATAGTTCAGATTTGCAGTTATTTCAGGTTTTATTTCAGTGTTAAATTCTTAAAAATACATTTCAGCTGTTACCTCAAGTGAGCTGAATCTGTTTAAGAAATGCATAAATAAATATCCTGGAATTCCATTTTATCTACTGCATCAGATAATCCACAAGGGCCAATCATCTCTGATGTTTCAGCGACGATGTTCTTCTGGGAAATGTAGTGTTTTAACAGAAAATGATCGATCCAAATATCACTATTATTGCACATCATTATGAATATGAATAAAGTGCATTCATTACAAAACCAGCAAAAGGTCATAGGAGTGCTATGGACCTGTTGCAGAACCTATTCAGCCATATGTTAGTGGTGACACTTTTGTCCCCTGACCCAAGACTAATTGAAGGCTTGACCTTGTTAACAGTGATGAGCCGGTTGTGAGGATACTGGTTTGAGCTGAGGGAGGCCTCTGCCCTGAGGCTGAACCCCAGGGGACATTTACAATGTTTAATACCCACCTTATGACCAATTATGGCCATGTCCATTCCCCAACGACATCTTAAACACCATTCATTCACACATCCCTTAATAAACTCTCTCAGGCTGCTTGACTTAACACGTTCAAAGCCTTTCAGTGGACTATGAATATAGAGGTTTTTCCATAAATGTTAATTATTATATTGTGAAAATAACATCCAACAGGACATTCCAAAGAAAAACATTTTTAAAAATCATGTCTGAAGATCATTCATTAATTGATTACCAGTAATTATTACTTTCTCCATGTAGCTAAAATCCATAGACCACAAATTGGAACTATTCAATTAAATTTGTTGTGTCTTTAAGAAAACAAATAGGCTACAGACAAGTTTCACTGCTAAAAAGTGCTGCAAGACAATCAGAGTGTATCTCTAATTTAGAGTTAGATATTAATAAAATCACACAAAAAATTACTTTTTCTTTTAAAAAAAAAATCAAAACAAACAAACAACAACAAAAAAAAAACCTCTGTTATCGAAATGTTAGCACCAAGCTAATGGCAGCAGCCTACTAATCCCTAAAACTGCTATTCAGGCTACAAGCATTCATTAAAAGGGGTTGAGAACCATCAAAAAATGCCGGTGGCAGCTGTTTGTTTATAGTTTCCCACGACTCCATGCCAATTGCTTATCGTCACTCCGCCACTAGCTTGTCGCCTCTCATTAGCCGCCCCTCAGCAGACAAGAGCTGCGGTATGAATACGGCGAGGCTGCAGCTTCAGCGCCGTTTAATATTCCGGCAACGAAGTGCAGCATCCTCCTCCTCTCACAAATCACATTTCAGCCGCCATTAGCTACTTCCATCAGGACCTGTGTACTCGCTATTCAATTCTTTTATAAGTTGCATCCTTATATAAAACAACTTTTGTGGAGATAATCTTTTTTGTTTAGTTTTGTTTTTTGTTTTTGGAAAATATAAATATAGAGTAATGACTAGGCCTATTTATTTAGCCTACACCTCAGTGTTTAATTAATCCCTATGTTTATGTTCAGTAGGACACAAATTAACACCAGTAATTAATTCTGCTGGGTTCCTATGTTAACCCTGAAAAGCCCTTTTTATACGTTAAACAATAGCAGGGGCATTTTACTTCTCAGAAAACTTAAAATGGTATTTTTCATGTTGGCTTCCATTAAAAAATTACACCTTTTCACAACATTATTTCCACAACAATTAAAATGAAACCCGGTTTTCCTTCACTTTCCTTCACTTCACTTTCCTTCACTTCCTTCACTGTTAGGATCCTGATATTAAAAGATCCTGATATTAAAAGATTTTTTTTTCTTATTGCAAAAATACTGAAAACCACAATTACAGTATCGTTTATTTAAAAAAAAAAAAAAAAAAAAAAAACCTACTTTTCAGTTAGATTAGACTAGTGTTCCACGTCTAACATGCTTCTGTTAAGACAGTGTCAAATTTTGTAAGCACGTGACTGGGGCAGAAAAGTCCCCACTTACGATTTCATATTATATATTTCGTTTAATTATATTATAATTTATATTATTCGATGATTAATTATACAAAAAAAAATGCGCACATGTAAAGTTCTTAGGATAAACTGTAACTCATGAAGGTCGTGTGCCTACAAACAAATCAAGATTAGTCGTATAAATCAATCAATATTTACGCTACCTAGTCTATTTAATTTACAGTCTATCTAAACCTATAGAGTAATTATTATATTAATATGTGTGCTTTCTGTCATTTCCCCCGCCTTCAAATCAAT